>NW_004955479.1:4515801-4612961 GCF_000276665.1 Chinchilla lanigera | reverse complement strand
CCTCAGAAAGTGCAGAGAGTTTTGACAGCATCTTAGGGATCTTAGGGCTTTAAAAACAACAAAACAGAGAACACTCCAGATAGCTACATTGGTACAGCATCCTGTTGGGATACAGGAGTGCTGGTGCACCTGCCAGAGATGGATTACAGGGCAACAGCCTGTCAGCAGCAAAGAGAACTGAATAACACTCTTGGGTTGGCTACTTGCAACACCCCCCCAAAAAATTGAGTATATATGTGGGTACCCCAAAATTGCAGGGCTTTTCATGAACAATTACTTGGTTCTAAGGAAAAATTTACAAAGAGCATGAAAACAGTAGAAAGGCGATTGCAATTCCCTTGAGATGATGAATGATGGGAGCCTGCTCCAGGGTAGTAAGAAGTGGTACATGCTCAGTATATTTTCTCATCCATATTTGTTAATGCATAAGATGTGGATTTGAAAGAAAGAAGGAGACAGTAGTTGTGCCATTACTTGGGCACAAGCAACTGGGAAGTTGGAGTTTCCACTTGCAGCAACAGAGATGATTGAAAAAAAAGAAAGACTGTTGCTTTCCTGTTAGTAGAAAAATATGCTGCTAAGTCTAATAGGCTGAAATATAAAATAAAATGGAATGTAAGAAACATCAGGTAATTCTTCTAGATGGCTTGAGTTAGCTAGAGTAATAAGCAGCTGAAAATTGTTTATTTTACTCTGGTTCAATATCAGAATATATTCTTGGACAGAATATTCTGTATTTGTCTTTTCATAGCCTGGTAAATTTATTCTTGAGGTATTAATGCTACCCAAAATGATCTACAGATTCAGTGCAATCTCTACCAATATCCTAATTTTTTTGCAGAAAAAAAAAATACCATTCTAAAGGTCATAAGAAATCTCAAGGGAACTCAATGACCAAAGCAATCAGGAAAAAGAACAAAACTAGAGAACACAAACTCCCTGATTTTATTTATTTATTTATTTTGTTCATTTCTTCCTGGTACCGGTAATCAAACTCAGGACGTTGTGCTTGCCAGGCCAGGGCTTATGCCACTGAGCTATATCCCGAGCCCCAACTCCCTGATTTTAAAACTTAATACAAACGTACATAAATCAAGTGGTTAGTGTAGGCATGTAACCCAAAGGAAGAGAATAGTAAGCCTAGAATCAAACCCTCCCATACACAGTTAAATGACTTTTGACAAAAGTGCCAAGACACTTAAATGGGGAAAGGGCAATATTTTCAAGAAATAGTGTTGGATTAACTAGAATTCCATGTGCAAAAGAATGAAGTTGGCCCCTGTCAGATATCATGAATTAACTAAAAATAGATCAAAATTCTAATAGTAAGGCCTAAAACCACAAAACTGTTAAAGAAAACAGAAGGCATTGGACTTTATAATTTTTTAAAGTATGCACCAAAAGACAGGATTGATAGAGTTAACAAGTAGCCCATAGAATGGGAGAAAATATTTGCAAATCTTGTATCGGTTAAGGTATTAATGTCCAGAATATGGACACAACTTGTAACAACAAAATAAATATAAAACCCAAGTGAACAACATGTAAAAGGACTTAGTCCTTTCTACAGCTTGCACATGCTGAACAAGCACATGAAACTCATCATTAAGGAAATCCAAATCAAAACTACATTGAGATACCTCCTCACGTCCATTAATATAATGACTACTACAACACATACATACATGCTGCACAAATGTTGACAAAGATGAGGATAAATTGACATGGTTGTGCACTGATGGTAGGAATGTAAAATGATAAAGACATTATGAAAAATAACATGGCAGTTCTTCAAAAAAATTAAAAATAGGGATTACCCAATGATTGAGCAGTTCCACTCCTGCATACTGACTGAAAAGAACTAACAGGAGGATTACAAAGAGATATTTGTACACCCAGGTTTATAGCAGCACTACTCACAATAGCTAAAATTTAGAAGTAAACCAAGTCCTCTGACTAATGAATTGATAAACAAAATATGTATATATATATGTGTGTACATGTATAATACACATATGCACAAGGACATATGTGTATGTTATTTAGCCTTCAGAGGAAGTACATTCTGTTGTGCTCTAAAGCATGAGTAAGCTGGAAGATTAAACTAAAGGAAATAAGCCAGTCAATTGACAAAAATCAATTGCTACCCAAAAAAGACCACAACTGTGGTGTAATTCCACCTATATGAGATACTTACGAGTAGTTAAAATCATAGAGATAAAAAATAAAATCCATGGCTGCCGATAGTGGGGTTAAGTCTAAATTTTCAGTTGCCCGAGCTGGAGAAGAGCCAGGGAGATGATGCTGAGAATGGCTGCACACTCTCTCTGTGCTTCACACCGCTGAGCCGCACCCTGTAAAGTGAGCAAGAAGACACGTTCTATTTTGTGTGTATCTCATCACAATAGTTTTTGAAGTAAATCCAATACTAAGGGACATTCTTTTCTTATGGCTCCAACTGACTTCTCTAAGAGGCAAAATGATTTTAAAATAAAACATCCATAGCAGCATAAAACACATATACATTCTCCATTTCCTGAATATTATTTTACTAACCTAAACATCTTTAACTTCCTCTTGATTATTATTTCTCTCTTTTCCAAGGCCAATTTTAAAATATTCTATTAAAATTCCACTACTTCGAAATCCTCACCCTTCATGTTCACCTTCTCTGTTTTATGTCCTTTTTTCCTCAGCTGTGTTTGAGGTGTGGAGCATTGTGAAAGAAAGTACTATGGATCAGGCCGGAACCTGAAGACCTTGGTCCTGATGCTAATGCTCCAGAAATCCTGTGTATGCTAAAGTGAAAATGAAGATTTTATTCTTCAAAACCATTAAATGACCAATCAATTTCTCTAAATCATGGTTCCTTATTCCCCATTATGTAAGAGAGAGAGGTTTTTCTGTTTATTTAGAGGCAAAGGAGAGAAATAAGCTGATGAATCACACCCAAAACAATAAATTGCATCATAAAAAATTGCAAAAAACAATTGCATCATAAGAAATTGAGAATTGGAACTGTTATGTTAAATTATATTTTATCATAATGTGGCTCATCATATATATATGAGAATATTTTAATTAATTGAAGGCTTACTGTACCCAATACTGTCCTCCAGAAAGAGATAAAGATATAAAAATTGCAAATATACATATTCATGACACTAGGAAAGGATTTAAATAAAAATTTGCAGAATACATACTAATAATCCAAATATGTTATAGTTTGATATGGTCTTCAAACAGTATATGTTTTACTTTCTTATTTTCTCTTTGTATATTTCCTAAATATTGTATTTACAAGTAAGACAAAGTCACATATTACAGTTGAGAAACTATCATCAAAATTTTATGAACTCATTTATAAAGTCCTTTTTATTAATTTGATAAATATAGCATATTCTTGTTCCTTGTACCATTTACATTTTCTGACAAAACTTCACACAGAAAAGAAGTATTCTTGTATTTGGAATCCAAAAACAACAAAAAGATTTCACATTTTTAAAAATTCTATTATTTCTGTTTCTTTTTGTTATATCCCATAGTTATTTTTAAAGAGAATATTTTTAGTAGAAAGAGTATTTCAATGACCTCAGTACTTTTCTCTCATACTCCTCACTGTGCACAGGTGAGGGGCATGATGGGAAAGAGCAGAGGTTCTGCAGCCAGAGCCCCAGGCCTCCATATGCCAGCTGTGCTCAGCCTCCTCACTGGCAATATGGTGATGACAGTGCTGTCCCACAGAGTCTTCTGAAAACCGAACAATACCTATAAAGCCCTTGAAAGAGCGCCTGGGTGTTTCAAACATTTTGCTTGCTTTTGTTGTTGATATTATTATATTTTATGTATACAAAGTAAAAAAGGTTTTGTGAGATAATCATAGTTGGTTTGATCAAGGAATGGTTCTGCATCAAATATTTAAAACACTAAATATATGTTCTTTCCTTAAATTTGAGTTGTATTGCTAAAATAGGCATAGAAAGTATGCCTAGAAAGGAACACTATAAAGAAACTGAACAACTATATGACTAGATTTTTGTATAAAATAAGAAATACCTAAATCTGTCATGTGAATATATCCTAGGGGGAAAACCAAGAAGATATTTTCTCAAGATATGAAAATACTGAAACTTCAGTGAATTCTTAAGTGTGAATTTCTTTTCATCCATGAAGATCAAACACAAGACCTCATGCATGCTAAATGCTTTAGCACTGAGCTCATCCCCCGACCAATTAAGATTTTTTAAATAATAATTTTTTTAAATAATAATTTTGTAATATTTAACAAATCTACAGAATGCAAGGGGAAACATGAAAGCTACCCTTCTCTGAAACCCATTCTACTCAAGTCTAAAAAGAAAATGGAAGAATTATATGCCTAAAACCATTCAAAAACGAAAGCTCATTTGTTACAAGTAAACTTTGTTTAGTACAGAAGTTGTTAATAGTATGGCAACAAATGAAAATTCTCTAGACTAATGGATTTGAGTGATAATTAGTAGAAAGTTTTACCTTTATTATCCTTTTGATTGATGTAAGACTCAAGACTGATTAATCAAATACTGTCTTTCCTGACAAAGTCTTCCCTAAGAATTTAACGTACTAAGTAATCTTCTATCCTCCCCAAAAAAATGATTTGGCAACTTTTAATATTTTTCAAATTTCTTATTCCTATTATGCTACCATTTATGTTCATTTTAGATGTTTAATTATTGTTAGGAGTGTTAACCTGCAACTAGGATTCTCTATATTGTCCCTCACCGCACTGTGTAAATTTAGCCTGACTTCATCTTGATATCCAGGGCCAGTTACCCTGGCTATGAGACGATGCCTCAGCTGTTGGTTCTCAAGTCAAAGCAAAAAGTGCATGGTGGTAGCTGCATATTTTAATTCAGTGCAATCCTAACAGAACAGCTTGGAGAAACATGCTCCCACTGGGAGCAAGACCTTAACCACAAAGAACCCAGAGCTATGTGTATATGAACCACAAAATCCCCTGAAGGTTGTTGAGAGTAATGTTGAAAGAGATTACTTTTCCCCAATGATTGGCTTCTAGATCCAGATAGTCATCCTATTTGTACAACAGTGCCTTACAGAAATCTCTAACTTAATCTACATAATACATTTTTAACAATTAAGTTTACTGGTACAATTTAAATATACATAATGATCACATTCCTCATAGGGAATTTGTACCTGTACATGATAGATCTTAGCTCCTCTTTTTTTTTTTTTCCATTTGTCTCCCCTCTTTTCAACCCCTCTTCCACTCCCATAATACATTTTAGAGAGTGGTATTTCCTCTTTTCAAATTCCTCCTGCCTCTGTGCTGATACTACAGTGCTATCTGTAGAAGTCTAGGGATTAGAAGATACCATGGTCATGAGTTTATTTTTGCATATCTGTTTTCCCTAAAGTAGGTCACTTGGTAAAATGCTGTGTCATGCAAGCTTGTATACATGTGTATTCTATTATTTTTTACAAGACGTCCTCTTTCATTCTTGTCCTTTTATCCCTGGAGCTTTTCCCTCTGGCTATTTTTAAGATTTTTTTTTTCTTTATTACTAGTTTTTAGCAGTTTTATTATAATATATTTTAGTATAATAATGTTCATATTTCTCATGTTAGAGATTTATTGAGTTTGTAGTTCCACAAATTTATACATTTCATGAAATTTGAAAAATTTTTGTGTATTAATTCTTAAATAGATTTTAGTTTTTTAGAACACTTTTAGGTTCTGAGAAAAATTGAGAAGAGTTTCTAACCACCTCATCACATATCCTTCCATAATGTCAACATACTAAACTAGAGTGATGCGTCTGTTACAATTGGGTACCAGCTTTGACACTTCCTTAACTCCCAAAGCACACAAGTTACACTAGGTCTACCCTTGGTGTTGTACATTAGGTATATTTTGACAACGTGTGTAGACATCTACCTATCAATGTAGTATTGTCCCACTACCCAAAATGTCTTGTCCTCTCAACACCTGATAACTACTTATCTTTTTGTTTTCATACTTTTTTGCATTTCTGATGTCAGTTGGAATTATATAGCACATAGCTTTTCAGATTGGCTTCTCAACCTCAGAAGCAGATACTCAGATACTCTCCTATCATGTTCAGGTATCCCACTTAGGACCCTGATTTTACCTTAACAGACCTGCATAAGTTACACATTTATATAACTCAGAGTCTCTGCAACACTACCTATCAAATACTGTCTTTATTGCTTAGTTGAATGTTCTCCTTACTCTTCCATTCTGTGAGATACAGATGATCTGCAAGCTAGGGCATATGCCTCTATTGAAAGAAAAAAACTGCATGAGAGAAATTGTTTTTGTGAAAATTTTGTTCTTTTGAAATTGCCTAGCTCTGTAACTGCTTCATGGCTTTGTAATTACTTTCTTGACCCCTGTAGCCATGAAAGCATAACCAAACATGCAGGATACTTGATTGTACCATTTAACCAAGACTTACGAGCTGAGATCCTTAATCTGCCCTTGTAATCAATGATCTCACTCTGCTGGTTAAGCAGAAGAACTGCCAGGCTGTTCAGTTCATCTTTGTACCTCCTGCTTGTGCATCATATGGAAGCCCTAGACCACCAGAGACCAACCATGATATTCTGGGAATGATCCCAATTGGTTCCTGTTGACATAACTCTGCCTCCAAATCCTGGGTGTCCTTTCAATGTTTCTGCTTGCCGTTACACTATCCCTCACACTTAGTGCTCGATTACCTGTCAGTGGCTCTCAGTTTTATATTTCCCCCTAAGGTCTTGAATGTCAGTATAACTCAGTAGGAACAGCCAACTCCACTATTTTACTAAATATTGTTCCCTCTGTATTTTTCAAATCACTGCAAGTGTAAGGACAGTTATCTCAGGTGTTTTCCGAGGTAACGTCTTGGGATGTTGAAATCTTTAGCACGCAGGCCAGCATATCTCTGTCAAGGACTATTTATATATCAACCAACTTTCAGACTGAGGTCTTCTTTGCCTGCTGTGGAATCTGAATAATCCAGTCCCCAAACTCCATTTTATCACTTTTTTCCCAGGCCACTTCTGACACCATGTGTTAGTTCACATTTCCAAAAAAGTAGACATTAAAATAGTATTAGATGTGTGAAAGACTTACTGAGGGAATGCATGTGAAACAAAAAGTTAAAAAATGCTAATGAAGGCAGAGATAGATCCAGACTAAGGCACAGATCTGGTCTCTAGAAAAGAGAGGGGGGTAAAAGAAATAAGTAGGAGGATTCTTAGACTATAGTGCAGTTCTAAGAAAGTTTGGACAGAATGATAAGAATCTCTTAGAGTCAAAGTCACACAAGTGAGGAATTCTCCCTTTGTGGAAGGGACAGGCTTGCTCCCTTCATTTTATCTCCTGTGCATAGTCTTTCGGTGTTGACATTTCATGAAAGCGTGACTTTTGGTGTCAGTGTGGTTGTGGATGTAGAAGGGCAGAAGCTGGGATGTTGTTAGTCAGTTCTGTCTCCACAGCAGGAAGTCTGAGTAACAGAGTTTCTGAAGCAGCATCCCTATAAATGTTGCTTTCTCCAGCTCTACAAGGCACAACCCCCAGACCTATCTGACTTGTACAGGTCATCACTCTTCAAAACTCAACACTTCCATCCCCCCAACATTCCTAACAGTGGGAACTTATTTTGTACTTTACTGAGAGAATGGGCACAACACAAAGGAACTTCCACATGCTATTATCATGTGTATACTTCTTTTCCTCACTGCTATGTGAGAACACTCACATAGCAAAGGCTAACTCTTCTACTTGACTGGATCTTTCTTTCTCTCACCTACTCAAGGTCAGAATAAGTCTTGCCCCTTACATTATCATTTTTCTTTGCACATTCTAGATCTAGATCATTTTTATCATATACAAATATACTGTTATCTTTAAGAGTGTACATCCTATTATAGTAAAACATGTATACCCACTTTATAGCAGCACAATTCATAATAGCTAAATCTTGGAAGCAGAGTATATGTTCATCAACAAATGAACAGATAAAGAAAATGTGATATTTACACACAATGGAGTATGACTCTGTCATATAAAAGGATAAAATAAAGTCATTTGTAGGAAAATGCATGTACTTTAAGACTATAATATTATGTGAAATAAATCAGACACACAAGTTTAAATATCACAGAGTTTCTCTAATATGAGAAACTCAAAATATAAATAATGAGCAAAACAAAAGACAGACATTAAGAAATAGGGAGATGGAGCTATTCACCTATCAGTGGACACTTACTCTCATTCCTAACTTAATATACACAAAACTTCTCCTTCTTCCTCATAGCCCAAAAGAAGGCCGGTTTCAGAACTGATGCTTAGTAAATATTTGATGAGTGAATGAATGAATACAATTATAACTAACATAGTTTTATCCTTCTAGGGGAAATTCTTCCACTTGCAATTTAAACTATTCCTTGTTAAATTGCTTTATTTTCTTTGTTAGTCTGTAAAATTGGAACCATACTAAGTTATAAGATCCTCTTTGTTTCCAGAAGTTTGCTGTCATGGATCCTTTGGTTAAAACTCAAATTTAGACCTTTATAAAAAGAAACTCTTCAAAAATGTGTCTCCTATTTGCATTTTATAATTTTCTTACTATTGTTTTCAGAGAAATAATTATGTAGGAATATTATAAACTTCTTTACAGGCTTCTGTCAAACATATTCACCTATCAAACTTTGGAGTGTTGCTCCTACTGCTTTTACACCATTTAACAGATGCGGTAACTTGATCTAAAGATATAGAGTCAGATTGGAAACCTACACAATAATTACCAGCTTTAGAATTTTTCAGAAAAGAAGTGACAAACGTTTGTCTGCTATTATTTGATGACAGGCAGCTCATACCTTTAGGACTTGCCTTATTGACACCCTTTTTTCCTCTGTGCAATTCTTAATTGCATTATTTCTTCTGTTCCTCATATTTTTGGATATTAAGTTTAAGGATTGCAATCTGGTTTTAGCAAGGCAATGACAGGTACTTCACATCTTTACCGCTGAAAAATGATAGCTTCTGGACTCCATCACCTCTAGAGATAACACAGTAGTCCCAGCAGTCTTCTTTGCCCCTGCAAAGAGGTTTGAGGCAACTGCGAACAGCTCTGCACGTTGAAATGGGACAAACTCAGAAGCCTGGGGACTCTTGTACTCTCTCTATTCCTCAGCGTTTATTCCTTCCCGTTTTCTCATCTCCATGACTTTCCTTCTTGCTCTTTTCCTTCTCTCCATTCTTTCCCCCAAGCAAATCCTATGGGTAGTACCGAGCTATCTATGGTATCATTTATTTTTCAGAATTACTTCTTTTGCATATTTGAGGGAGTCTTAGCTTGGGACAAAGTCATACCTTCACTGGGAGTCAGTCATAAATCAATTTGTAACATCAGAGCATCCAGCAGAGGGCCATAAAGTGGCCTGAATGTCAAAGGGCTAGAAGGAGCTGGACACAATATGTCAAAATTCATGGTTCTCTAACTTTATCAAACATCAAAGTCATCAATAGGGCTAACTAAAAATCAAATTGTTAGGTCCTATTCTCAGACTATCTAATTCAGTAGACTATCTCGCTGAGTGTTTGGGTCTGGGAAAGGCCCAAAATTTCACATTTCTAACCATTTCCCAGGAAATTTCCATGCTGTTGACCCATGAGAATCACTGCTTTAGATATTGCCAGAGAAGGTAGGGTTATGGTGCCCAAGTTCCTCTCAGAATAAATGAAACATCTCTGAAACTACGAAGTATGTGTTTGGTTTTGGTAACGCTCTCGCTGGATATAACAGCAGAAGGAGAGGAGTCATTCTCTCCACACTCCCATGTATCACAAGTTCTGCACCTTGAGTGCTCAGAGGGTCCAGGGGATCCTGAATGTTGTACTGCCAGGTAATAATGGTGAAAGCAGGCCATTTCTAGTAGGCAGTGTTTCTGATGGTGAAGACAGTGTTTAACTCCTTTTGATCAGGATTATACATAAGGCCTCTGGGCAAATTCATCTTAGTATTAAATTCTAGTTCTTGTATTGTGTATAATTTATAATTTGCCAGTTGACTGGTACATGCTCCCAGGGTTTCAATAATGTGTACATTTAATAAATTGCAGACTAAGCAAATTAGCACTCTGATTCTTATTTTAAAAATGAGATAAAAAACCAAAGAAAAAATTACTTCCTTCAGGCCACACAGTTCTGTGGAAGAATTAGAAATAGGAGAATGTGTTCTAACTCTATCCTTGCACTACCTTAACTTTTAGTTGCTGTCACTTATTTTACCAAAAGGCAGGCCTTTGGGGTGTCATTGCCACATAAAAAAGATCAGTGCTGATTGGTACTGAATGCTGGTGAGGCAAGAAATAAAATGTTCTTTGCTAATTGGGGAGCATCTGAATCCACCCACCTCCTCCATTGGGATAGCTTTAACAAGGGCCAGAAGCAAAAAAAAACTTCATGGCAGAACTGTGAAGAAGCAATCCCAATTTTTAGGAAGAGGTTTTATAAAGGAAAATCAGATAAACAACATGCACTGTTCTCTCTGGGGTGCAGATGAAACATCTTTTCCCACAGTCTTGAAGGGTAGATGGAATATCTCACAGAACAGAAACATATATCAGGAAAATTTAGTTTGAGTGTAAGCAAACTGACACATGCTGGGACTTGGCCTGAGTGCTAGTGAGTTCAGACTGTATTAACTTGTGGCCATCTTGCCAGTCCTGTTTGTGTACACTAGTTGATGGCACACATTACAGCAGTGCCAGTCATGGGAACCCTCCTTATCACAATGCCTCACACACCTTCCAAGAACTAACAATCACCATTTGTCTCATCCCATTTTAAATAAATTGTTCAAATAAAATGTCCAAACATAAGGTTTTCCCTAAAATATAGCTACCAATTTGGGCACACATCTAATGGTGTATCAGCCAGTTCAAGATGTTGGCGTGACATAGGCATACAATCACACATGGTAACAGTGTCTATTTCTCTATCATATTATAATGCTGCCTATATGACTTTTCTGGATCCTTACATTTGTAAATTACTAGAAGATATGGTTCTTTTGTCTATCTCCCTATTCTCACCATTTGTTCAACAGATATTTTTTAATTACCTTCTATTTGTTTTATTGCTAATCAGAGGACCTACAAACATGCATTTTATTTTATTTTTTAAATTTATTTTAAAAATAAGAGAAGGAAAACATATTAACAAACAGATATCCATTTACAAAATAACATAAGAACAATACAAGCAATACTGAATTACAAAGTGGTAGGAAATTAACAATGGTTGTTGTATTATGTATTGATATCTTCTAAGTGATTTCTCAGGAAAACAAATATAGACATGCAAGATTAATCAAATAAGTAATCATTAACTGTTCCTTTCAGTAAAGCAATAGAAGTCAGTAGTACAACTATGTTAGCTATCCTGTATATACATACATACATACATACTTTCCCCTTCTTTCTTTTCTATTTTCCCTCATTGCAGTTGCTCTTTACTTTTGAGCAGTTTCCTTTCATTTCACAATGTCTATCATATTTCCTAATTTTTATTCTCTCTTTCAGGTTCTTACACTAGTGAGACAATACATTGCTTACAAATGGAAGTCTGGTTTATTTCACTTATGGGTATGGTCTCCAGTTGTGGCCATTTACCTGTAAAAGCCTTGAGTTTATTTTTCTTTATAGGTGAGCAATATTCCATTATATAAAAGAACCACAATTTTTTTGTCCATTCCTCAGTGGATGGACATTTGGGTTGCTTCCACAATTTAGCAATTACAAATCATGCTGCCATGAACATGGGTGCACATATATCGCTATAATATGATGTTTTCAGATCTTCATGAAAAATAACCAGAATAGCAATAGCTGGGTTGAATGGGACCTCTAGACCTAGTTTTGTGAAGATTCTCCAAACTGATTTCCACAGTGGTTTCACCAGTCTGCATTCTTACCAGCAGTGGAGAAGTGTTCCTATTTCTCCACAGCCTCTCTAGCATTTGTTGTTGGTTGATTTCTTAATGATAGCAATTCTTACTGGGGTGAGATGAAATCTCAATGTTGTTTTGTCTAATTGCTCTGGTTAATGCTTCCAGAGCTTGTTGAATAGGAGTGGTGACAGTGGACATCCTTGACTTGTTCCTGATTTTAAAGTAAAAGCTTTTGCTTTTTTTCCATTTACTATGATGTTGGCTGTTGGTTTGTCATAGATGGCTTTGATCAGACTGAGGTAAAGACCATCTATTCCTATTTTCTGTAGGGTTTTTATCATGAGTGCATGTTAGACTTTGTCAAAAGCTTTTTGTGCATCTATTGAGAGGATCATGTGTTTTCTGTCTTTGGCTCTATCGATATGGTGTATACATTTATTGATTTGTGAATATGGAACCATCCCTGCTCTATGGGCTAGAATGTGGTCTATTTTAGAGGAGTCCCATGTGCAGCTGGGAAAAATGTGTATTCTGATGTTGTGGGCTGGAACACTCTATATACATCAACTAAGTACATTTGTTCAGAGATTTGGTTCAGATCTGTTATTTCTTTGCTCATTTTTTGTCTAGTTGACCTATCCCTTTGTGTCAAAGGGGTGTTGAGGTCACCTATTACAATAATGTTATTAATTAATTGAGTTTTCATGTCTGTTAAGGTTTATCTTATATAGTTTGGTGCTCTGATATTTGATGCATATATGTTTATGATTGTTATCTCTTCCTTTTGCAGTTTTCCCCTAACAAGTATGTAGTGACCTTCTTTATCTCTTTTGATTGTTCTCTATTTGAAGCTTACATTGTCTGCAAGCATAATAGCTACACCTACTTTTTTATGAGTTACTGTTGCATGGAGAATTGTTTCCATCATTTGACTTTCAGCCTATGGATTTTCTTTTGAGTACAATGTGTTTCCTGTATACAGCATATTGTTGGATTTTGTTTCTTAATCCGCTCTGCCAGTCTGTTTCTTTTGACTGGTGAATTGAGGTCATTTACATTTATGGTTATAACTGATATGTGTTGGCTTATCATTGTCATGTTATTTACTTGCTGTCAGTTTCCTACTTTTTGTACTGCTTTAATTGCTTGCTCTGCTTGAGGGTTCCTTTCTATTGTTGTTCTTGAAATTGTGGTCATTTTTTTCTCTGTCTAGAATACCTTTTAGTACACTTTGTAAGGATGGTTTGGCACTCATGAAGTTCTTCAGTTGTTCTTTATCAAGGAAATATTTTATTTCTCCATTAAATTTGAGGGATAGTTTGCAGGATACATCAGTCTTGGTTGGAAGCCGTTTTGTCTCAGGACCTATAATACTTCGCTCCAAGCTTTTCTAGATTGGATGATTTGTGTTGAGAAGTCTGCTGTGATTCTAATAGGCTTTCCTTTATAGGTGATCTGTTTCTTTTCTCTAGCAGTTTTTAATACTCTGTTCTTTCACTGGAGATCTGAGATCTTGATTATTATATGTCTGGGGGTAGTTTCATTTTAGTTATGACTAGCTGGAGTTTTATATGCTTTATTTACCTGTATATCAGATTCTGTTTCCATGGTTGGGAAATTTTCTGCTATTATTTCTGCAAATATTCTTTTTATGTCATTTGTTGCCTCCTGCTGTTTCATTAACTTCTATTAGCCTTACATTAGTCTTCTTTGCCTCATCATGGAGGTGTTGCATTGATTTTTCCTGGTTCCTTGTTGATTTTGAGAGATCCTTTCTTTCATGATCACTAGCTGCCATGCTGTCTTCAAGATCTGAAATTCTACCTTGGCTTCATTCAAGCAGTTTTGCCAGTTTTCAATGGAAGTTTTGATTTCCTGGATGTCTCTTTGGATCTGTTTCATGTGATCTAGTTCATTCTTAGATTGTTCATTTAATGTTTCTGTCTATTGCCTATGTTCATCTATTTTTTTATATATTTCTTCTTTAGATATGCTAAGCAATTCTTTCATTATTATTGTCATCTCATTTTTTGCCTGAGGGATTATTTCTGATCTGATCTCTTCTATGGCATGATGGAGTTGTTGCTTTACTTCCATTGCAATCATTTGAGCAGTTTCAGGTATGAGTTTACCAAGTTCTCCTATGTCAATGTCTCCTGGACTTGTTCTGAGTGGGGTGGATTTCTGAGATTGCATTTTTGTCCTTCATCTTGTCATATTTGATGCTGGAGGCAGAACTCTCAGTCTCCCTCTGGGGTCTTCCAGCAGAGAGTGAAGTGTACCTAGTTCTCCCAGGTCTCAGATGCAAACTGTGATGTCAGCCAATGGCAGACATTCTGATCCAGTGTTCCCTTGCCACTCAGGGTATGCGTATGACCCAGAAGCAGGCTGCACTGGTGGTAAAATCACGGACCAGTGGTTCTGTGTCCCCAGGCAGTTCAATGAGTAGGCATAACCCAGACACAAATCCCAGGATCAACAGGTTGTGGACTGCTTGATTCAGTGTCTCCAGGCACCTTCCAAGCATGCACAGAAGCCAGACGAGGGCAGCACTGGTGGTGATCATGGATGGCCTGTGTCTGTGACCTCCAGGAGGTCAGGGTGCAAGTAAAGCCCAGACACAAACCGTGGTGCCACCGGTTTGTGGATTGCCTGCTCTAGTACCTCAGGCAGTGCAGGGCATGCACAGGGAGGGCCCAGACATGAATACCAGTGTTAGCAGTTCATGGGCCTTCTGGGTCAGGATCTCCTTTCTGCCCAGACATGCATTTTATGTAGCACATAGTGAAACTTGTAACTTCAAAATAAACCTGATCATTAGTGTCCCTAAAGAAAGCCATTGCTGTCATCACTGGTTGAACTTAAACAAATATCTAAATTTTTATATATGTAAAATGATAAGTCTAAAGTTACCTGGGATAAGAATTAAATCAGTAAAGAACGTGTGTGTGTGTGTGTGTGTGTGTGTGTGTGTGTGGTGTTGTATTTTGGTTTTTTTCTTGCTAACCTCAAGGGATGTTTTTCCATCACATACATAACAGAATAATATGGTCTTAAGTATGGGGAAAGTCCCAAACTGCAGTCATTTAAGTATGCTTTTTGGTTACTAAGCCAATACAGAGTCTACATAACATTAGGAATTTAAAAATAATTGAGGAAATAGGTGGATTTCCAAGCCTAGATTCTTTTTAAAAGACATTCTTCATTTCTGAATCAAATGTCTCTCCTAAGAATCTCTCATTCCTATGTATAAGAAAATAGCTTTTTCAGGAAGACAAATGACTCCCTACTGCCCTTCCTTATATGTCCTTATGTTCTCCTGAAAAAAATTTGAAATGATGTGTCCACTCACTGTATGGCTTATGAATATGAAAGTGTTTATCACTCCAGATGATCATGCTCTTCCTGACCAAGTCCCCAGAACTTTTGAACTTGGGAAACAAAAATTAGGACATTTCTACTTCACAATTTTTATGTCAGAGGTGTGGACCACTTATTCCCTTGCCCTTGATCTCACTTGAGGGTTCAGTCATACGGCTGAGGTATTATGTCACTATTAGTCTCCCCGAGTCTGGACTAATGCTTCTCCTTTTGATTCTTTCCCTCTTGCTCGCCTTTCTATTTTCTTTATCTTGTTCCTCATATTTAGAACTGGACTTTGGTGAGTGGGAGAAATAAGCTTATGTCCATATTTGTACAGTTTTGCTTAAAATTATTTTCCTTGTGATTTGCTTGAATTAGACTAATCTAAAATGTTTACACAATAACAACTTGGGTTTTTTTTTTTTTTAACTTTAGAGCATGTGGGAGAATTCATCTACCTGTTGTCACGGTTAGGCTATATGCTACCAAATATCGGTAGGAACACCATGAGATATTCACCTGTGGAGACCCTACGTGGGGACACAAACTGCTGTGAGACCACAGGCTACTGGAATTGCTCCTCCTGTTTTGCTCCATATCTGCCCACCCATTTTGATGCATTTCAGTGGTGTGCTCTGTCACAACTTAGAATTGATTCCTCCTTCTTCGATGAGTGTGCCATCCATTTCTGGAAGATAAATGTGTCTCCTCAGTGGCAGGCACCATTAGCTTTAAAAACAGGCATGTGTTTAGGAGCTACTTTAATACCAATGTTCTGATAAAGTCCCATAGACTTCTGGATAAAGGAGAAGGCTTACATGCTGTTGGTTGTTTGATACATTAGTGCAGCTATTTTGGAAAACAGCATGGTAATCTCTCAAAAAGTGAAAAATAAGAGCTACCATGTAATGCAGCCATCCCACTGCTGGGAATAGTTGCAAAGAAATTGACACCAGTGAGTCAAAGGGATGTCTGCATTCCCATTTCACTGCAGCAGTGTTTACAGTTGCCAAATAACCAATGTACCTATTGACCATTGAAAGGGGCGTGATATATATACACAATGAAATACTATTCAGTTTTTTAAAAGAAGGACATTCTTTCATACAGTTCTAGATGCAAGATAGCTTGAGCTTTCCCCAAGTCTCACACCTGACTTTCTCAACTTTTAAGTCTGCTACACAAGTATTTTCCAGGTTTTCCTCTCATGGGAATCATAGTGCTTTTCTGTAAAGATTAGTGAAAAATTTAAATGTCCTCACATATACAAGTCAGCACCTTTCCTGAACACTCATTAAGCTGAACAGAAGAACCATAACAAATAAGTCATAGTTCCATCTCTTCCTGACAAAACTTACTCTGGCTTCTCCACCCAAAATCCGGTACCCACCCCCACCCCACCCTGCCAAAGCAGTACCCTTTCTAAGATATCTTTCCTCTATGTACAGCTGTGTGAATGTGCTGCCCCTTGTTATGGCTACTTTGCTTGCTGGAAGAAACCACATCACACTGACCTGCTCTTCCTCCAAACGAGTTAGACTGCTGGTGAATTCTGGAATTCTAGTGAGAAATACCCCTCAGTGGGAGAAAAAATATTGTTTGATACCTCTCTTTCTCTCTGCCTTCCTCTCGCTCTCTCTCTCTTCTTTCTCTGTACACACACACACACACACACACACACACACACACACACACATCCTTGGCCAAGGTCTCTAGTGTATTATATTATAGTGTACATTCTGTCCATAAAGCCATATCTCATAGGAGATTCAGTCCTGTATCATTATTAAATAGTCAAGAATACAAGGCTCTCTATTTTTATTTGCATTCCCCTGATTTTCCTCCCCTCAAAGTCATAACATGGCTGCAGCCATTCCCATTATCATGGTATAGTACAGAATAGCAGGAAAAACAGGATGAAAAGAAGAAAGAAAATCTTCTCGTTAATCTCTCTGTTATTATCAGAGAGGGATATTTTTTCACAAAGGCCTCAACAACCTTCTATTTTGTTCCCAGTAACCTGAATTGCTTCTTACTTCCAAACTGAACATGGAAGGGAGACACTAAAAGAAGAGCCCGACATTTAAAACTTCTCCAGTGAGAGGCAATTTCTGTAGTGAAGTAGTTTTAAGTAGGCAAACAAATGTCTGTTTTATGCCATCATGTGACTATATCACATTTATCTGTTCTCAAACTGATGTCCGTTTACATAGTTTCCAGTTCTTAGGTATTATGAACACTTCTGAAATAACTAGACTTATCAATTTCCCTTTTGTTACAGATGTGTAAGATTTTCTCTGTAATATATAATATATACCTACAAGTAATACTGTGAAATTAATGTCCATAAATATTCTATTTGTAGAAAATATTAAATAAGACTAAATTACTTTTCTTTATATCTATATTAATTTATATTCTTTCCAGCAGTACATAAAGCCTTCTATTTTTCCCATATCTTGTCTTAGGTTTGATATTATTCATCATTTTTGCAAAGTGAAGGATGAAATGTGTTTCCTCAGCAGTGTTAGTATTTTTAAATTACTGGTGAAGTTGTGAAATTATTTGTTAGTATTATTTACCCTTTCATTAATTGCCTGTTCTTAATACTCCTGTTTTCAATATTTTAATGAAATATAGATACACATATTATATATATATATATATATACATATATATCAGCAAAAAAGACTAGTCTCTCAAATTATGTATGTATAAAGATTTTTTAGTAATAGTAAAATCCAGAATCAGACAAATTACTCTTACAAGATTTTCAAATGAGAAAAATCAGTATGCCTTGCCCAGGGAAATTAAATAAAAAGAGGAGACTAAGAATAATTGAGGAAATGAAGGAAACTGGAAGTAAGGAAAAGACAACCCCTGTAACAGCTAAGCTTGTAACATCCAAGAGGACAGACTGACATTTCTGCTCCCAGGCAATGTTTATGTTAGGAAATAAGCTTGGCGCCTTCACTCCTATCTGGGGTCTGAGAAGGAGAAAAGAAAGCTGGAGCAATGATGAAGCGAATATAGTACACAGCCTGAACAGCCAGCCCTCCATCCTCTCATCTGGCAAGAATGCCTGGGTTCACCATAATTGGAGTGTGCTCTGCAGAAATCAGAAGGGCTCCCACCACTGGTCAATAGGAAACCATTTCCAGACTGATGAGAGAAAAGGTTAAGGGTAGAAGCTGAAGGAGAGAAGGAGAAGGCAAGCCAGAGTTGGGGTCGCTCCAGGGAGAGGCTGTAGGGATGGCTCTGGAGGATTCACACACACACACACACACACACACACACACACACACACACACACACGAAGAGATAGTATTTGAACTCCTGGCCTCAGAGAACATCCACTCCTATTCTCCTAGTCTCATCCACTTCTAGACTAATTTGTATATCCGACATTTAAACTTCCTAAAAGAATAGCTGAGTTTTATTATGGCCACTGCCTCATAGGAATGGCCCTGTATGTTCGAGTGGTGCCCGTTTGTCTCTCCAGCTGCAGGCCAGCCTCTGAGGAGCTGCTTGAGACAGACACTCATTCCTGGTCAAACTGTTGTGGCTGGTTTCTGGTCCTGAGACATGTAAACATGATAACTGCAATTCAAGAATTCAAGGGTTAGAGCATTGATGGAGACCACTATGAAGGAGCTCTGAGCAGGATTTTAATATTTACCAATTAGCTTTTCATGTTTACCTATGAGCTTGCCTGAGGCCTAGGCTCTTGTCTGGAGATGGGCAGTGACTCATAGTAAGTGAACCTCTATGAGTCACTGGTCCTCTTGAGCCCTGTATTGGCCTGTAAAGTTGGGATGTCTCAAAGGACAAGATAAGGCCACAGCTGAGGACTTTTGGCTCCAACCCCAGTTAACTATAAAGAGACTATAGCTGCAGGCATCTCACTCCTTGGGTAAAAGCCTTCCTGGAGATAACATAGTTCTCCTAAATTAACATAAAGTATTCCCTGAAAAAGTCCTTAAAAGGATTCTCAAGTCCTGCCCAGATTCCTGCATTTTCTTTAGTATTTCCCTTCTTTGTTTGCAAACCAAATAAACACAGCTGCCCAGAGAAGTTCTTTGTCTAAAATCCCAGAATCCCCAATTCTGTGAGAGGGTTTGGAACCTCCTAGAGCCCTGCAATCATTTCATTAGACTCATTTATTTAAGCCTTTGCTGTCCACTCATTTGGGAGATTGTGGGCCTGATCAGGGATATTATTAATGTGACAAAGCATCACACCTACTCTAAGTTTACTTCAAGTGAGACAGTGTTTGTAGTGTATCCAGAATATACGGCAGACATTTAAGCTATCATTGAGTATTTTGCTAACAAACATTTTATATGTCATGCCTCCTTATGTTTGAATATGTCTCAACAAATTAATCTTTTGATTGCAGATTACTATTCCATCATCTCATTGTTTTTATTTCCTGTTTCCTGAATTTTACTAAAAATGCAAAGCAGATGCTTTCTAATTTTAATTCTGTTGCCTAGTGCAATATTTAAAGCTATTGTTTTCCTTTGCACTTTGGTTCAAAGGTTTTTTGGTTTCATTATCAAGAATTCTCATCTTCATGTTAAATTGCTCCAGTTTTTACTTCTTTGAATGATTAAATGTCCACACAGGCTTAGAGTTTATCATACATAGGGTCAATAACTTTCACTTTGTCTCTCTCATGATGTAATAATTACTAGAATCCACCTCTCATTTCTGAAACCACCAATTAGATATTTAATACTTGGAATAGTTGTCCTGAACCCAAGAAAAGGTATCTAGCCTGCCTGTACAGCTATGAAATAATGCCTGCTATTTAGAAGTAAAGTGCTTCACTGGTAATAAGAGGGCTCTCTTTCGATTCATCTGTGAGAAATGATAAAAAGAACCTAGCCATGAAAGGAAGAAAGAAATCCAGTGACATTAATAGAACAAAAACAGTTTCCAAAAATACACAGAGCATATGTTCAAGGCATTGGAATTGGCAGAGAAACAGTATCTACGGACACCTTGTCTTCAAGGAAGAGTGTTCAGTGATTTCTTGGGAGCTTGATTTTTCTGGGTTGGGGAATTCAGTAGGTAGTTACGAGGGCAGCCTGCATTGGATAGCTATGCTTGTCCTGGATTCCAGCCATTTTGTGTGTGGAATCTCAGAGGAAAGATTTTGTCATCATTTTTAATTACCCTCGCACTTTGGTAGTGGCATCCATGGCAAGCTGCTGAGAAAGCATGTAACGCAGGGATTTCTAGGTCAGCACTGACACAGCATTTAGCAGAATGGAAACATTCCCAGGACAAGAAAAGGGAACGAAGGATTTAATCTTTCCTGTAGCTCAATTTTCCTATAAATAAGAAGATATTATTTAAAGAAGATGGGTAAATAAATGAAGGGCAGTCCAGATAGATAAAAAGGAAATAAGCACCACAGTTATGACATAAGTATGCCTTTATGGAAATAATCAAATCACCTTAGGAGCAAGAATCCACATTCAAAAATATTTTCTTCATCCAGATGTAGTAACAAACCATCAAGCAAAATGCAAACAAATCCTGAAGATAGGAAAATGACAAAGTCAAAAATGAGCTGGAGAATATTTGCATCCAGAGGGATGTGCTTTCTTTTACCAGACAGTGGTGGGAACAGAAACCTGTTTTCTACCTACAGATTGGTACTGAGCTGCCAATTCTTTGTCCAGAAACATACTTTGGAATAGAAGCATGGTACTCCGTCAACTCACTATCATTTTCATCATCATCTATGCTTTCGAGTCCTTGACAATAATGGCACAAAGCAGTTTCACTGTTGCCGTGCTGGGCAGAGAGTGGATGCAGGTCAAAAGATGGTCACCTGTGGAAATGATTCTCACCAGCCTGAGCATCTGTCGTTTTTGTCTACAGTGGACATCAATGATGTACAATTTTTGCTTTCATTTTAACCATGATTATGTGCTATTGCACTTAGGAAACATCTGGGAATTCACTAATATTCTCACATTCTGGTTGACCAGCTTGCTTGCCGTCTTCTACTGTGTCAAGATCTCTTGCATCACACATCCCATCTTCCTCTGGCTGAGGTGGAGAATTCTGAGGTTGGTTCCCTGGTTATTATTGGGTGCTCTGGTGATTTCTTGTGTGGCAATTATCCCTTCAGTTATTAGGAGTCACATCCAGATACAGTTAGCCCCTCTGGAGCATATACTCACAAACAGCACTTTGATTGAAAGACTTAAAATGTTTGAGCAGTATTTTTTCAGGGCTCATAAAATGATTATGATGACTATTCCCTTTTTTCTGTTCCTGATCTGCACCATCTTCCTTATGGCATCTCTGATCCAGCACTGGGAGCAAATGCAACAGCATAACACTGGCCACTCCAACGCCAGCCTAAAAGCTCACTCCACTGCCCTGAAGTCTCTTGTGGTCTTCTTCGCCTGCTTTGCAGCTTACTTTCTAACTGTAGTACTCACCTTTGCAGGCATCAAACCTATGAGAGAACCATGGTTCTGGGCCTGGGAAGCCATCATTTATGCGATAGTTTCTATTCATTCCACTTCACTGATGCTGAGCAGTCCTACCTTGAAAAAGACTATAAGGATGAGGTGTGGGGGCCTAGAGTCTGCCTGAGGCACAAGGTACAGTGAGACTCTGGGCAAATGGGAGTTTCCACTGGTATAAATTAATGCTAATACCAACACTGCTCTTGTCAACTACATAGGTGAAAGTGATACACCGTGAATGCAAGCCTCATTCTCCTTCATCCCCTCTGCCACCTATCTCTAAATACTTAACCTTGTCTCTACTTTGATCCATTTCTTGTCTTTCCCTTCCACCATCCTCAGATGGGTCCTGGCTTTCTCGTGATGTCCCCGTTGTCCTCAGTGTTGGCCACCCCTGAAATCTCACTTCCAATGTATTCTGTGCTTAACTGCCACAATCGTGGTGTCCACCCACCATTTTATTCTTCTCATGGCCACTGACTGTTTCATGCTCTAACAGGAAAGCCTTCCCCACGAGAAGCTATTGCCCACTTGCTGAACATTCTCCATGCCAAACCCTTAATTCACTTTCCCAACTCTAGTTGAGAGAAGGTCTTGCCATTGAGTTAGCATTCACTCACAATTCTGGAACTTTATCCAGTGGCACAAATTCCTTATTTGTTTCCCTTCCAAATACTGAGTGAGCCTTCATTCCTCTAAAATTCAAGTCAAATTTGTGCTCTTCATTAATTTAATCTGCCAAGACTTTATATTTTCTCCAAAATCACAGGCCACTTATCCAACTTAGATTCTTATTTAAAACTCTCCAATTATTTATGATTTAATTGTCAATAACATGATTTAGCCAGGTGTGTGGTGGTGCATGCTTGAATCCCAGCACTTGAGAAGCTGAGGCAGGAGGATTATTATGAGTTTGAGGCCAGCCTGAGCTACAAAGTGAGTTCAAGACCAGTTTGAACTGCATAGTGAAATCCCATCTCAAAAGTACATACAAAAAATATACGATTTATAGTGGCTTGATATTTTCCTCTTGATTTTACTGTAAGTTAGGGTAAAACTTCTAGAAAGATTCCCATTCCCATATTGAAGCACAATTGATTTTTTGGCCATACATAAAAATAATATCTGAGTGACACTTGTTTAAATTTTCTATACTTTTTAATTTTGTACTCTATGATTGTCCAAAGTCCCTCCCAAATGAATGACAATATGAGAACCACACAGTAATCAATTTTAAAATTGCCTATAAGAAAATACTGTTTTTACAAATGCTTTCCATCTCCCTGTGGCGTCTCTCTTTATTTCCCTCCCTTCTTCCAGCACCTACTAGCAACCAAATGTCTTGGTAAAGATCAAGTCCTAGGTCTTTCAATCTCAGCTTCTATCTACCCACCCACCCCAGGCACTTATAAACTATTTTTTTTCTAAAGATAATTATCTCCTACAACATTCTGGTGTCAGAGGTGGAGAATGTAATTTTTCCACCTTTTATACCTATTGAATATGTCTGACAAACTGAACTTCTGGCTCTCCCACTAGAAGATTGAAATACCTTATTAAAGTAGACCATCCTACGGAAAAAAAAAGATGCAGGTAACTCAAATTTGGTTGTGAAGGAAGGCATGGCCCCTGCAAAGACATGGATATTCTGATTTGACCTCTGTTTGGTCTCTCTAACTTGTTTCCACATTGAATTCATACTTGAAACTGAGAGCATGAATACAAGTACAAATAAAGGACTAATTTTGCAAATCTACTATTGTATAGAAAAGACCATGAGCTGCACTATCACGCTCACAGCAGCACTCTATGTTGTAACATTGCCTCAACTCTAGCAGTTCAACTGCAGCAGAAGGTGGTATGGAAACTGATGGATGCACTCATGGTTAGGAAGCAGAGTCATGCATGACACTGAGCGAAAGAACTGGAGATAAAAGTATATGTTGACATTGTTTGATCTGGCTGGGGGCCCCGGGGAAAGAGGCTGGTGGGGAGGTGACTTGCATGGATTCGGGATTCTGCTGGAATAGTTTGTGCAAAAGCTGGTGAAATTTGGATTATTGTTACCTGTCATTGGTATCAATATCCAGAAGGGGTCTTGCTATTTCTAAAGTCTCAGATAGCTGGGAAAAATAAGGACCATTATTCTCATATGTGCATAAATAGAGAATGGAAAAAAGACCCCCTTCTCCCCCACCATCAGATACAGTACACAGATACAATTCAGAAGCTGTCATATATTTTTAGTGTTTTCACTGTCTTCTTTGTAATAAAGTGAAATAGAGAATTTAGGAGGGGATGTTAGGATCGGTTGAAGAGGTCCAGACATTAGAAAACAAGAAAATAAAGGCAGAAATAGTTTCCCTACATATTTCTGTCATCTACTAGTTCACAAAGAGATGTTGTCATCCACCTACAACATCTCATTTTGAAGAGATAAGGACTGCTCAAGACTGCCTGATCCATACAAATGAAAAACAAACTTAAGGATGAAAGATGTTTATTTAAATTCACACTGCTGATTAATGCCAATCTTATAGCCAATAGAGAAGGAGAGACAACCGTGGGATAAGTTTGAAGGATGCAAAAAGTTTTAATTATAAAGATACAGGTGATAAAAAAGAGATACTTAAAAAAAGAATGTAAGAGAGATTGTGACCAAGAACAAGGAAATTCTTTTGATATCTTCTGCTTGCTGAATGCAAAAGTAACCCAAGGGCTATTGGACTTGTTTTGTCTAAGTTATAGAGACTCTACCCCATATAGTACCCATTATGCCCAGCGTAGGGTGTGTTGCCTGATAACTCCCAACAGAGAGTGTACAGGTGGCAGTGAATTTAAGAAAAGCCCCTCTGGGTGCTGAGTACATACACTGTATAGAGCATATACAAATCCAATCACTGGCACCTGGAAAGTAGACCTTCCATCCTCCATACAACGCCCCATAATCTTAAAGACTGTCTTGTGATTCTGAGGAGATGCACAACAATGGTAAGTCCCTGGTGACACCCAGCATGGGGCCTGCTCCTAATTAGTTATTCGCTGGATGATACTCTCTTCTTTATCCCCTTTCCTTCCATGCAAAATACATGGATTCAAAGACTTCAACTGCACCTTTTTGACTCTTTCTGAGCCTGGTATTCAAGACCCCAAGGCCTGACTCTGCTCATCTGCCAAGCTGTGAGTCCCCAAAATCTCCTGTATAACTCCCCACTGTTTGCTGCAGACGTATCCCCTCATCACTTCCTGAGTACCCATACATCCCATGCATAAGATATTTGAATTTGCATAGGAAATATCCATGCATAAGATAAATGCTCTTCACGTCTGCTGATGCCATTTACCTTTCTTTTCCCATGTTTCCTGTTTAACCATATGCCTGATTTCCCTCTACCCTTCATGACCTGGTACTAGCTCAGCTACATGCACATATACTAAACCCATCACTGACTTTTGCTCTTCAGGGTAATTTTTTTTTCTGTAACATCAGTTGTCTCTGTTGTTTTCTCGACATCAAATGTAAGTTCTATCTCATTATTAAATTTCTTTGTCATTTATTTCTAGCTTTATAATACTGCTTTCTACATGCAAGAAATTCATTTATTACTGTTGGATGACAAAGAGATGATGAATAACAATCCACAATTCTGGTATTTGTAAATACAAAAGATCTTATTCAATAAATATTTCCTGTCAACCTACCGTATACTGCCAGCAATACAAAGATGATCTGGCAGCTTGGCCAATGTGTGTTCCACCTGGGAAATGAGAGTTTGCTTGTGGGCTATGTTACCCATGGTAGGGTCACTTAAACCAACCATGAACATTCTAGTTTCAAGAAGCCCTGGTCGAACATAGCTACAGATGTTCTACAGTGGGCTAAGGTGTATAGTGGATAAGTGCTTTTCCCTTACAAAAGAATAAGGTACAGATATCTTCTGAGAGTTCTGAAAAACAGCCAACATGTGGAGTGACAGAGGTACTCAGGGTCAAATTACAACAGCATCACACGAGCTGTTGACCTTTTTTCCTTTAAGTTCTCCTCCCCTCCCACCTTGATGATCTATAATCACAATAAGAAGAAAAAAAGGTGCGATCAGTGATTGCAAGAATTGACTCCTACTTTCTTGCTGCTCTCAAACCTTTGCAGCAGCTCAGATGGAGGACAGAAGCTTTCATTTGATATGAGATTAACCTTCTGATTTAGACTCTCAAACCTGAAAATAAGAACATTCATAGTAATATATGGGACCTGAAATGCCATTAAGGGTTGGGAAAGGGTGATCTTGAGAATTTGTTTAAAGGCAAGAGTTGGAGAAAAATTTGTTTTTTCGTGAGCTCTACCTATTCGATAAATTTTTACAAGAGTCATAAGAGTCAGTAAGCTATGAAAACCCTTTTCATTTTCTCTGAGATTGCTTTTCTGCAGTGCGTATTTCTTTCAATTTATAAAAGTATGCCAAGACAATTTTCTTTCTCAAAGGATCTAAAGCAAAGACCAAAGTGAAGGCCTACCTCTGGTAATCTTAGTTTCTTTGTCACCACAGCCATCATGACTACCTCCCCACAAATCCAGACAAAGCAATGTAAAATTTGGTGGCTTTATCATAAAATCTCTCCATGCCTACTGAACACTCCACATAGGATTCCATTCTTTTTCCATTCTGGTGTCTATGTTTACTTTGGAACAATGGCACTTTTCCTTATTTTTCATGTATTCCTATTGTAAAATATGGCAAATTCTTTTCAAAATTGGTCTTGTTGCTATAAGGGAGACAAAGAAAAAGACGAGAAGAAAAAGGGACCAAGGTGAATGATATGGGTAGCATCCAAGCAAAGAAACATTCATGACATAACTATAATTGCAAACCAATTTTTAAAAATTGTTCAGACCTGCTTTTGTTCCAGAAATACATATTAAGGGAGAGAATTTGGGGAATGTTTTCTTATGAAGTCTAGAAGAACATGTACTCACAATCAATGTGACTTAGAATAACGCCAAATTGCTTTTTAACAAGAGGGGGAATTGTGTCTTACTTGGCCCTTCTACACAGAGCTTTTAATTTACCATCCGTCTGCCATGTCCCAAACTCCCAAAGCAACATTTCTTTGAGACAATTTCTTCTATTTGAACAAAACTTACAAAATTGATCCTAAGTGTGAATTGGCTTCTTGCTAGTTTTGATTGCAAGTATACAGTTGGATAAACTTAATTTCAATGCGAAGTCTCATCAAATTACTTTTAGAGAAAAATTTATAAAAATGACAGGTTATCTTCCTTGCATAAGATAAATTCTTTATCATGAATTAAGTTTTTTCTTTAACTTTTAATCTAAATCTTGGCTTTTAATAAATAGGTAAATGAAATTTTATGTTTAAAATATGTTAGATGTAACTGAAGCATAGCCAAAATGAAGTCAAATGAGAATAATTGTTTGTATTTACAGAGGAATGCAGATCTTCCAATTTTTTTAAAATTAGAAGAAAAATAAATTTCACAAGCTTTCATTCTTAAAACCTAAAGATAGAGTGTGTAGGTAGCTATTTCTTGAGGATATTGGCAGATTATTACTGTCACTACTTGAGGTTTGGATGAGCCTGATGCCAACAACTTGGAAATAAGATTGTCTTCTGAGGCATAAATCAAGAAATCAACTTCCCTCACTACTTCTGCCCTAAATGAAAGGATTTAACAGTTAACTAGAAAATTAATGGCTATAAGATTCTGTGAATCAAATTTCAGGATTTAGGTCAAAGCAGAGTTCAGATTATAACATATTATATAGACAAGAAGTAAAACAGAGCTGGATGTGGTGGCACACACCTGTAATCCCAGCACTCGGGAGGCTGAGGCAGGAGGATCGTTGTGAGTTCAAGACCAGCCTGGGCTGCAAAGTGAACTCAAGACCAGCCTACACTGCATAGTGAAACCTTGTCTCTAAAAGAAAAAAAAAAAAAAAGTAAAACAGGTCTCAAATAAAATGGTTTTATAAACAAATAACAAAAAAGGTAACAAGTTTGAATTGTATTATTTCATCCAGTTCTGCCCAGGGTGGGGAAATGTTTAGTCAACCAATTTGAAGCTTTCTAGTCCTGTGGACAAATCCTCCAAACTGTTACCTGAGGAAATTGGCATCAGGTCATATAAATTTCTTCAGCTTTTACTCTATGCTAATTCACTCATTCAGTTATCACTTGGCTTTTCACATTGTGATTGGTTGTCTGTGCCCCTAGGAGGACATCAGTGATAAATTCCTATGTCCTGAAATATGGGTACAAGGACATGTCAGGTAGATAACATAATACATACATGAGGATGGCAGAGCAAGACTTTGGGGGCTGAGAGATTGGGGCTGATCACCGGAACCCCACAGAGGCTGTTCTAACATCTTTGCTACCACCCATGAAAAACAAAAGCGGGATCACAAAGCTCTAGTTTGTGCTGCTACTACTCCCATGGTACTTAATGTTTAAAATGGTGTCTGTGAGGTCCATCTTTGCCGCCTTCACATTCAGGCTGCTTTCTTTTTGTGTTTGTTTGTTTGTTTTTATTTTTTTTTCCCGGTACTGGGAATCAAACTCATGACCTTGCGCTTGCCAGGCAAGCGCTGTGCCACTGAGCTAAATCCCCAGCCCTCAGGCTGTTTTCTTGACTGAGGCTTGAGATCACATAGCTCATGTTCAGAAACGTGCTCAACAATTTAACTGTATAATGGACCCATGGGTGTGCCCACCTCAGTCTCATATTTTCAGCTTCAGTCTCAGAAGTCTGAGGTTGTTTCACATGCAGCTTCTTGGAGAAACATCAGGAAGAGGTCTCTGGCCAATAAAGCTCATGAGCAGAACCTAGAATGTGGTCACCTCTTTGAGACACTTTATGTAGGATAATTACGGTCACTGTCTAGATCACTGTTCTTAGGGAAATGCAGTCTAGTGAGTTTGAGAAAGGAGGATTTACTTCAAGACTGTAGGGAGCATATTAAGCTTCAGGGAATGCTGGGAAAGTAGGCACAAGTAGTGCAACCAGAAGGAATGCCCAACCATACCTTAGGGTCACTCAGACATCACCTACAACTTGGTATCCATGACATCAGGGAGCAAGCAAAAGAATTTGCATCACAGCTGCTCCAGGAGCATCAATTGCCTGTATCTCAAGATTAAATATCATCACACTGCCACCACCCCACACTAATTGCTCCTCTTCCTGTGACTCAGGTGGGTGCCCATCTGGCTGAACCAGGATCACCTTAGTGGCATGTGCATAGAGCCTCATCAGCTCAAAGCTGCCATGTGTGCCTGAAGAATGTCAACGATTAGCATTCTGGCCTCTACTGAAGGCTCTCGGGAATGGTGCAGAGGGAGACAAAGGGCACCCTATCCAACATTCTTGCACAAATGCATGAAATCTGCAATTCTTAAACTCTAGAGTACCTCACAAATCTGTCATCACTATTCAGTAATGCAAAATAGGAATCTAAGAACTATTTTTATACTTCAAAATAAATCATGAAAGTTTTCAAACAATTAATACCCCCAGACATTCCGGAAGAAACAAGGATAATTAAACATGGCTACCTTGGCATTTGTTAAAATCTAGGGTTCTGAACTCTACTAATTTGAGGGCTGATCACCTATTTATGTAAATAACTGTAAGATTATAAGTTCTACGGTACATGCTGTACTACCATGACCACTGCACTCCATATCAGTGAGGGAGTGTTTAAATGTAACCGGAGGAAGAGGGTACTAGCGGTGGTAGATGGCCCTCATTCCCCTCACTGATCCACTTTACCAAAGCAGTGCATTAATGAACCCATGTTGATAGCATTGCTTGCTAACAGTTCACAGGTGCCTCCTTTCTTGAGAGAAATGCCAGCAGGAACAGTACAAACTGGAAATTATTTTGAGCCCACACTACTGCAGTTTGCAGCTGATGGCTAGACGATTATGGAAGTACACTGAAGACCAGCCCCCTCTGGCCAGACTAACTCCACTGTGTAATTCATGCTCAGCACACCCCTTGAGCTCTGGCTGAAACTGCTCTTCAACTGATACCACATTCTAATCCAGCTTTTATCCCCTTTGCTTATCCAGCATCCTCCTTCATCTTTTCCAGAGAACATCCCCTCCATCTATCAATGGAACAAGAATTGGCTCAAGTTTGTTTCATGAGACTACGAACTAATAAATGAGCTAATTTCCTTCTTGCAGTAATAGAAAACAAATAGAAAATAACAAAAAAAACTGTACATAGGTTCTCCTCTGTCAAGGAAGAGGAGCATAACTCTCCACTTTGTTGTGACAGTACTTGGTAGCTTTCCCCCACGGAAAAGAATATGCAGGAGAAGAATAATTTTACAATGCAAAATCCTGGCAGATGTTACCACAACGGGGTCTCTTGGCTTCTTCACAGCTGTGTGCTGCTGAGAGTGTGTCCCCTTAGCATAATGTGAGAAGGATGACACTCTTCTCCTATCATCTTTTTCCTGAATACACAGTCTAACCACAAGAAAAACATCAGACAAAACCACATTGAAAAACAGTCTACAAATAGCTAACTAATACCTCTAAACTGTCCAGTGTATGGGGAACTCAGAAACCATTACAGACAGAAAAAATCTGAAACATGTTGACTAAATGAAATGTAATGTTTTGGGCAGAAACCTAGACCAGAAAAAAGAAAATTTAATAAAATCTAAATAAAAATCTGTAATTATTTAAGAGTAGCATGTCACTGTGGAAACCTTAGTTGTGACAAATGGACCATGTGTACTTTCTGTGAAGGAAAATAGATACTAGTATTATTTGTATTATCTTTACAACTCTTTTATAAATCCAAAACTGTTCTAGAAAGCAAACCCTTTTTTAAAAGTCCCTAACACTTCCAATATATGAATAATTTTCTTTGTCTCTTTTTTTTTTTTTTTTGGTTTTTTTCTGGTACCGGGAACCAAACTCACAACCTTGCACTTGCCAGGCAGGCGCTTTTGCCGCTGAGCTAAATACCCAGCCCAATTTTCTTTGTCTCTTGAGAGGAACTTTATTTACTCACTTCTGTATCACAATTTTTGCTTGAATGCTGAGTATCTTATATGGAATAATAGAGGGTGAAGTAAATAATAATTGTGCCTGAGGACAGGAAGACCATTTCTTTCATCAGTGTATAAGTACAGGGCCTAACACTTCTTCCTCTTTTGCTCTACAAGAGGTGATCAGTTCTATACAACTCTTCTGTCCTTGGAGCAGTTGGTTCTCCTTTGGATTTTAGACAGTTCAGTTGCTCTGTGTTCTCAGTTCTCTGACAAGTTCAAGAAAATTTGTTCATTTATCCTGCTCTTTCTCATTGAGCAATAGGAGCATGTCCTTTTCAGTGTTCCACACCCTAAGAAAAAGCTGCACTCCAAGTTTTTTCTCCTTTTTCCTTAATTCTGTGTGTACAACTACCTAATATGCATATAGAGGAAAGGAAAACAGAGAAAACTGGTTATAATAATATATTTTGAAATAAAATTTTGAATGTTGAAAATCCACAGAGTCTTAACATTGGAAGAAAAATTAGATCTGCATGCTGTATTTTGAAAAATGAATTTAACTCTTTATATTCTCCCCAGCGAGACCATTTCTAATTACAAATAAGTATTTCCTTTGCATATCCCCACCAATAAAGAAATATATTTTGCATTTTATAGTGACTTTTTTTTTTACTTTTTTGCTGAAGTGCTGAAAGCTAAAGATAATTGTTTTCATTAGAAAATTAAAAGTTATACTATATCATTAAGAATACTTTCAAACAATACACCCATTTTCAGATTCTGGTTAAAAACATATAGAATCTTCTTTCTCTCCAATTTGAAAATATTCTATCTACTCCAACATCCACCAAACAGATATGTTTTTGGTATATATGTGCCTCTACAGAGAAGTTTATTATACATAAAATTCTTTACAAAATGTATAAATTCTCACAGATATTATATATTAATATGGCAATCACAAGGATGGAACTGTATAAAATGGCTTGAGTGTGAATGGTCAGGCCCAAAATTGTTTGTAAGGGGAAGGTTAAGAGAGAGAGTATCTAAAACAGACCTGGCTTCACTGAGAACTCAAGGCATCAAATGTGGTAAGGACCCATTAGCCAGAAAACTAAAATAATAGTGTGATCTAAATCAAACATATCTACCTTCTTCCCAGAGGCAGAAATGTATGTGAGAAGGAATAAGAAGCATCAGTAATGGGATGCCTGAGGAGCACATCCACCTTGTTTTTCTGTAACTTTTAAATGCCACAGGAAGAAAACCTGTCATTGACTAACAAAATCTAATCCTGTGAATGCATTCCCTAAACTTTCCTTATCACAAGATTAATTTTAATTTTATTAAAAACACAGACTCCTGGGATCCATAGTATAATTGGAATATCACAAATTTTCGTTTGGTTTTGTTTTGATTTTGTAGTGCTGGGGATCAAACCCAGGACCTTGTTCCTTATGATCCACTCATAAGGCCCAGAACGTGTACTTTTTTAGACAAAAGCCTATCGTATTTCCTTAAGCAGAATTGTTTTGTGGAAATCATTGAACAGTCTCTTCACAATTTCTTGCACTAAATAGCATTTTTAAATTACTAACCATTTCTGATTATGAAGGCACAATAATCTTGATGCTTAACACTAAAATATTAAGTATTGAAAGCTGCTCATTAAAGCATAGTATCTTTTTTGGAGGCATAAACAGAAGAAAATCCTGAATTCACCTTATATTAAGCAAACTTTATTGAGAAGCTAATAGCAAACTAAGTATTTTATTTATTTTTGCTACAATAATTTCCTTCAGAAAATTATTCAAAGACAAGTGTTATCTTTTGAAAACAAATTATTTTAATGCATGTAAAATTATAAGAGCAGGAAGAAATAAAAATGTCTTCAGAAGGATGTGACTGACGGGTAGCAGAATCATCACTCCAAACCTCTCAAGGTATGTCTCAAACTAAATTAAGTTTGTGATCCTCCTTGTGAAATTTGTAGAGCTATACTTCAGTGGGAATATATTTGTTTTCAACACAAGGGAGAATTTTGAATGAGAAGAACTTTGTATTTTGCAGAAAAGACCAAAGGTACTGGGATTTGGTTTTAATTTGAGAGAAAAGGAAAAGAATACTGCATACTGCTCTCTGAATTTGTTTTACAAACTTCCTCTTGAACTATTATTGATGGTTTTTGGTTAAAGACTCAGTTAAAGACTGAGTCTCTCAGTTTTAACTCAAGATAATCTGAGTCAGAATCACTTGAAGTCTTTAAAGTGATCATTTGTAGGCCTCCACAGATGTACCCAATATTTCAAAGGAAGAACTCAAACTGCTGTATTTTTCCCCATAATTTAGCAGAATACTGAAGGTAGAAAATTTGTGTTCTAAAACAGTAATTAGCAAAGTCTTTTTCTGAAAAGGCCTAATTCTAATTATTTTAGAATTGCTATGTACCATGTAATCTTAGTCACCTACTGGACTCTACTGCCTCAGCAAAAGGCAGCACTGAGCATGTGTACACCAACAAGAACGGCTACGTCCTGCTAAACCTGTAAAACAAGCAGCTGGGCAGATTTGATAATCTAAACATGAAAAACATATATTTCGGTGACGAATGGACTTTCAATGTGATGATTTTAGTACAGTTCCTCATGGCCAGTGGGCAAATACTTCAGCATTTGTTTTCTTCAGTATATTTTGGATTTTAGTTCAGCAGGTGCTTGAAGAAATAGATTTAAATAGACACCTATGTTTTTTAGATTTCACTATAAAGCAAAACATAATTATATGTTAAAAGCAAAGGAAACATTTACATTTAATTGTTTCATAAAAGTGAAAGAGAAAGTATTTTTGTAGGAGTCTGTAACTCACCTAGTTCAGTGATAGATGATATAATTGAAAAATAGCATAGGGACAGAAGGGACCCCTCGGGAAGTTAGCAGACCTTTTCGGTGGTAGGAAAAAGCCCCTTCTGTGAGGCTATGAGCAGCGAGCAGTCTTCAAGCAGTTTTGTGGTTTGAAGTTGACAGGCTGTGGTTGTGACACCTGCCTATGTGCAGGCAACACCATCCCTCCTAGCGCAGGTTGTCATGCCTACCCAATACCCCTTTTAGCCTATAAGACCAAACCCCTAGCACAAGCCCAGTATCCAGTCAATCAAGTGTTGACCCTCAGGGAGGTAGAAACAGAATCCCTACTCCATGAACAGGACCCCAGTCCAGATGCAGTAGTGTCCGCAGCTCTTTACAGTAAAATTACTTTCACTTTGCACTGGTCTTTTGTTCTGACTCCTCTTCTTTCTGACTCTTCTTTCTACAAGAGAGAGACAAGCCCAACAAGGGTGAGTCTGGGGACCCTACATCCCAGACCCATCAAACTCAACAACTGTAAAGGTATGGAATGACTTAATGTCCAACTCTATATGCAGACATCAGAAGTGAAATCTTTTTTTCAAATTTCCATGTGTCATTCCCAAAAAATGATCATGTATTAGGTAAACAAAAAATCTTTTGAAATTTTCAAAAACAAATAGCAAATATACCTTTCTGTTATGTGGAATAACAATGCTAGAAATTAATATCAAAACCAGAAAAAGAGCCCTATCAAAATGTCATTAATATCAACAATTCTGAAGTACAAAAACAAAAGCAAATTAAAATTTCACAACAGAGAAAATAATATTAAAGTATTGGACCACAGATAGCAGGATATGGCTGCAATACATAAGGGGAAACAAAGATGTAAATATTTATTAAATAAATTAAAGATAATGTCAGCATTTAAATTAAATATTTGACTCATAAATCTAAAGAGAGGAAAAAATCATAAAGAAATTATAATCTGAAGTTTAATAAAAAATAAAAACCAAAATTCAAGAATTAAGAGTTTGAAATTTTAAAAATTTAATTAAAATAAAGTTTACTTTAGAATAAATAAAGTACAAGCACTATAAAGCAACTGAATCAAGACAAAAAGGAGAAAATGCACATAAAGTTTTTAATAAAAACAAGAGAATCACTATACTTCACAGAATATATTTGAAATATAATCAAGTCATTCTTCTTTACAGAAACTACCACTTGCGTTAGTGATCTTATCGTTTCTAATGTTTCTTTCATTTTTATGTTTTATTCTCTTTAATGGTTTGATCAATCTTGTATTCTTACATCTGGTAATCTGAGCAACTTTTTTTGAGGATAATAATATGTAATATAACAACCACTGTTAATTCTTATCATTTTGTTCTGAAACCCTGTATCATTTTTATTGATTTTGCTTTGTTTTATTTTTGTCTACATTGTTGGTATTTTGCTATTGTCCTTTTTTTATTATTCTCTTTAAAATAAAAAAAGAGCTAGTGATCTTAACTAGGATGAGGGAACAGAGAAAAGAATGAAAGAAGGAAGTGAAAAAATATATATATATACACATACACACACACACAAGATAGCTAAGACAATTGCACTACTAATTTCTAATGGTTTATTGAAAGGAACAGTTAATGTTCGATTATTTGATCAATCTTGCATGCCTATATGTGGTAATCTGAGCAACTACTTTGAAGATAACCATATATAAGACAACAACCATTGTTAATTTCCTATCATCTTTTTTGGAATTCTGTATCTTTTTTTGTGTGTTGTTTTGTTTGTCTTTGTTTTTGTTATTTTCTCTTTTTTATTTTAAAAATTTAAAAAACTAACAAAACAACAATGAAAACAAAATCAAAACAACACAAAAACAACAAAAGTGATACATGACCTCAAAACAAAATGATAGGAATTAACAGTGGCTGCTACATTACATACTGTTATCTTCAACGAAGTTGCTCATTTTGTATGGTGAAGTTGTGCATCATTTCCAATGTTGTTTTGTTTTTTATTTATTACTTGTTACTGTCTTTGATTGTTTCATCAATCTTACATTTTTATGTCTGGTGGACTGTTATTTTCTCTTTGAAAATAAAAAAATTAAGAGTTAATAATCATGTGAAATTTTACATTACTACCACTAATACAAGGAGAGAGAAAAAAAATCCATATGGATCAATCTCCATAGAAGAAATAGAAAATATATTTGTTCTGCTAGCTCTCCAAATCTAAAAAGTAGTTCACACAAGTGAACTCTACCCAAATGTAATTTAAATAAGGGTATAGCAGCTAGGAAGATGTCATTATTATTATTAATTATTATTATCAGATAATATCACTGTAATTCTGGATGAACATGAATCAAATTATACATTATGATAAATGATAAAATAATGTGCAGTGCCTGTGTATATTTGTATATTTGAAATTCATATATCTGTATATTTGAAAAATATACAGATAAATACTTTTTTACAAATTAGCAATATAACCTGTATAATATAAGAGTAATAAAGTTTTATACTTGTAGGAATAACCATCCAGTCTCAACATACCACTCAATCTCTCTCAGAGAAGGCTAGGTGCAAGCTACCAAGTCCTAACTTTTTCTGCTCTTGGTAGTTTCGTTTCTATTAAAATGTTAGAAAGGGCTAGGGAGAAATCAGTGGAGCATTTCCTTTTTTTGCACCTTTTACAGCTAGAGAGAATGTACTTTTAGAATGCATTTTGCTAGAGGGATAAACAAAACTGTACTTTTATGCAGAATATTTTTGTGCTGCATACCTTTAGAAAGCTTAATTACTCTAATTACGGTTTTAGTAAGAACACTCACTTAGAAACTCTAGTTGTAATTAAGTGTTTATTTTATTTTTAGTTTAGTTAGAAAATGTTTATGACTTTCAGTGTTCTGCTAACTAAGTATAATATTCCCTATTAAAGTCTCTTTTGCCTAATGTTTTACCTTATGCCTTGAAAGTTATTTGGGCAGGGGGAGAATGAAAGTATTTTTATGTTTTAAAAACATTTATTTCATACCAAAGTTTTAGAGTCCTAAATGCTTTGTATTTTTCCTAATATTGCAAACTCTTTCTAATGCCATTAAAAACTTAAAGACAATTACTTTGACCATTACTATTATACCACATGGCCCCTCAAGGTACCCTAACCCTTCAGTCATTACAAACCAGATTTTAGGACACACTCCACTGAGTATGTGGGTAAGGAAACAGGCTTTACTGAAAAAAGGAGACACATGCACAGGCTATGGGTTAGCAAGCAGAGAAAAGAAACAGGGTGCCTGGTTCTTCATCAATCCACAGAGACTCCTGCCCAAGCCTGCGTCTAGCGTAGGTTTCCATTCCTGTGGAGCCCACCTCACCCTGGCATTCTTTCTCTATAACAAGTAAGAGAAAGTGGCTGTGACAGTATTATTATAGCAATCTAGGTTATTTAGAAATACCACAAGCAGTTAAACAGGGCTGGGCCTTTGAGGGAGCCAGTAAGAAAGATGAGAATATGTTACACTATTAATGGAGGTACATTCCTTGAAGGCCAGACCTCAAGACAAAAAATGGAATGGCTACACCTATACACTTCCCCTAACAATAAGGATTGGTATTCTAAATAGACATCAGCCACCTGGATGGGGTGCAGGATGAATCCTTGACCCATCCATTCTGGGAAAAGTCCTAATTTGGTCCAGATACACTTGGCACATGACCTACTTCCCCATTTGATCAATATTATCTAAGCAACTATACTTGTAATCTTATTAGTTGACCATAGTTTGGTCCCGCTTTATACCTGCCTTGTGACTTTGATCAATGAAACTTCCTTGAGAAGTGGAGCCCCTGGTCACACACTTGGGACCTCTTCTGTCTCTCTTACACAGAAGTTTTCTTTCCCCCAATAAACACAGCTTTCTTCCCCTAATAAATATAGCTTTCTTTCCTCCAACAAATATTTCCTGCTCTTAACCTCTGTTGTTCATTAGAATTTATTCTTTGATTTTGGCATATTGAACATATAGCAGATTGGGAGTTGTAATATTTTCTTTATATTATCTGGAGTTCCTGTTTCACCCCTATATTATTTTGGAGGCCCCGGTGAGATACTTGGATGGCTGTAAGAGTTTGCATTTATTGTATAGATTCTGGATTATGATAGTTTAGGTAATCAAAAATTGTCATACTTGTCTTTGTCAATTGTTTATACCTTGAATTTTTCCTTGAATTTATTTCCTATCTTTGTCAATTATGTATGCTTTGAATTTTGTGCCTTGTCTTTTTCAATTGCTTATGATGCATTCTCTTTTGTTAAAATGATGATAAATTTAAACTGAGAGCATGGGAAGATTATGTTTCTTTGATGGGACATTTTATTCCTGTTTTGTGTATGCTGTATTTGGACTTAGTTGCTAAATTTAATAGTGCTCCTTGTCTGACCTTTTTGACTCTTGTGATTTGTTTAAGCAGAATTAGAAAAAAGTAGTGTTAGCATACACTCTGGTGGAATTTGATATGAAATACTGTAAAATGAGTCTTTTAATGAAATCCAGTCTATCTTTAGCTCATGCTTTTCTCTAATCCTTATAGAATTTTAACAAATAGTGATCATTCTGCCAGCTAGTTAAGTGCTCTTCCAGCAGCTGCCACTCTTAAAGCAGAGGACAGATTCCCCAGCACCTTCTGGTAAATCCCTATTAAAGCCAATGGAATGTTGACCAGGCAGCTGGATTCCTTTCTGGGGACCCATCTCTGGTTGGAGAGGACAACTGAAGGGTCACAGCCAGGGTGACTCTGGGTTTCCTAGTGGATACTAAAAGGTTCCTCAGTGGAATCTAAGTCCTGATGGCCCAAGTGGATAATCAGCTGAAAAAACTGCACTTTTCTCTCTTTGCTACTAAGTTAGACCCACACACACTTTTTCTCCAACCTTCTGGGGGTTAACTTTAAACTACTTTGTTGTTGTTAGATGATCCCTTCTCCGGGAGGTCAAGCTGAAACAGCTGCCTTTCACAGAGGAGAACAGCTAATGATCTACAATTGTGCCTTGCATATGCTAAGAGGAAAGAAGTGGATTTTAGTTAGGCTTTCCCTTTTTTTGCATATGCATATTTAAAAAACTGATAAATATGCCTTTACTATCTTGTGAATTGTGGTTGATAGGTGATGGGTATAAATTTAACCTGTGAGCTTCAGAGACATAGAAACTTTAGAGTGGACTTTAAATAAATAGGCTTGTCATGCCATTAAAGAATATTGCCTAGGTGATTAGGTAGATAACCTATCCATCTCTAGAGGTGATCTCTCTTGCTGGCTGGGAGATGCTCTAATCACTTTCAATTTACCCTCATTCTCTTTCAATGCATTGGAAAGCAATGGTTTGGATCTCTTGATTATTTTGATTATTGGTTTGCTAGCAATGCTTCTTTCTTGAAACATGACTGTTACAGCTGGAATCAATCGTGGCTTGTGCTATATAAACACCTGCCAGAATTAGGATTGTGAGTTTCTGGGCAAGATAGGGTAGTGAGCCTATAAAAGGTGACTAATCCAACCTGGCTTACTTTCCAGTCCCTCTCCAGATGGCAGCCACCTGCTCTGGAGTGGGTCACCTCAGGGGACATGTTGGGGATATAGGAATCAAGTAGAAATTAAAGGGATGCCAATTCTTTCTCTTGTATTTCAGTTGAGCAATTCATTTTCAAAACCTGTCACTCCTTTGGAATGTATTCTTAAACACTGGAAAATGTTCAACCCTCATATATTGAGGAAAAAGCAGTCTAATACTTTTATGCACCTGCACATGGCCTACCTACCTCCTAGAGTCAAAAATGGGAAGCAGAGGGAAACATTGATTATGATGCTATTTCACAACTTGAATCATACTGCAAGAGGGAAAGTGGTCAGAATTGCCTTATGTTCAGACTTTCTTTGCATTAAGAAATACCCTTATTTGTGTTCAAAATTAAATATAAGCCACAAGAAAACCAAGTACCTCTGGCCCTTCAGGTATCACTATCACTGAGCCTGAGGCTAATTTTTCTCACCCTTCGGACCTTGAGGCCAAGGTTTCCCAGACAACCTTAATCAAAGCCTCACCCACTATTGCTGAACCCAAGGACTAGGTCCTATGCAACTTTAATCAAAGCTATACCCATTATCAGTAAGTCTCAGGCTTCCCCTACTTGCCCTTTTTGTCCTGAGGATGAGGCTTCTAGGGCAGCCATAATTGAAGCCTCTATGGGGCTATATCCATCCTTAGCTGATTATGTTCAAATTCCTCAAGGACAATATTCTTTACAAGAAGTAAATGGTAAATAAAGGACTATCCATGTTCATGTGTCTTTTTCTCTCAGTGACCTAAAACAGATCAAACAAAACCTAGGAAAGTTTACAGATGACCATAATAAATACGTTGAGGGCTTTGGAGGGCTTACTCAGACCATGAGTTAGACTGGAAAGGTATCATGTTATTCTTAAATCAATAATTGACTTCTGATGAGAGACAAGCAGCATTACAAACTACTTTTATATTTTAGGGGTGAATATCATATTGTTAATTAGGAGGCCAGAATACAGGCATCCAGAGGAACAGCCAGTCCGAATTAGAGCTCAAGCAGTCCCTCCCTAAGACTCCTACTGACCTCCCAACCGGACAGGAGATTAGAATAGGAGAAACCTTTAAACATGTATTCTGAAGCCCTGAGGAAGATGAGAACTAAGACCATTAATTATGTTAAATTGTCAACTATTCATCAGGAAAAGGCTGAGAATACCTCCACCTTTTTAGATCCTTTGCAAGAAACATTAATAAAACACATCCCTGGCTCCTGATTCAGAAGGTGAACTGATTGTTCTTAAAGACAAGTTTATTACACAGTCAGCTTCAGATATTAGGAAAAAGCTACAAAAGTTGGCTTTTGCTCCAGATAGCTCACTTGATACTTTAGTGAAAATTGCTTCTTCAGTATTTTATAATTGAGACCAGGAGGAGGCCAAGAGAATGGAAACCAAAGAGACCAAGAGAAAGTGACTGCTTTGGTTTTGACCTTAAAAGGAGTAGAGTCTAAGTCTGATTTCCAGGTTCCAAGAAGAGCTCAACGACTAAACTCACCTGCTACTGCTCCTAAAGCCAGGCCACTTTAGGAGAGACTGAAATAGAGGCCCCCTGAGCCACGTCCTGATTAGAAAGGTGACCACTGGAAGTTGGACTGCCCTTTGAGGTGAAGGCCTCAGAGTTCAGACACACCTTACCTGCTGGTCCAGCAAGACTAAAGTACTCCAGGGCACTCTCTGCCTTCTCCCTCTGGCCAGACTGTCATCTCCATGGAGGAGCCCGAGGTAATCATGACATAGAGGGAAAAGAAACCAGCCTACTGCCTGACACTGGCGCATGTCTCTCAGTCCTTCTTTCCAACCCTGGCCTTCCTTTCAGGCATTGTATCTCAGTGAAAGGAGTCACTGAGAGGAGGTAACTCACTGTTTCTTATGACTCAGGCTGTAACTGGCTTTATTTTTACATATTCCTTTTAAATTAGACCCCAAAATCCAGTTTACCTCCTGGAGAGAAATATTTTGTCTTATTTTAATACTGTAATATATATGCACCCAGATAAGGTACACTGCTTCTCCCTCATGGAGACAGAAATAGGCAACTAAAGGTAGAATAAGTAGAGGAATAAGAGCTGTTCTGGTGCAAATACATCTCAAAGATCCTACCATTTTTTCCTCACCAGAGATGATACTCTCTAAGGCCTGAAGTTAAGAGGGGATTATTACCTATAATTGATAATTTAAAGGCACATGGTTTACTCAAAGCCTGTAACAGCCTGTGCAACACTCCAGTCTTTAGAGTTCAAAAACCTACTGGGGAGTGCAGGTTGGTACAGGACCTTAGATTGATAAATGAAGCAGTAGTGCCAATCTGCCCAGTGGTACCTAACCTCCACACTCTCCTATCTCAGATCCTGGAAGATGCCAGCTGGTTTTCAGTATTAGATTTAAAAGACACCTTTTTTGTATTCCTTTACATAATGAGTCCCAGTTTCTCTTTGCCTTTGACAATCCTTATGACTGACATGGACTGTGCTTCCTCAAGGATCCAGAGACAGTGCTCATCTTTTCGGGCAAATGCTTTCCCATGACTTGGCATGTCTTGAAATATGTAGATGATATACTGTTATGTGCCCCCTCAGGTGAACTCTGTAGCCAATGCACCCATGCTCTGCTGAATTTCCTAGCAGACAGGGCGTGTAAATTTTCTAGGTCTAAGGCACAGCTTTGCAGGATTGAAGTAAAATACTTGGTGCTTATCATATCTAAGGGAACCCAAAGACTAGGGGAAGAAAGTTAAACTAATGCTTTCCTTCCCACAGCACAAGACTCTAAAACAGCTAAGGGGATTCCTAGGAATTACAGGCTTTTGTTTCCTTTGGAGAGCAGGAAGGATGTGGTGAGATTGCATGACCCCTCTATCAGCTTATAAAGGAAGCCCTAAAGGCAGATACCCATATTTTAATCTGGGAACCTGATTCCCAAACTCCAATCCAGAAGCTTAAGCAAGCACTTCTAAATGCCCTAGTACTGAGCCTACTGACAGTACACTGTTTCAATTTGTATGTTGATGAAAGGTGGGGCAAGGTTTTGGGAGTGCTTATGCAGGATCAGGGACCTCCTCAACAACCTATAGGGTATCTGAGTCATGAATTAGAAATTATAGCAAAGGGATAGCCTGTGTACCTTACAGCTGTGGCTACAGTGGCACTCCTGATACCAGAGGCATCCAAGCTGACTTTACACAAAGATCTCACTGTGTATACACCTCATAATGTGATAGGACTTCTTTCTCCCAAAGGGAGCCTATGGCTATCAGATAACTGCCATCTTAAATACCAGGCTGTACTTCTAGGAGCACCAGCCATTCAAATAAAAACATGTTCCTCCTTAAACCCTGCCACCTCTCTACCAGAAAAGGAGGAAACTAAGGCTCACAGACATGACTGTGAACAGGTACTTCTCCATGTATACACAGCCAGAGAAGACTTGTTAAAAACACACTCCTTCCTGACCCTGAATTGGCCCTCTTCTGTAATGGCAGCTCCTTCATAGAAAGGCAGAATATGCCATAGTGATCCTATATCAGACACTTGAGAGTGCCTCACTTGCACCTGGGACAAGTGCTCAGCTACCAGAACTCCTAGCTCTGACTAGGACTTTACAACTCAGTGAAGGATGAAAGGTCAATATTTATAATAATTCAAAGTATGCTTTTCTAGTATTACATGCCCACAAAGCCATTTGGAAAGAAAAAAATTATCAGACATCCAGTGGATCTCCCATAAAGTATCATAAGGGAATAGATAAACTTTTATCATCTGTTTATATGCCCTCCAAAGTGGCAGTAGTCATTGTAAAAGGCACCAAAAAGGAGTTGACAAAGTGTCTCAAGGTAATCAACTGAAGCTACTTGAGGCACCATCAAAGGAAGCTACTTAAGTACCCCTGAGCAGGTCCCCCTCATTTGAGAAGGATCCTTTGATCACATTAGGCCCAAATATTCTCAGTCAGAAATTGAATGGACTGTGTCCTGTGGGTATAAGCTCCTTCCATCAGGATGGTTACAGTCAGATGATGATAAATTGCTCCTTCCTGGTGCTAGTCAATGGAAAATTATTAAGTCTTTGCATGAAAACTTTCCCTTGATTAGAGACAAGCATATGTCCTCAAAATTGCTCATAGAAACCGGACTTTCTCACACAGTACAACAGATAGTTAAGACACGTGAGCTCTGCCAAAAGAACAATCCTCTTAACCAAACAATAGTTCCTCCAGGCATACAGAGACAGTAAATACCTGGAGAAGACTGGCAGTTCAATTTTACTCATATGCCAGAGGACGTCAATACTTATTGGTCTGGGTAGATACTTTCACAAACTGGGTCAAGACCTTTCCTTATGAAACAAAAAAGGCACAAGAGGTGTTAAAGGTTTTGGTCTCAGAAATTATCCCCGGATTCAGATTTCCTAGGAGTTTATAGAGTAATAATGGGCCTACTTTTAAGGCATCAGTCACACAGGCTGTCTCTCAGGCACTGGGCATTCTCTATCACCTCCACTGTGTGCAGAGGCCACAATCGTCAGGAAAGGTAGAGAAAATGAATAAGACCTTGAAGAGGCATCTTCACAAAGTGGCTCAGGACACCCACCTACAGTGGCTTCACTTTCTACCTGCAGCTCTTATGAAAGTAAGGAGTACACCTCAAATTCTAGGCCTCAGTCCATTTGAAATGCTTTATGGGTGCTCTTTTCTCACTAATGATTTTCTCTTCACTAGAGAAACAGGTGCTTTACTGAAGGATGTCACCTCACTGGCTAAATTCCATAGACTCTTCAACAGCTAATGGAAGCTCAGCCCAAAGGAAAGAGAAATCCCATATTCCACCCCAGTACTGGTAAGATCATGTATTACCACCTTAGTACTGGTAAGATCTCTTCCCTTATTATCTCCTTCCCTAGGACCAACTTGGGAAGGACCATATACTATGATCCTGTCAACTCCATCAGCTTTCAAGGTAGCAAGGCTTCACTCCTGAATACGTCATCCCTGACTTAAGCCCTGGGAATGATAAGCTGTTACTAAGTATGAGCAACAATCTGACTACTCCTGTGAACCCACAGAGGAATTGAAATTCTTATTCAAAATGAAAAAGAAGTCTTGAAATAAGTAATCTAAGATGCTACTATTAGCCCTTTTAGTAACTACTTTACTACTTAAAGGAGAGTGTGATTCCTTTCTAGTGGGAACACAGGAATATGCAGTCATTACAGCAAATATCTTGCTGGGTGTGTGGCCTGCTTCCCTTGTCAAGTACATCAGGACTTCCTTAGTGGGTATCCCCACTTCAAGGGGATGATTGGAATAAGCTTAAAAGGCTACCCTGATGAATCACAAAAAAGTTCAGTGGTCCTTAGTTTAGCCCACCATGACAAGGTAACCAAGTGGCCTATAAATTATACCCTTTAATGATCCTACATGTAATTGATTTTTTTCTAAGAATGTCACTGAAGCCTTTCTACAGGCACTAATAAAAACCCTATTAAGAGTAAGGGCCCTATCCTGAGGGCCAACAACCATACATATCAATATGGTTATTTTCAGATATGATATGATCATATACTGTACTGCACACCCATTATAGAACACCTGAATAGAAAGTCCCCCTTGTGTATGAACTCCTCGTGTTCTCATTGGCCTAACTCTACTACATGTGTGGAGTGGACATCCCCTGAGCAGTGTATACACATTATAACTTTATAGGTCAAATGGTTTAATACTAACTGGTTTAATCACCCTGGAATTAGATGGAAACCCCCCTGTGGCACTCATTGGTCCTATGGAACCAATTTGTGACACTGGCTACTCCTAGACAAATAGGAAGATGCACACTGGGACTTGCATGGTTACATGACAGTGATGTCAAAAGTATTGGCAAACCTGCAATCTAATAATCTAGCAGGTTGGAAGTTATAATAATTCCCTTATATTATTTCGATTATTTGGAGATCAACCCTGTGTCAGTTTGCAGTCATTCACAGTCACTGTCTAAGAATAATAGTAGTGAGGCACTTAGAAACCTAAAGAACATGGAAAATTGCAGTTCTGGATGTGAATAAAAGGAACCTGCTTCCAGTTCTAGGAGAACATGTGTTTGGCTGCAGCCCCTCCATCCAGAAGATAGGAAATACCAGATACTAGCTGTTTGATTGTCTAAACAACCCCAAGTGACTTTCCAGGACTATGTTCAATGATCCTGTTAAATATATTATAAAATAATAATAATAATAATAACTACCATATTTTATTTAACCTTTTCTCTGATTGTTGCCACTTTTTCATTTTTATAAATAATCCAATCTCCTAAAAGATGGAAAGAAGTAAATTGTCACTCACCTAATTACACTAACTTCTCTTTTTCCACCTATTAATTCTTCATTGAGTTTGCTTTCCTAGATGACCTATGCTAATGGAAGTCAGAGGCTTAATGATTTTCTGCTGTGAAGAGCAACAGAAAATCAACTATCTATTATTCTTTATATCCAATATCAAAACCCTGCCATCAGCTTTATTTTCATGTTATGCTGAGAAAGTGTCATGTCCAAGGAACCTAACGTGCTGTTGAAAGGCAAATTGTTTTCTACCAAAATCATTTCTAGACACCAGACTCTGAAGAAGTGTATATTGTCTTCTTTCCTTTGCTATTCCTATCTGCCAGACACACACACACACACACACACACACATGCACACGCACACACACACACACACACAGACTCACACTGGCAAATACTGCAACCCCCTCCTTTTGCACAACGTCTAAACATTATTAACTGTACTTTTCTAGTTACCAATAAAACAACTGCAGAGAGAAAGTGTGGCTGATGATAGCAGTGAAATAGGAAGAGCATGGGAAAAGTATTCAACAAGACTGAAGTATATACATGAGAAAGGGAGCTGTATATTAATCTTGACCTTCATGATCTTGGAAAAATCTGACAACATGAATGTGTTGATACAGTTTGAGAGTTAGCGGGTATCTTTGAGTCTTCTTCAAAGCCTTAATTAGCAGATAAAGGAAAATCAATATCAGAGAGTAAGAGAGTTCTTTCAAGAAGTTAGCAATAAAACTAGAAGTAGGAATATACATGTTGGTTTACACTTGGAATGCTACTTTTCCTGCACATACAGCCATTATAGACTTTCTTAACCCTAATTCATGTAAGACAAGATGTGTAATCATTACATTATCATAGTGGCAGTGCATTCACCATTATTCAAGGTTATAGGAACTTGTTATATTCTAATTGCACAACAAACAGAACTATGTTCAACTTCTGCTAATGAATCTAAACATATGAGATGAATGTAAGGGAAAAAATAAAACAGTGAACAGTATCAAATATTCCATTATATTCCATTATATCTTACAGAGAAATCTGAGGGGCCCAATTTTTTATTCCCCAAAACAGCAGTCTTCCCTTATTTCCTACTCAAGTGTTCCAATATGATGTTGACTCAGATAAACTCCAAAGTTAATGCTTTTGATCAATAATAGACTTTTCTCATTTTCTATGTCTGAGCATCTAATATCAACTCCCTTAAGAACATAGCAGTCAATATTCAATATGGAGAAGCCCATGTAAGCCAGACCACTGCAGTGGCCATGAGTTAACCCATACCCTTGATTTCTTTGAGTCAGATGCTCATCCCTGCTTCAAAGAGCTGAGGCCAGGACAGTAGCACAAAGCACAGCATCATAAAGTCTAAAGATTATTTACTGGTAACTATTAACTATGGTTCCAAGAGAGCTCATTTTAATGACAAGTGCTTCATAGGGCCTAGGCTGAGCAGGAGCAAACTTGGGAAAAAACATGCACAATGAGTTAATATTTAGTATATATGTGTAATATCTGCACAGCAGGAAGTTCTGATTGAAATTGAATGTACCCAGTAGTCACTAATTCTTCCTAAAAACACACTAAAATAATGATAAAGGAGATGAGCTGGGGGAAAGGGGCATAAACACATTCAAACAAGGAGAAAAGGAGAGGAGCCAGAAAAACAAGGTTCTGAAAGCTGAAAGGTAGACATTTGCTTACCTGATTCAGCAACACTGGAAAGCTGTATCCTTACTGGGAATAAACAAAGCCGAGAAGCGAGCCCCTTGGTCTCATAAGAGAGTTTACTACAGTGTGCTTAAACAATGAAGTTCACAGTTCTACGTTTGTGGAATCTGAGGGGTACCTGAGATGGGGGTGGTTGGCACAGCTGTCTCAGAGTCCCATACCAGAAACTGCCTCCCGTTGAGGCTCAACATTCAGTCACAGCAACTGAACTTACATCTTCCAGGCAGCAAGGCAGTAATGCTTTCCAAGAGAATCTGGCCATTAAGCATTTCTAAAAGAAAAGGCCGAGCCAGATCTCCCTCCAGTGAATCCCGTATTTGACAAGCCCCAAACTGCGCACAGAGCTTCCAATCAGCCTTCTAGTGCTGCATCCTTTATTCTATTGAATAGTGCCTCCAGATATTTTAGCATCTCCAGATATTTGAATCAAGCTTCTTACAGGAAGAGAAAAGAAATAAGAACACAAAAAATAGTAATTTGGAAGAAAAAAATTCAAAAGAATTTGTGGTAGAAATTACCCTAATAAATCACGGTCTTTTATAGGCGCATGTTTGCTACTGTGTATTGCTGTTCTTGCCATCAAAAGTTAGTCCATTCCTCCACCTCTGGCATCTGAGCTGACTGATGCAGTGCTTTGACCAAGAGACCAATGGTGAAGTGAGAGTGCAAGTAGGAAGCCTGGCACCCTCAGCTTTTGTGCTCTTAGAACCCAGGGCCTCCAAGGCAACTGTTGGAATCATGACAACTTACAAATTGTTTTGTCATTTTAAACCACTAAGTTTGACATGTGTTGGTTTTGATTTCACATGAAAGTCATGACACTACACTTTAGCAACAGCCAGATCATCATCTTTCTTGAGTCAAGAGATCATGCTTAAAACTGAAAAATTTTGAAAAAGAAAAGCAAAGATGTTACTTAAAATTTTAGGGGTTAAAATCAAAGGGATCTGTTAAAATTTGGAAGTAACATTTTCCCTAACAAATTTTGCCAAACTCTTGGTCTCTGAAAGTATTGTACCTACATAAGTCAGATAAAAACTACAACCTCGCTTCAAGACATACAAGCCAAAGGGAGAAGTTTAAGAAGAAAATGTTTACCATGTTAACATTGTCTGAATGATAGATTACAAATGATATCTTTTTGCTATACATTTCTGTTTCCTAATGGTCAACAACAAATACATATTGGCTATATAGTAAGAAGGAAGCAAAAACCATGAGAGAAAAATGAAAGGAAAAGAGAAAGACAGCAAAGGAAATCTTGCTTGACCAGGTCTGATCTCCAGGCTCTTCTATACCTTGTATCCTTTTCCATTCATCTTCACTTCTTTGAATGTTTTCATTTCTTTTGCTCTCAAATATAGTGAAACTGCACAATCACCTTTCTCTAATAGTTCAATTCATTCTAGGCTCTTGCTTCTTCATAAGCATAAGAGTTCTCTGAAAAATAAAATCCCCAACTTATTTCACTTTTATTTAATTTTGAAATTTTCTGTTTCTCCATAACTTTTTACCCCTACTTTGTCCTAATCCCTATATTTATCTGGCAGTGTCTACCTGATCTAGCCTCCTACTCCCCAGCCAAGGGACACAGACTTCATATGCTCAATGTTTGTCACTGAATAATAGGTTAAGTAGTGGTACAAGATGTCTGTGTGGAATTAAAATCCGCAGGAAACCAGGCTGTTTTCTTCACAATCTTTGCTAATGTCAACCACAGGAGAGGCAGAACATTGATTCCTCCCTGTTAAGAGAAGATGTGACATTGAAGGTCATTGTTCACCCTAGAAGAGCCCCGCCCAGTCCCTCTACTCTGTTGCACAAGTTACAGGTCGATCTGCATGAAACTATAATCTCCAGCAAACTAAGGGTCCTGAACAACCAATCATTTCAGGAGAAAAATTATATGAAAAGTAAAAGATTTTTGTAGAGTGTTTGTTCTTTCATTCTTAGAAGAAAGGCTAATTTCATAAGTGAAAGCTTAAAGAGACAAAAAAGGCAAGGAGAAAAGGGTAGATAAATATTTGCTTTCCACCAAAATATAAATATTTTATGTGTGAAAGCTGAGATCAGTTTCTGCTCTGGTGTTTGGATGTCATTCTCCAGCTAGAATTTTTTCAGTTTCTGTCTGGAATATTACTAAGACAAGAGTACGTCCTAACACTGCTACCATGCTTCACTCCAGTGTCACCTTTCACCTTTTTAAATTTTGCTTCAGTTACATATAGAAGTCATCATTAACATTTCCAACATGTGCTTTACAAATTATTTCCTATATTTGTATTCTTGTTAGAAGAAAATTCTTCCTAGTTTCTTTTTCCCATCTTTATGAAAGAAGAGTGTGGGCAGGAGGGAGAAAATGACTATAAGCTTAAGTCAGGGTCTGAGTAAAATATTCACTCCTGTTTGAAAATATATTTGTGTCAATTGTTTGGCTAAACAGCTCTAAGAGCACACAAAGGTCTTTGTATTTATAAGGAACACAGCTTGTATTTAAATACAGTATAGGTCTTGATGTGTGAACCCTGGAAGTGATACAATCTCTCCTTCAGGAAACAATGTCTCCTTCCTTTGTGCTGAGATATTGGGAAGATCTCTATGGTATCAAAGAATATCAGCCGAGGGAAGGAAATGGGAAGCATGGTAGGAAAGGGAAGGAAATGGGAATAAACGGGGACAGGGAGGGAGGGAGAGAGGGAAAGAGGAAAGCAGGCAGGCTACTAATTTAAACTGGATCATCCAACTCGGAATCACAAGGAAAATTTGAGAAACAATGACTTATTAAGAAAAGCACTTTTAACTCACAGGGAAAAGAGATATATTAGATGTTTAACCATGTCTAAAAAGTATATTCTATCTTATAAAGCTGTGAGCATTATTAATGTGTAGTTTAGACTTCTTTAAAGAAAATAAAATGACTGAAATGAAAACTAAGCTTATGTGCTGCCACTCTTGTCTGAGCCTAAGAGGGACCAACATGTATGACTTGGGTTCTGCATACTTGCCTTGAGAGAGCTTCTGGAGGAAGGATAACTTTCTTGAGGGTTCTCCCCCTCTATTATGTCTTTTTCATTTATTTTGTTATTTTTTTTTTTCAGTTTTATAAAATAAAGGAAAAGTAATAGAGGCTGGGGATATATCCCAGTGATAGAACACTTGTCTAGCATACATGCTAGCCTGAGTTTGATCCCAGCATGGCAAAGAAAGAAAGGAAGGAAGGAAGGAAGGAAGGAAGGAAGGAAGGAAGGAAAAAAGAAAGAAAGAAAGAAAGAAAGAAAGAAAGAAAGAAAGAAAGAAAGATAGAAAGAAAGGGATTTTTTTAAAAGCTGAAGGTGATAGAGACAAAAATATGTAAATACCAGGGGTGGGATGAACATCATCATTACCAGTACCCATTTTGATTTCTTCCATCTATATTTTATCAGGGCTCTTGGATCTCACTTAACACACAAGCGTCTTTTTTAAATGAATCTATTCTAATTTTTCCTTCTCTTCCTTTCAACTTGCCATATTTATCCTTCTGCTCTTACTCATTTCACTTCTTCTTTTTTCTCTAGTTTTTATTTGTTTATCCCTAATGGTAAGATATATACAGAGCAAAGAACAAAATGAAAGAATTGTTTTTAAATAAGATGAAAGAAAGTCACATAAATACATCAACACATCTGAAGTTTATTCTGCTTCTTCTTTCCTTTACAAACACAGGACCAAAAAGAAGAAGCAGGAAGAAGAGGAGAGGAGTTGGACAAAAAAGAAAAATGAGGAAAGGATGAAAGGACAATGAGAGAAGGAAGAGAATGTCTACAAAAAAACAGAGACTTCTGCGGGAGATCAGACCTGAAATTGAGGCATGAAGGAGTGGCCAAGCAAAATGTGGGAAATCAACAGAGGAGCATGAGAGAAACTGACCAACCTGTTTCAAAGCAGTAAGGTGGGAAATATGAAAAAAACAGGAATATAAGACAAATGGGAAAATGTGCAAAGTGGATTGTTAAAATACATACTCAATTATTTTTAATAGTGAAAGCAAAAGCATAAGAATCCATCATAAAGGTTTTTTTTTTTTTAAGTACCGTACCAATTAGGAAGCAAAATCATACCTAAGGGTATTGTTTTAGAAAAATATTCTAACGTTTAAACTTATTATAGCATATATAAATTCTTAAATAATGCTCACTCATAATTTTTAATAATTCAGTTTAATATGTAGCTGCTAGTTCAAATAAATGATTTTTGCATAATTATTTATTTAAATAATGAAAGACTTCATTAATTATAAAGGTTGGGTGTATATTACAAAGGCATTCAAGTTGGTTTCTTTTCATATGTCCTATAGCAGATGGTAAAATCCTTTAAATTTAAGCAAATGGGAAATTTGCAACCTCTTGAAACACTAAAAACAAAGGGCGGTTACACTGCCAAACACTTATTTCAACTTAACATGGTATCATATCATGTGGCCTTATTTTTTGTTAATTTAAGGGTTATACACCCACAGATTGTGACTATAATACGTTCAGTTGTCTTGTAGATTTTTTAAAGAACACATTTTTAGAGAAATGGGAATATGTTCAGGTACTTTTTAGGATACACAGTAGGCTATGAGTACACTTAATTTATACTTGTAGCACAATTGTGATAGGGTAAACTAATTTAATGGTTTACAACAAATAAATGTGCTAAAAATATATTCTCTATTTGTCAAAATTGCTGAACCTCTCCTTTTCAATGCTTCTTATTAGGCACTAAAGTGAATCAAATATAATAGGTGAAAACAAAAGTACAAATATTATAAAACTATAGTCATGTTTATGCTTGCTTTAATACTTTAACGTTATAATGGGAGAATAGATGTGTGATAGATAGACACCTTTAATAATTGCTTACTGATTCTTTATTCCTTCTCAAATTATAATTTTAAGTTTTGTTTTTGTTTTTTTGGTTTTTTTTGGTTTTTTTTTTTTGGTACTGGGAAGAGAACTCAGGACCTTGTGCTTGCCAGGCAGGCACTTGTGCTGCTGAGCTATATCCCTGGCCCCAGTATTTCTTTTTAAATTTTTTTAGTATTTCTTAACTGTCAGAAATTTTAAACACTTTCTTACCTCAGGTGTTTTCCTGTAAATCAATTCCAGATTGAGCATACTATTCAAAGGGGACACTTAAAGGTTTGTAAACATGACAACACAAAACTAGATTGGAGGGTCTCATGTTACCAACTGCAAATTAAATTAACAAAAATTTTTAAATGGTGTATCTATTGCAACCAAAGAGAAAAGCAGAAAATTCTGGGGCTTTTGTATATAGCTTTGAACTCAAAAAAAAAAAAAATGCTGAACAACAACAAAAAAGAAACTAAATTCTCAAAATTTTCATTAATACTATCAATGTGGAAAGAAACTTATATGGTAACTAGGCAGCAGAAGAAAAGTCCTAAGAGTAAAAGGGTGATTTCAGGCCCTCAAAAATCTCTGAAGAGGCAGGAAATGTTAAAAATTGCCATTGTCTATGGGTTCATTAGAAATTAGAGGAACAATCTAAAGCCTGAAGTCATTGCTACTTAAAAAATACCTATCTATCTTGGACAAGATTATTGATTCTACAAAGAATAGAATGGAACATTAACAACATATTAAATAAGAACTTGGAATTCAAGTCCCATGGAGAAGACAGTTAATGATCCTTTCTCACACATACTCCAAACTACACGGAGTGGATGATAAAACATGGTCATCAGTTTTCAAAGATAAGCCAGCCTTAGGCAAAATATTAAGCCTGTATTATGGTTTGTGTCTAGATGTTCCCCCAAAGTCTCATGTGTTCATAAGTAGGGCTTTTCAGAGATGGCCGAGTTCAGGGAATGTAATACTGGGATTATGGGTGTGTGGTACTAAATTAGTTCACTGACTGGAATGGGAATGGTTCAGGGTGCCTGTAATGGAAGCCCCACCCACAAATCCATAGAATCATAGCCTGATGGAAAGGGATAGAAAGAAGGCAGGTTTGCTGCTGCTGCCTGCTCTTGCTGCCTTCTGTGATGCTCCTCTGCCTTGCTGCCCTGCCTTGGAGCCAGTTGACTATGGACTGAAACCTCTATGAGCTAAACTAAACCTTTCTTCCTTTAATTTGTGGCTCTTGGGAATTTTGCTCAACAATGAGAAAAGTAACTAAGACAGGCTTCCATAAAGAATTGAGCCACCTTACACTAAGTCTTACATTAAGACTATCTGATAAAACTCTCCACATTAAACACAAGCAGACAATTTGTGGATTTCAGTGACTAAATTAGCTGCTTTGGGGAGTCAAAAATGGCTTCACTCACATGTCTGACACATTGGCATGGACAGCTAGAAACTGGGCTTTGCTAGAACAGCTGGCTGGAGGTTCCACACATGAACATTCTAGTTGACAGGCCCTAGCTAGCTAAACTACTTAAATGGGGAATTTATTGCTCTGTTTTGTTTTGTTTTGTTTTGTTTTGTTTGTCACTAGGACAAAATACCCAAAACCCACAACTTAAAGGAGAGATTTCATTTGACTTGTGGTTTTGGTTTCAGAGATTTCAGTCCATGGATGGCTGGCTCCAAGGCAGAAACACTGAAAAGAATGTGACAGACCAAAGGTACTTACTTCATGGTATCTAGGAAGCAGAGCAGGGGAAGAGTCCAGAGAAGAGATATACCCTTTAAAGGCAAATCTCCTAGTGACTCACCTCTAACTGGGTCCCACTTCCTAACAGCACATTCAGCTATGAAGATTAGTGGATTAACCCACTGATGAATGTAGCACCCCAATATCCAATGAACTTTAATCTAGTTGAGTTGACAATTAAGATTAACTAGCAGGAGCCCACTCCTTCTCAATTTGGGACTAATCACATGAACAACACCAAAGTCTGCAATCCATGAAAACATAACCAGGCCTCCTTGGACCCTGGCTGCAGCAGCCTTGGAGTCCCTCAATAACTGAGCAGAGTGAAATGAATCTCAGGGAACCAATTCACTAAGCAACCCTTCTGAAGCAGGAGGTCCAGGACTGTCTTCTGAAATAAAAGGTTTATACTTTTACATCTTTGAGCTTGCAATGAATGAGGTCTTATTGATTCCTGAGATGCTCTCAAGGCACCAGAAAGAAACGTTGTCCTTGTTCAATGTTTGTTTTTAATGGTACTAATCTCTTCAGCAACAATACCTCCAATGGCCCCAATTTTACATATTGTTACTTTCAGGTCAAAATTTAAGTTTTTAAAAATCTTTCTTCTTTGCCTTTTGCTTCTAATTCTCTTTGTAAATCTGCCTAAAAGTAGTCAGCAGTACCCATCCCACAACATGAATGTTGAGCTATCTTGAAATTTGTACCACTAGATAAATTAGTCTAAATTCAGGCTCCAGCAAAGTCTCAGGACATAGACAAAACATAGACAAATTCTTTTCTAGAATGTAACATGAATGGCCTCCAATTCCTGAAGGACAGTCCTCATTTCCAACTGAAAGCTCCTGAATCTGACATTTACTTTCTACATTCCTATCAGCATCATGGTCTTCTGAGCCCTGACCAGACTTATCCATTGAACTGCCCTTACAGCATTCTAAAGTGTCTACAGTTCACATCTCTAAATCTTCTCAATCTCCTCCTGAATCAAATGATTACGCATAGTCACAGCAACAACCACCAATTCTCTGGTACCAACTATCTGTATTAGTCAACTGTTCCATTCCTGGACAAAATACACAACTTTCACATTTTAAAGAAAGATATATTTAATTTGGCTCATGGTTTCAGAGATTTCAGTCCACTGTTAGCTGGCTCTAAGGCAGAAGCCTTATGGTGCAAGGCCACGGCAGACCAAAGCTTGTGAGTTCATGGTGGCCAGGAAGAAGAGCAGGGAAAGGCTACCCAGCAAAGGCTACCCTTTTCAAAGGCATGTCCCAGTGATTTACTTCCAGCTGTAGGCTCACCCCTTAATAGTATATTCAACTATGAACATTAGTCCAGTGGTGAGTATACCACCTCCAAGATTGAAGGAACTATCCAAAAATCTCTTAATCCAATCAAGCTGACAATTTAGATTAACTTGCACACAGACTTAGGGGGTCCATAGGGAATGTTACAAAACACCACAAGAATCTTCCAGGATTTTTGTGACATAATCTTAGAAGCCCTCTTTGCTGCCTGTATTGGTCAAGCCACTCACAGAATACTGACCCAAATCAAGAGGAAAATCTGTACTTCTCAATGGAAAAATATCTAAGAAATTGGAGTCATTTTTAATCTACAATAGGTAATCCTTTGCCTATGATTAGGAAATAATTCCATCATCTTTATACCTCATAATTATCCTGGCACACTTTAGATCTATTTCTAATGACTTGTAAATATGAATTAACTGGACCATGAATTAGGGAACTTAGTTTAGAATCCTGGTTTAATGATTATGTAAATCAATAATCTTGAGCAAATGTTTTAAACTTTCTCAGTCTCAATATTTTTCATGTTAGAAAAATGTCTAAGAAGATGCTACATTTCTTTATTAAAAGATATTTATATTATTTTTGTCTTGAAATTTTAAGCTGGAGAGAAGATATTGATCTTGAAGCAGGATGCAGAAAGGGCCAGGCTCTTCTTCCTGCTTACTATGTATACCAGGAATGTGGGTGTACACTGCAGAGGTTCCAGGTAGATCATTGAGGTAGAGCATGCCTTTGATAATCTCCAGTTCTGCCTCAGCTTAAAAAAAGATCACCTTTCCTCTGGTAGATTTCATGAAATCAAATTGCATTAGTTTCAGGACAACTCATCTAGATGAATTTTAGAATGACAACAGGGAAGGAAATATTGTGAGTTTCCTATTTAGGGGATGCATACTATCAAATACTGAATGGAAAACCTGAACAAATGAAACTGTCACTTATTGGTAAATACTATAAAAAAGACCTTTTCTAAATATGAAAGTTTCAATTACAGTTAGAAATATTCAGAAGATGTACTACAGATGTTAAAACACACTAAAACATGCTAAAGTTATTGCTAATGATAAATCTATACCAGTAAAACTATGAACTCTTTCTTGATAACCCAGCGTGTAAGAAAACCCCTACTGAGAAGCTCCTATAAGATCTGCCCACAACATGATCTTTTTTAAAGACAGCACTCTTATGCCTCCACTTTTGTAGGCAGCCATTTATACATTCTTTCAGCAGAAATAAATTGTTGTGTTCTCACTTTCTAAATAAGAATTAATCAAAGGTTTAGGAAATGCTCTGTAATCAGAAACTATTCAAATTAAACAAATCTGTATTTGTTTATAAAATGATCAACTCTCTTTTCATCTTGTTCTTTATGTGCTTATTATTTTCATGTCTGGGGTTAAACGTCCATTCAAGCTCGACCATTTTGCTCCTGATCCTTACTTGAGCCTCATAGTACAATTATGTGATTTTATTTTGAGGATCACAAGTTTGTGAGTGGAAGTTACTTTTTAAAATTATTTGATGTCTAGTTCAAAAGCAAAAATTCGAGAAAATTTAAGAAGTAACAAGGACTGTTGAGGTAGTGTGCTATCTTCCCATCTACTTTCAGCGTGATCATAACATAGAACAGAGTGGTGTACTACCCACTAGTGGTGGAACATGGTTGACACTCTACCTGTCTTAGTCACTTTTCTTGTTGCTGAGACAAAATACCTGACACTCAAAGTTAAAGGAGGAAAGGTTTATTTAGCTCACAGTTTGTAGAGTTTCAGTCCATAATCGGCTAGCTCCAAGGCAGGATGGCTCATAGCCAAGGGGCTACCATTCATGGCAGTGCAAGACACCAGAAGGAAACAACAGAGAGAGAAGAGACAAGTCTTTCTGCCCCTTACACTGTGTCCAGTCTACCAAGATGAGGGCTGTCCCAGTCCAGTCATTGGACTGATCCAGCAATCAGCCACCTTTAATCTCAGCACCCTTAACTATAGCATTGAACCACAAATCACAATCACACACTCTAGATTCAGTGACCTCTGTAAAAGCCCCATCTAAAACTGCATGAGGCTTTGGGGGGACATGTGGACACAAACTATAATACTACCCTAATCCCAACATTTCTTATGCTCATTACTGCCTCTTATTTCTAGAAAAAAGAATCAAGAACAGCACTTTCTGAAATGCATAGTGAGAATTCCTGATTGTAGGTTTTACACAGCACCAAATAAAATTTTATTCATACAGAGATAAACATTTGTTCCCTTTCAGTTATCTGTCAATTGATTACATCAAAAAGAAAATCTCAACTTCTTGCTAGTATGTATTAAACATCCCTCTAAATTGAACAGATCCCTTTAAATAGGTAGAGATAAGGCTTCAGGTACAGGGGCTTTGAAATGGAATGGAATTTTGAAATGGAATTTTGCTAAGATTTAATGTTTTGTGTGTTTTCAATGCATTAACTTTTTAAGTACTTTCTGCTCTATCCAAGTCACATCAGTTTCTATTTAAATGAGTTTTGTAAAGTCAGTTTAGGAAATATTGAATAAAAAATTAAAAGTAGATATGGACATAGCAAGTATCATAAAGGTAAAAGACTTAACAGGTTTTGGATAAGTATATGAAGAAATTATGCATTTTAGACACATTCATATCCGTGGTTGTTTTTACCATAACTAACACATAGAAAACTGGCAATTCCATTAAAGGCCATTTTCTTTCTATCTATTGAATCTATATTTTGTATTTCTCTGTAACATTCTATACTAAAGAAAAATTTTTGTATGTATAAAGCCAGATTTACTTATAATGTACATTCATATGCTATTAGTCACAACCAAATTTAAAAAGGACTAAGGTATGCATGTTAGCTTTAAACTGCTTAAATCGCTGCATGAGGTAAAAAATAAAAACACACATAAAAAGAAAAATGAATAATACTAAACAAATACCTGAAATAAATCAATATATAAAGAGGAGCATGCTAGTCTGGCTCACAGTTTTGGAGGCTTCAGTTCATGGCCAGTTGGTTCCCTTACTCATGAGCCTGTGGGAAAGCAGCATATTTTGGTGGGGAGTACATGATGGGGCAGAACTATCACCTCAGGCTAGGAGGAAAAGAGGAAAAGGTAGGAGGAAGCATTAGCATTCCACTTCTCTGGCACACAATAACCAGAAAATAGATCACTAGGTCTCAGCTCTTAAAATTTCCACCATCTCTCAATAGTTGTATACTGGAAATTAAACTTTATCATATGACCTTTCTAAGGACATGTGATAGAAGTATGATAGAAGTTGATTATTTTGGGGGTTTGGAGGGTTTTTGTTTTGTTTCATTTTATTTTTAGTTTTTGGAGACAGGGTCTTGCTGTGTAGTCCAGGCTAATCTTTAACTCATTATATAGTCCAGGCTAGCCTTGAACTCACAGCAATTCTCCTGTGCCAGACTCCCGAGTCCTATAATAATCATGTTGCAAGTAGCCCAAAAAGTTCTTATCTTTCCCTCTCACATCCCTTGAGTAGCTACAGATTCAAAGTTGCCTCAGTATCCTACCTATACCCTATGTAGGAAAAAAGAGACCAAAACATTTCTTTTAAATGATACATCTTGGTAAGGACTAATTCATAGAAATACATTATGAGACGGGGACTGGTTATCATCTTATTAACTGAAAATTCCATTACTATGGAATAGAGAAGGGGATAGATTTTGATGGGTGAATAGTCTGTTAACAGTGCAAGGACGTTCTCAATCCACAGAAAAGATGAAATCATATCTAGTATAATCTAGTCATTACAGTATATTATGACACCTTATTGTTCCACTGCATTACAAACTAAATGCAAACCTCTTGGGTTTATGATGGTCAAGTTGTCCACAATATAAAATGTGGTGTTAAGATTCAGTTTGTAATTGTGATATATTAGAGCTGCCTCTTTTAAAATAACTGCACAGGGAGATGGAGTTCATCTGGTTGAGTGTGATTGTTAAGTAAGCTAGGAATCAGCAATTAAGAGCATGTGTTTATTGTTTATTTCTTACCGATCCTAACTGACGCTGAAACCTAGAAAAGTACTCTTATATTTTTAGTTCTGCTTAATGGCCAGCAGGTCACAGAATGTAAATTTTAGACTCCCACAGAAGAGGTTGACACTGACAAATGAAAATGAGGTTAAAAAGAGTCATTACAAAAATCCCTATGGTAAAAGTTCAGAACAACAGAAGTTAAAGCCAGGTGTTTCTGTTACCTACCTCCTCCAATTTAAGTCTACTCAATAATCAAGAAAGCTCTTCCTAAGATTTCAGGGCAACTGCTGAAGATGTGCAGAGTGGTAGGAGGCTTTATAACATTTGCCAAAGCTGCCACCTCTTGTAGGAGTCCCCCAAAGTCATACATCTTGTGTGATAAGAAGTTTTGCAAACAGTCAGAGATGTAAGACTTAAATCATAGCCATCAGGATACTATCAATAAGAAAATAACTGCAAGACTCAATATTCTGGAAACTTCTGTGATCTATGATAAGCAGAATGCTTGATGAGATCCCTTTCAGAAATTCAAATAGATCCCATTCCAATATAAACACGGAAGTAGAGTGAACACAGTGATCAACAAAATAGAGTATGAGTCCTATTACTCACATAGCATCACAATATGTTAATTCACTTATATTTCAGGACAGAAAAAGGTTTATTTAAACAGACATGACATAAAAGTTTCTTTTTTCAATTCATAGAGATTTTTTTAAATGTAAAGAATTATTTCTAGCTGTAGTTAAAAATTAATGCTGGACTTGAGGAAATCAGCTTAATTATTAGGTAGAGCATTAAACAGCATTTTCAGAGTAAGCACAACCTCTTTCCCCACTTCCAACCTGGTTGTCTGCAAGCTTGTCTTCTTGATGGCCTCATTTCCCAAGCTTCTCATGTAGGCACCTTACTTCCTTATCCCTGTCCTTCCATCTGTCTCCCCTGTTTTAGTCTCTGGCCTGCTCCATACTAATCTCATACTCTGAGAAAATCTTAACCAATGAATAATGATAGCACATCTTATACTCATCTTTGGAGAAAAAGGACTGACCACATATAGGGTGACGGAATATTAGTTTTTGCTTTCATTTCTCCTCTCTCACATTACAAGTTATCTTGGCTTTTATGAAATAATTCATCCATTCTGTGTGGATTTTGTTGGGTGTGCAGTAAGGTCACTTTTTTCACATGGACTCAAATGTTTATGGAAGGTCAAGTTTTTGATGAAAATAAATAGTAGAAAAACCATAGGGTTGATTTCTTGTTTCTAAGTACAGTTGCTTCTGGACTTACAGTGGAATTAAACCCTGATAAAACTATCATAATATAAAAATATCATTGAGTCAAAAATGTATTTAATAAACCTAACCTCCCAAACATAGAGTTTTCCCTAGCCTGTCTTGAACATCTCAGAACACTAACATTAGCATACAATTGAGCACAATTATCCAAAACAAAGCCAACTTCATATTAATGTGTTCCATATGTGACATAATTTATTTGATGTTGTACTAAAAGTAAAAACAATAGTAAGGGTATGTTTTTGAACCACTGAGAAGTTGAGGATCCTTTGTATACTTTAAAAAGGAGTGAAAAATAACTAGAGAAAGAAAAATTATGATCTTAGAACTTTAAACTCCCATCACTCTTGCAATGGAAAACAGAAACACTGAAAAGACACCCAGGATTTGGAGGCAGATTTATTTATGTCAATGGGCACTGACTGGGATCATTCTCAAAATGTCAGGCCCTGGTGTCTGGTGGTCTAGGGCTTATATGGCACAAGCAAGCAGGAAGTACAAAGGCAGCATGGCTTGTCAATTGGGGATTGGTTCTTACAATATACATCACAGTGAGCAGCCATTTCTAAAAGACACAAGCAACTGGAACTGGGACAGGAACTATTATCTGGGCAATTGAAGTACACTGGCTGGTGGGGGGCACTTTCTGCTACATTATGTCTAATACCCAAACAATTGAGATTAAAAAGAAAAAACCAAAGTTCAAAACTGCAGGTGGCTAAACTACAATGTACATAGAATTCACAGGCACAGACTCTTTTAAGTTATGTAGCTAATTTGAAAAAAGTGGAAGCCACTCTTATTGTAATGAGAGCATCTGGGTATGTTCCAGCCAGAATGTTAAAAATTTTACTGTCTTTGTCACAGAAGCTGCCGGTTCTTATTGTCTGAGGAGAGTATGCTTCTCTTGCCTGAAGAAACTAATGACTTTCCCATAAGGCTTGCCTTTTTAGGAAACTCTTAAGTTCTTATTCTCCAGTCTTTCTCTTTGCATTATTCTTGGCCTATAACTATATTAAGATCCCAGATATTAAGCAAAAAAAATGTGACTTGGGAGATAGAATACAAACTAATCCTAAGATTTTGCCAATACACATTAACTAAAACCTGAGAGTTTTACTGTAATAAATTCTAAGGGTTTGAATCTGTTAGAAAAGCAATTCAAGGAAAATGTATTGATATCGTGGAGTTAACCAAAAATTCTTTATTTAATGTATTGATTCTACTGGCAGGTTGAAGTGGTTCTGTGGGTTTGAGCACTTGACTGAAATTTGAAACTAAAGATGGTTCCAGGCAACTGACACTGAGTTGAAATAATTATGCTGGTATTCAGGGATTGTTTTTCCTCCCTGACGGCCCTCTGCCATGCCAACCTGCCTTGGACCGGCTAACTATGGACTGAAACCTCTGCAAAATTTGAGCCAAAATAGATCTTTCATCCTTTAACTTTGGGTGATAGGTATTTTGTCTTAGCAGTGAGAAAAGTAGCTGAGACTGTATTGCTAAATAAAAATCAAAGATGGAGGAAGCAAAAATGGATTATAAATTACATTACACTGAGTATTACAAATTCTTTTCACTATTAGCTATCATCTTGACAGGGCTTCCTATCTTAACTTGGTAGTGTGATCCAAACCCCTGTTGCTAAGTGGCTCGAATCAGTAGTCATCATATACTTTTTAGGCATGAGTTGTTCCACTTGTCCATTCATAATGCAATTAGTCCAATTAGAGGTATCCAAATGACACCCCTGAGTCCTACCATTAATCTGACCTTCCCCTATTGTTTAACTGCAGCTCTTACTTCCTTCTTACCTTTATTAAAAGTTATCTTTGTGATGACATTGACTACTTCTCTCTCCTACTTATACATAGACACAAGAAACCCAAACTGATTGGGTGGTAGCCAAGGTTACACTTCAGTGGAATCTTTTTTGCCATAACTATAAAAGTATTCTTTAGGGACACAGATCTCTGACCTTGCAGAGCCCAGCACTATGGAGGAAGCAGATACAATTACCACAGCCTTCACTGTGAGAGGTAGAATATACAGCCAATTCTTCTTCCTTCCTTGGTTTCAAGAATTATGCATGTATAGTATTGAACTATGTGGCAATAAACAACAGGACCTATCTCTAAACACTCTACATATCAGGTTCTAATCTTCATACAACTTATCTCTCACTCTCTGTAAAGTGTATGTGTTAATTACTAAGGCTTTATGCTCAGCCTGTTCAACCAGCACAATACTACCAATGTAAAGAATCAATGTGCTGTTCTAAAGGATGTGTCATGGTAACTATGTCCCCCTGGGAGTGGTAGGAAAGCACTGTCACCTGCTAATCACATGGTCTCCACTGACACCATGAGAGGGGTAACTTTAATATCAAAGAACAGAGCAAAGTCATTGCTGGCCATTAGGCCTCTGCTGAAATCACTCCAGGAATGAAATGAAAGACTGCCTGTTTACTGCTGGATAGGGTAAAATCTATGCTTCCAATATGGCCTCCACTGGCACTATAGGCCAGAAGCTTCAATCCTCCCAGAAAGTGCTTGCTTCCTACCTGGCCTTTTCTGACACTATCTCTGAAGAGATGTCAGAACATTTTGCTATGAACTGGAGAAGAGGAAAGTGTGGGCCTTTCAGCCTAGACTGCTGTGGGAGGTGATGAGATGGCACCATCCTTTTTTCTATCGGGTCTGTACAATTTGTCTAACAGTTTTCTATCTGTTAGGATACCCCTTTCCTTGTCCTTTGGTTAGAGCAAGGAGACTTTGATTGGGCTGTTTTGTTTGAGCCTGTTGGCATATTTGTGTTGCTAATTTCTATAAATTTTGGGTCTATAAGATAAATATGAATCCCACAAAGTTCACCACCATGTCCCAACCTATATAGTCAGTCATCTCTCCATCTTTTAGAGGCTTCGTGTTTGCTTTTTACAAAATTTCTAGGGTTCTTTAAGTTGCATTCAGCAGGAGGAAAAGTACATCTTCTTTATCTTTCTAGGGGATCAGATCTAGTCTGTGTCCTTTTAAAATATAAGTTAGATGATAGCACTCTATGCTCTAATCTCTCCAAAGACCTGCCTTGATAACAAAAACCCCAAGTATTGCCAATGGACAAGACTTAAATGAATGTGCAACCTACTTTTTTGTCTAACATTTTGCTTCATAATCAATCACTAATACCAAGCTGAAGGCTTGTACTAATATGGAAAATGAATTAGTGAATTAAATTATCTTTAGAATTGAAACTAATCTCAAGTGCCTACATATTTGTACTTGCTAACCTTTATTGTCAGTAAGACTGGATTAATGATGCTGGGGATATAGCTCAGCAGTACAGTGCCTGTGTGGCAAGCATAAGGTCATGAGTTCAATTCCCAGTACCAGACAAACAACAAAAAAAAGACTGGATTAAAAGACTCTTGGAGAGGCAATCACATTGTGAGGGTGCTAACCTCATCAATAGCTTAACCTATTGATGAGCTCATAGTAGAATGGGTTACTAGGAGGTGGAGCCTAGGTGGGGGAAGTGGTTCATGAGGACATGACCTTGAGGACTATAAATGATCCCAAGCCCTTTCTTTTGCTCTTCTGCTCCCTGTTTCCTAGACCTGTAAGTTAAGCAGCTTTCCTCTGCCATGCCCTTCCACCATGATGTTTCTGTCTTGAAACATCAGTTGACCATGGACTAAAACTCCTGTAACTATAAGCTAAAATAATCCACTCCTCCTTTAAATTGCAGATATTTCTTCCCAGCTGACCAATATAATGTTCGTATGAATAAGCCCTTTATCTCTGCCTTTAAGCCTCTATTTCTCCAAATTATCCAGGCTATTGGAGCTAGTATTCTAACTCCCCTCCCCAAGAGATTTATTTCCCCAATTCCAGAGATTGTGGGTATAGTGAAATATCATGCCTATGAATATGCCCCATTGCATGTCAAAGGGAAATTTTCAGGTGTAATTAAACTTATCAATTAATTGATGTTAGATTACCACTAAAAGAATATATTTCCCCCCTAGATCTTCCAGATAAAAATTTCACGCTACCCAACTTCTTGATTTTATGCTTTTAAAATCCCAATCAGAAAGTCCAATCATGCTATACCCATACATCTGAAATATTGAATTATGAGGCAGTAAATGAATATTGTTTTAAGCTGCTGCATTTATGAAAACTTCTTCAATAGAAGTAAAAACTAATAGAGGATCCATTCCTACAACCAATGCCAGAGAGAAAACTTATTGAAAGAACAAATGATTCCATTATTTCCTTTCTACATGATGTTGATTTTCTGCTGCTATTGCTTCTGTTAAGTTTTTATGCTATTGCTTTTAAGAACAATCCCTATTGTTTGGCTAAAACTCCCTTGCTCACCAAAGTATGACACATATACTTTGTTTAGCTCCAAGTTATATTCTTAAGGGAATCCTGGGCTCAAAAGCTTACAACTAAAAAGTGACAGCTAAAGATTACTCTTCCTCACCAGGTCAGTCATTATTTTCAAAATATATCATTACAGCTTAAGTGGGCTTTGACTAGGACTGCATTTTGTTGCAGCCACTACTGGACTAGAATCAGCCTTCCTCAACATCAGTCTGACCAGTAAGTAAGAAACCATTGATCACACAAGGCTCAGAATGTTTTTATTTTCCATAATACCTAAATATTATTTAATATGAATGGCAATTGCTGAGTTGGGTCTTTCAAAATTTATTGGAAGTTTAAGCAGTATAAGTTCTCAGAATGATACTTTAATTGGACACAATGTCTTTACAGAGGTAATTAAATTAAACTTAAATCAGTAGCTTGTGCCATGAAGCAGAAACTGGTACCCTGATAAAAGGGGCTATTTGGACAGAGAGATAAGTATAAAGTGAAGATGATATGAAGAAAAATACAAGGAAGATAGCTATCTCCAAGACATGAAGAAATTATCCTTTATATTGTTCACAAAAAAGATTTTTCACATATAGTTGCAGCCCTGTGACAATAAAGTTTTGTTATTTAAGTCACCTAGTTTATGGTACTTTCATAAGGCAGTCCTCACAAACTAAACCAATGAGTCTGTGCTTTCCACAGATCACATCATTTCCTTGTATTTTATCACAAGCAGTTATATATATTTATGTTACCTGCCTAGACCACTGAAAGGAGTTGAACTTATAGGGCACAGCAATGAACTTAGATCAATAATCTAGACTTGCCTCTCTCCCACTAAGCATCCATGACAGTGTTATCATTTCATTCTGGTTTGCTCCAGCCTTTCTCAGTATCTGCACTGAATATTCTGCATCCTGGCAACCCCTCAGTCTCAGACAAACTCAGATGGCTGGTTTCTCTATGTCTCTTCCTGCCCAGAAGCCTCTGTTAGAAATCATATCAATCAATCAATGAGTCAGTCAAAGCACGTCTACTAACAGTGAACACACAAAATGTAGGGTTGATATTTTGATCGTTTTGCATCTAGGTAGCACATTGGCTCCTAATCATTATTTCTCACCTCCTCTCGCATGGCCTATTCTCTGAAATCTGGGATATTAGGAAAGGGCAATGACTTTAAGCCATTATTATCACTTTCCTCCAGAATGATGAGTTACTATTTATTTTACATCAATATGACCAAGACAGGTTTCTGAAGTTATTCTTTCTTGGACAAGCAAAAGCTGCTCCAAGCAGACTTACAATCTTCACCTGAACAGAGAAGTACCTAGAATGATTTTTGTTTTATTTTGGTTTGTTTTGTAAAAGGATATTCTTAACTTACACATACAATCATATATCCATGTGATATTTCAGTACATTCATATAGACACTGTATAAATTTCATTCAAGATGAATATATCTACGCCCTGTCTTACTTTTCTTGTTGCTGAGAAAAAATACCCAATATCCACAAGTTGAAAGAGAACAAATTTATTTAGCTCACAGACTGTAGAGGTTGGTTACATCATAGTCAGTTTGTTCCAAGGAAGGTTAGCATAGCAGAGGGGCACTGCAGGGGAGTAACAGTCCATGGCATGGCAAGGTAGGTAGAAGGCAGCAAGCACTGAGGTAGCAAACAAGCAGCAGCAAGCAAGCAAGCCTGCCTGAATATTTCATTAGGCTACCTGACCTTTGGGAGGTGCCACCAGGGTGGGGCAACCTTACCCCAGCATCATACCCCAGATCCAGCCAGCTTTGAAAAGCCCCACCTATGAAGGTATGAAGCTTTAGAGGACCATCTAGATACAAGCTATAACAGACATTAAACATAAATTGAATTTTTCCTCCCTCAAAAAAAAATGTCTAAAGCTCTACCACCTTCCCTATTGGTTAAAGAACTTACTGACAACAAAGACATGTCAAGTTCATCTTTTTATCCGCATTATTCAAAACAATTGCTATCAAATGTTAGTAAATTTTTATTGAGTGAAACCAATTCCCTTTAATTGGGGTATACACAAGGAATGTGGAAAGTAAGGATAAATGAACTAAGAAACTAAACTAGCAAGAAAAGTTGTAGAGGGCTGAAAACAGCCTTCAAGTTCTAGTATTGGAGAAACATCAAGCAGCACGGGAAGCACGGACAATGAAAGTGAGGGTTCTGCTTTTTCAGCTGAATTTAGGCTGGAAAATTAACTTTTACTGGAGAATCCAAATGGGAATTTCAGAAATAGAGGTCAGAGTGATGTAATGCCTTAGGAGGTATCTGAATACAAAATATAAGGGGCGCTGACCAACAATTAGTCTTCCAAGGAAATAAGTAGGTCCTCTAGGTACAATCATAATCACTTCAAAGACAGTCAGTGGAGGAAGCAGCAAAGAAGAACCTTTAAGAGCACACAAACTGATAAATAGAGAAACAAGAATAAAATGGCTGCACCAAAGCAGACAGGTCTACAACATTGTCAAAGAGGGATAAAATATAAGTAGCTGCAAATTCATATTCCTCTGGTCACTGTTTAATTTGAACGAGCTCAGTAAAATGGAAGTAATGGAAACCACAGCTGAAAACATTTGAAGAGAGTAGGAAACGTCAGAAGAGACTGGTGTTCTGTGTGCTAGAGATGAATCAGAGGAAGTAAAGGCAGAATCGGTGGATGCTCACGGACAGAAGCTACACCTCTACATGTTGGAATGCAGCATGGTAGAAGTAATGGGGGAAAGATAAAATGACTAATAGCAAAGTGCATAGGCACAGGACAAGCTAAGGGCAGGTGTATGGGTGAAGAATAGGTATGTTGTGGAGAATGCTTGTGATTATGATGTTAGGAGGTAGGGGACAATGAAAACATATTAGATGCCACTGTCAGGGAACGTTTCCCCATAATACTACCATACAGTACTTCGGAAGGAATGATAGATATTTAGAACAGATCTTTAAAATTACAGTTTGTGGTCAGGAAAAAAGGAGGGAGAGAGAGCTGATAATTTTAGAAAGATACAGATAATTTTAGAAAGATACATTACCTTGATTGGTCTATGAGTCTCATAAGCTTTGATTTTAATTGTATTCCAAGCATGCAGTACTGCATTTGAACATTGCCACACATTTGGGATTAGTAAAGATTGAACAATAAATTTTGTTAGGACTTTGGTGCTACCATTTTGTTAGGACTTTGGTGCTATTATTCTGTGTACACAGTAACCTCAATTATGAACACAATTTTCCATATTCTAGTTCAATAGCAAGGTGCATGTACATTAACAGGCATATAAATGTAAATTCCAAGTTTAAATAAGAAAATCAATCTTAGGTTTGGAAACAATAGAAAAAAAAATTTTTTTTTTGTCTTTTTGAGACTGGGTCTCTCTATGCAGTTCAGGCTGGCCTTGAGCTCACTTTGTAACCCAGGCTAGTGTCAAACTCGCAATGATCCTCCTGCCTCAACCTCCCAAGTGCTAGGATTACAGGTATGCAGCACCATGCCCAGCTCCTACAAATTAAAATAAAGCTCTTGGATATTTTCCTTCCACTCATTAATCTTATTTGCAATTTAAACATTCAATAGCATTAACATATTTTTAGTTTGTTTATTTATTTATCTGAGGTACTGGAAAATGAACCCACAGCCTTCATATGGAGATACAACCTCAGCCCTTTAAAAACTTTTTTTTTAATCTTGAGACAGGGTCTTGCTAAGTCATTGAGTTGTGCAGGCTGGACTAACACTTGTGACTCTCCTGCATCAGCCTCCCCGAGCGCTGGGATCACAGACATGCACCCAACAAATTTAATTTCACTTACCTTGTTTAAGAATTCCAAAAAGGAATAAGAATGGATTAGATCCCCTCAAACCTGTACATGAATATAGAGTTTATTCATTTACATTCAACTCATCAACACTCAAACCCCATATGTATATGCATCCTCCTGAGAAAACTTAAAATTTTAAATAAATATTCTTGTAAGTACGCTCAGTACAAGACATACAAGTATTGGTTTTCAAGACTTTAATCCATACAAGTTAAGCTTCTAGTTTTAGTTGTTTCCTTTACTAATGAAAAAGTAGGAATAGTCATTAAAGACTTAAACATGTCTTATAAAATGAAAATTTTGTTTCTATTATTGAAAATAATTTCCATTACTGAAAATAATATGCTAGTACTAAATAAAAATTATTAAATCATTTATATATTAATTCTTTGCTAAATTCTTTGAGGGTAAAAGGAAAACTAGCCTAATGTGATAACTTCAGAATATTATAAAGATGCCAGTGACAAAAAGAATCATAGCAAATCATCTTAGTAGCTTTTTCGAAGGTGCATCACCTCTAGGGTTAGGATAGCATCAAACTCCATGAAGAACCAAAACAGCAGCTAATTTGCAGGTAGAATATTTCAAACGAAGGCCTGGGAATTCACCCTCCTTGAGGCAGTCTCACCTTGATGAGACCTTGCAATGTGCAAAATCCCAGTTGGATCTAATTTTGAAAACAAGTCGCTTCAGTAGCAGAGAGTTTGTCTTACAGCTGCACTGTATAAGCTTACTTTATACAGGAAACCTAGCCACGGCTTGACCAATGGATAGCCATATGTTTGATTTTCTGCACCTGGAATAAACTATCTTAAAAATATATAACCTTACTTCCTTAAAATGTTCTGAAAGACATGTGCACAATTCCTCTCTCTCACTGCTGCTCTGAGTGAGGTGTGCTTTCTAAACAATACATCAGTTCTCATATGTGAGTGTGCAAGATTAGCCTGTGGTGCTTACTCAAAACACAGGCTGCAACCCACATTTCTAAATATTTTGATTGAATAGCTCTAGAGGGAAACCAGTGGCTCAACTATTAAAAATTCAATTATGTGTTATAATTAAGGTAATAAAGTATCCTGCTTTGAGAAATCTATTGTAGAGAAAATTTTAAAATTAATGGGTTTTTTTAACTTTGCTGTGTATTGTCCAGAGTAACTTGAAACTTTTTACAACTTTTCTTTGCTGTGAAATTTTGCACTAAGGCTTTTAAGCTCTGTTTCAGTATAGGACCAAGATACCCATAGAATGGGAAGGAAGCCGGGGATTTAGCTCAGCGGCATAGTGCCTGCCTGGCAAGTGTGAGGTTGTGAGTCCCATTCCTGGTACCAGAAAAATAAAAGAATGGGAAGGAAAATAGAGATGAATGACAATCTTAAATGTTATAAATCACATTAAAATATGAAAAAGTCTTATTTTATGACACAGCACCAAGCAGCTGTAATTCACCATTATCATCACTTCTAGGCTGTTAGATGCTATTAGAATGAAGACATAAAAGACTCGACTCAGTAGGGCTTGGGAACCTGAGGAGATTGTAGTCCAGTGGCAGATGGTGGCAGGGAAAATAAAGCAAAGCACCACTGAATGACAGGAAATGAGGATACATATTGAGAAGGATCACAGCATAATCTTTAACTAACCAATGAGAAATTAACTTCAGTTAATTTTATCTAAGCTTTTATCATATACTCTGAGATTTTAGGAAAGTTCTCAGTATCTCACCTTCCCTATGTATAAAGTAAGGATAATATCTGTTCTACAGGACCATTACAAGGAGTCAATGCCTTCACACAAATAAAGGCCTTAAAATAGTATCTGACACCGAGGAACTTCCAAATAGTTTTTAGCTCTTTTTCATTAACTACAGGAGGTTTATGCTACTGTAACACAGATGAATTTAGAGAATAAAACCTTCCCCATAGGTAAGACAAATTCCTTTTCTGCTTCAGTTTAAACTCCTATGTTGTTATTCTGTCATTCTTGGCAATGGAGGATAGTAGGACACTGGTTTCTGCATGATGACTCTTCACATTCTGAATGACTTCATATAATTGGAAACATTTGTAGATGTAGAGCTCTTCAGAGAAAAATGTGTCCCAGTCTAATTTCACAAAGTAATGTCGGGAAGGAAACAATCAATGTTACTCCAAAGTTACTCCAAATCAAAACACTTTAGAAAAAGTCTTTTAGTCCATGTTTAGGGCAGCAAAGCATGTTATACAGAGAATCAAGGGAACCCAAAAGACATGTGAGAATGATATCTTACATCTGTATTTCTTGCTACATTTTAAAGCTAAAGCCCATGGCTAGAGTACTTAAATCCATTAAATCAGAATCACTTAGAGTTTATTTCTACCAAAAATAACCAGAAAAAAATGCAAAGTATTAGATTAGGATTTTTTTTTTCTCTGCTTGTCCACATTTTCAAAAATGTCTGTATAAATTACAATAAATACAATAACTCAGATATTAGATGAGGCTGACCATAGCTGCAGGACTTTGGGCAAACAGCTAACAATTACAGAAGGAATAATTAAATAATTTTCAGATTTACCAGCCGAAAATTTCTGTTCTTAATCCATACCTAAACTGATACCTATTTAGCTCTATAAATTAAATAAAAACAAACAGAAAACATATGCTTTATAAGTAAAACTTTTGAAACTTTACCAAAGTCATTACATTCAAAATTTTATACCTAAGTAAAGTACTAAGGAAGCATTTAAAAAAACATAAACATTTTTTTTTAATTTTTCATAACGTTTGCCTTTGACATATCTGCTTCAGAAAGACTCCATCTTTTTGTAATTAAAACATGTTCTTAAAATTATTAAAATGTGTCTTAAAATTCTGAAGCTGTAATTACTATTGTTTACCTCATTAGAAAATGTAAATAAATATTTTAAATTTTGAGACATGTCAATTTTTCCTTTCATTTTGAGCAAGACAGAAAGAGCTTTCATTCCTGATGGCATGCTAGACAACTGGACATATTCTTAACTAAGGCAGATCCCTCCCCAGGTGAGAAATCCTCTTTGTTCCTACGTTCTAGAGCCACCTGTTTCTGCTGAACCATTACCACCTACAGGACTGCCCAGACTTCTTTTCATTCTCAGTAGTGCTGAGGTTGTTTTATTAGACTATTTCAATCTCTGTGCGAGGTGAGTCAGAGCTCTTGGCAATACAAAGCCGGAATTATTTCTTTCAAGTAGTAACAAAATACGTTTTACATCTTAAACACTACAGTGTGTGATTCTTTTGTTGTTTTCCACAAGACAGCACTGGATGATAACAACAAAAGAGAATGAGAATATTTCAGGATGATACTTTTCTAAGAAGCCTAGAACATTTTTCATAGGATTTTTTCTTACTGCCTCAGCCGTATATCCTTGGGAAATGGGCAAAGAATTTTATTTTAATTGAGATCAGGCAATATGAAGATACAAATTAGAATCCAATGATTAGAAACTATCTTAATTACATCCTTTCAATAACCTTCCAGTTATTGCATAAGCTAAAAATGTTTCCCCTGAACCTTGAATTCTTTTAAATATAAGCTTATCTTCATATTCATATTTAAATATAAGCTTATTTTATATTTATGTTCTGTAGATTTTTACTTTGGTTTTACTCGTGTTTGTCTTCAGTGTATACATTTAAAATTTGCTAAGCTCCTCACAGGATTTTCATCTTCTTGTGAGTGTTTGATGACATTTGAACTGTGGAGAATGCACATGTGCCCTAACTATTTCTTACTTGCATAAGCTTTCTACTCCTTAAATATTTAGCCTCTAGAAGTTTCTGGTTAAATTTAAATGGGATATATTGAACAAATAGTATTTTAAGCCACTATTGTTCTGGACTCACAACCAGAAACGAACCAAATTGTACCGACTGACAAACACCAAGACGCACGGACCGCCAATTGGAATTGAGAACGAGCCTTTATTCCTGGTGAGGGACTGACTGAGAGCCTCCACGCAGGGAAGGATCAGACTAGTCCCTATCCAGGGATGAGAGTAGCTTTTAAACCCTAAAACCGCATCCTGTTTGGCAAACACATGTCACATCTGTAACAATGAGGGGATTTTTTAAGGGAAGAACAGTACATTCCGAGAATTCGGGAGGGGTAGAGCATTTACCAGGAGAACAATACATTTTGGGAGTCCAGGAAGGGCAGGGCATTTACAACCATACCTTTCAGAAATGGTAAACATGAAAATCTATCTGCAGGGCAGGGGTGGGAACTGGGAATTAAACTAGAACCTTTGATGTCTGTGGTGGGGCTTTTACAACTATCACTAACATATCTTATAATCAAATTAGTTAGTGTGCATAGTTTATTAAATCTTAAGTAGATGTGATTCATTTTTCTCCACTCCCATTTCTGGCATCAAATTTATTTATTTATTTTATAAGTTTTTATCAAACACAGATTAACAGCCAGGTTAACAGGCCAAAAACATATAAAAGATATAGGACAATTATACATTAAGGTACAGTTCTGGATACATTGACCATGTTGGCTTTCATTTTGTACTTTATTTTTATACTGGGTTTTTCTTTTTTTTAAATGTAATCTTTATTGCTCTTAACACCTTCAGACAAAGCCATAAAGGAAAAAAACAAGCTCAAAAACTCATTTTTCCAGCCCCACATACATATAAATATCCTAGACTTCTAAGTGTCTCCTGAAGGAGAATCTTCTGTCCTTGTAGTCATAAGAATGATGCTGTCTTATGACTAAAACTAAAAACTAAACACAAGCCCTCATCTAACTACTGGCTGAATTGCAAGGCAAGTTTTACTCTAATCCTTGAAGGATATCTCTAGCTGAAATGAAGGCACTGATCAGAAAAGAATGAGATCCTGTAATGGGGGTGAAAATGTTTGGGAGGAATCTGATGAGGCTAGTGGTGCAGAACCCCTAAAGTCAGACAGTTTATTTTACTAAAGGAAGATATTTTCCCATGCTCAGTGTCAGAGAAAGAGCTCCCATTCTATGAGCCTCTCCACTTCTGCCTGAGAGAACTAATCCTGCAATGCCTATGCAAGCAGTAATGGAAACTTAATTCTGATAGGTATGATGGATCCTGGAGTGGCAGGATGCAAGTAGCAGAGGTCAACTCCCAAAGGAAATGTGGGCTAATGTACCATAATGGACAGCAGAGACAAAGCAATGATTGGAATGGCCTGACTCATGTAGACCTATGGATTTGGTTAATTGATCATGGTGTTCCCAGAAGTGAAATAGAGGCTACTAAATTTTTACTGGATCTACATAATCAGAAAACAGGACAAATGAACAAAATCAGGACAAATGAACAAAAATCTACCTCAAATTATGATGGAGAATCACAATCCCTCAATCAATTTTCAGATTTGAGCCAGTATGCAGAAGTAGAACTTCTTGAGTGAAGGGAAGACCAGGTCCCTTTGAGGAAGGAGTCTGGTGCACTGTCAAGATGTTCTATTAATCTTTCTCCCATCCTTCCCAAAAGGGATATTTGGTCGTTTACCTGAGCAGCCATATATTGGGGAAAATGGAATGAGCAGATACTTGGGGACAGTGGCCACAGGCTCTATCTAGCCTAATACTGATACCAGAAGACCCAAAGCTTCACTGTGTCCTCCGGTGAGACCAGGGACTGATCAGGGTCAGGTGATCAATGGAGTCAAGATCCAACTCATAGTGGGTCTAATGGGTCCCCAAATTCATCCTGTGGTAATTTATTTAATTTCAGAATAAATAATAGGGATAAATACTTAGCTCTTGGCAAAATCCCTACATTGGTTCTCTAACCTGTGAAATAAGGCCTGCTAAGATTGCAAATCCAAAACTTTATTGCACCTCAGAGGGACATCAGAGATCAGTGCCACCATCAAGGACTTGAAAGATGGAGGGATGGTGTTCCAACCACATTCCCAATTAGCACTCCTACTTGGCCTGTGAAGCAGTTGGATGAATCTTACAGAATGACAGTGACTTACTATAAGCTTAACTAAGGTGACTCCAGTTGTAGCTGCTATACCAGATGCAGTTTCCTTGCTTGAGTAGATTAATATATCTCCTGACACACAGTATTCAGCTGCTGATTTGGAAAATGTCTTTTTCTTTATACCTATCCAATAAGGCTCACCAGAAGCAGTTTGTTTCCAGCTGGCAAGGGCAGCAATAGATGTTTATCGTCCTACCTTATGAGGATAACAACTCTCCACCCTGGTGTCACAACTTAATTCACAAGGATCTCAATCATCTTTCTTTTCCATGAGGAAGCACACTAGTTCATAGATTTATGACATTATGCTGATTGAAACAAATGAGCCAGAGGTAGCAATGACTCGACTTGTTAATAAAGCATGTGTGTGTTGAGGATGGTAAAGAAACCAAATTAAAATTCAAGGTCCCTCTACTTCAATAAAGTTTGTAGTTAGTTCAGTGATATAGGGACATGCAAAGATATCCCTTCTGTGGTTAAAAAATAAGTTGTTGTTTCTGACCCTCTACCCTCCCACACACACAATCAAGAAAGAAGTATAATGTCTAGTGGGCCTATTTGGATTTTAGAGGTAACACATTTCTCACTAGGGTGTATTACTTCAGCCCGTTTACCAAGTACCTTGGAAAGTTATCAGTTTTCAGTGGGGTCCAGAATAAGAAAAGGCTCTGCAACAAATTCATGCTGTTGTGAAGGCTGCTTCACCACTTGGGCCATATAATCTAGCATATTCCAGGTATTGGCAGTGGCAGATGGAGATGTTGGTGAGTCCACTAGCAGACCTTCATAAGTGAATCATAGCAGAGATCCTTAACATTGTAGAGAAACACTCTGCCATCTTCTAGAGATAACTACTCTGCCTTTGAGAAACAGCCCCTGGCCTGCTGGGCCTCCATGCAAACTAAGTGCTTGATCCTGGGACACCAAATTATTATGTGCAATGAGATACCCATCATGAACTGGGTGGTACCTGACCCACTGAGTTATAAAATCAGATATGCACAGCAAAAACCTATTATTACATGGGTATATATTTATATACATTTTTCACCATAGAGGGGATATCTTTACATGTCCCCATGCTATTGGATGCCTACAAATTTTATTGAGGTCTGGACTCCTACAAATTTTATTGAGGTAGAGGGACCTTGAATTTAGTTGGATTTATTTCCCATCCTCTGACACACAAATGTTTTACTAACAGGTCCAGAGTCATTGCTACCTGTGGTATATATATATATATATATATATATATATATATATATATATATATCTGAACAAGTCTGAAAGTCATAACTAAATTACATTAAGAAGTGACCCAAATGCCCATGGTTTGCATTGTTATATTACTTTATGTCTCACAGCATGTAACTGTAGCCTCAGGAGTGTGACAATAGAAGTGGATTGTCAACTTGATTGCCTTGGAAACCACCCAGAGGGTTAGTGAAGCACACTTCTAGATGTGTCTGGGTGGATCATGATAGGATTTTGGGTTCTGTATCACTTGAGGCCCCTCATCCCTTCCCTTCTGGCACCGTCTCCCTGCTTTGCTTCCTAGTGAATTAAACTGCTTTGTTAGTGTATGATCCAGCTGATCATACACTGAATCTTCTGAAACTGTGAACTAAATACATGTTTTCCTTAACTTGTAGGTGTTGGAATATTTGTTTCAGCAATAGGAAAGCTGACTAATACAGAAAACTGGTGCCACAGAAGTAGGAGAGTTGCTGTGACTATCCTTGACCATGTGGCTCAGAAGCCTTTGGACCAGGCTTATGGGAGGATTTTGGAAAGGTTTGGAGATGTGGGCTAGAGAAGCTATAGAATGCAATAAGCAAAACCTAATGGGTGATTCTGATCAAAGCTCAGAAGATCAACATGCTGATGGGAACATGGGTAATAAAGACCAAGCTCAGGAAGTTTCAGTTGAAAACAAATATTTCATTGACAATTGAAGTAGAACTCACATGTGTTACACTCTGAAAAAAAAAAAGAAAAGAAAAAAGTCTACCTTTTACTCATGTCCTGAAGCTTTGTGAGAGACTGAGATTGAAAACCATAGACCAATTTCTCTGACATAGGAAACTTCAAAGCAGCCCCAACTCAGTGTGTGGCATGGAAAAAGCTGGTTGCTTTAGACCAATTCATAGTGAGAATTGAGGGTGGGGGGCAAAAAGTTTTACAAAATTTAAATTTTGCCTCAAAATGAACTGTGTATCAAGTTGGACCCAAAAGAGGTCTGATTATTGAAGAGATAGCACTGATAAGAAGAAACCCAGCATACTGTACAGGAACAAAGAAAGATACCTTGAAGGCAACTCAGGAATCAGCAAGATAACCTGTCCCATCAAAGGTGCAAAGGTAAAAGTATACATCATTCATTTGAGAAGGAAGTCTCTGTCCCCCTTCTCAAGAAAGGCCTCCTAGGGAATTGGTTAGTCTAGATTCACTTCACTGTGTTCAGCCATCCAGGCACCCAGAGCCCACTGCTGCTATGGTTCAAAGGGCCATGGTTATTGCTCAAGCTGGCAGCAGATATTGGCACCATGTATGTAATGCTAGTGTTCCAGCTTGCAGAATGTAAGCATTGTTGGTCCAGAGAGGCTTCTACCCAGATTTTAAAAGAAGGCCTGGGTGGACATGGAAGGATCTTCTGAGAGGACAATGTGTGAACCTATGGGAATTAAGCCAAAGGTACCGTAGGAAGTCAGAGATGACAGAAATTTGAAATATTTGCAGAGGAAAGCTGTAGGCCATGAGCAGACCCAGTGCAAGAGAAAGACCATGTGGTCCATAGCCAGCAAGGTCATAGAAACTCATATCTTGCCACCACATGTCCCACATGCCAGATATATGGGTACAGGGCTTAATGCTTGCTTTGCTAGGTTTCAGTCTTTGATGCTATATTTTTCTGTCTCCTCATTCTTCTCTTTTAGAATGGGAATGTTTATCCCATGCCATTGTGCCTTAAGATCATGTAACTTTTTTATTTTAGCAGAGGTTCACAACTAGGAATTTGCCTTGAGTTTCTGTAAAGACTTTGACTTGAACTTTTTGGCAGTACTTGGACTGTTGAGATTTAGGGGTAGGGGTTATAGTATTTTGAATGTACACAGGAAAGTTGTATCATGTTAAGAAGAATTACGAACATGGAGATTAATATACGGTTCAAGGAGACATGTTTGGGTATCAAGTTGACAAAAGGTGGGATGTGATGGTTAAGCTGGATTGTCAACTCAGTTGGCATGAGAGGAACTCACAAGATTAACATACTTCTAGGTGTATCTGGGTGTTTATGGTAGTATGATACTGGGATCTATTTTGGGTCCTTTGTGTCTTCCTTTCTGGCACTGTTCCACTGCTTTTCTTGCCAGCTACCATTAACGAAGCAGTTTGTTGCATCACACCCTTCTGTGCCAATATTCCTGCCCTAGAACCAGCCAATCATGGACTGAAATCTTGGAAACTATGAGTCAAACACACATCTCCTCCTTTAAGTTGTCAATGTCAAGTAAATTGTCCCAGTAACAGGAAAGCTAACACATGAGATGCACCTTATGATCAGCTGATACAAGAAGAGAAGCTTGGGGCCTAGCACACAAACAGTTCTGAACATTATACAGTGACTCTCCAAAAGTGGGTCTCAGTCACACCACAACCCTTAGTACGACAGCCTCTTTTTCAGACAACATGGAAGGGCAGCAGTGGAGGGAAACCTTCACAGTGGCCAGACCTCTGGGAGTGCACCTACTCAAACACTTTGGTTGGAAGAAAAAGTTGGTCAGATTGTGACTACACACCAGTTTATGGGCTGTACCCATTTATTTGCCTGGATGATCAGGGGCTTAGAAGACACACGACTGAAAACTTGGTGACAGAGTTTTGGGGAGGACATACGTGAACAGGCCTTTCCTTATGAATGAAGATATATGTTTATGAAATTTCCTGGTCCTACCTTATTCCCTGGTACTCAGAAACAGCTAGATTGACAAAACAGTGGCCTTCTGAAGATGTAGTGCCAACTAGATGGCAGTACCTTACAGAGATGAGGCAGATCCTCTAGAATGCTGTACATGCTTAAAATCAGCATTTAATATATGGTACTGTATCTCAGGGATTCCCAGGGATCTAGGACAAAGGCTCAGCACTTTTGTCTCCAGAAGAGGAACAAGTGCCCCCTTTCTTGCCTGGGGTTGAGTGTACTGTCCATGGATATGACCTGTTTTGCCACAAGCAAAACACTGTATTTTTGAAGAAGATTCATCCTGTTCAATTAAATCAAATGTAGTTTGGGCAAACACAGAGGCCCCATGATCCTCAGTACCCACATCTTGGCACACTTTCAAATGGCTTCCAGAACCTTTGGTTGCATGGCTGGCCCCCAACCCTTGTTCACAGTCCTTATTAGCATTCTTAAAAGCCAGTTGCAACACATACTCCAGAGGATTATGCTCATCAACACTTTGTTGCAGAATGTTCAGGTTGGGATGTTTTTCCACAGTTAAAGGACAAAGAACTGCATGGACCAAGCTCCATGTGGAGAAAGTTTCCAGGGACATAGTGGAGCCTTGGCTGCGAGCACACTCCAAACCTTCTCCCACTTGGTCCCAACTTTCTACATTAAATCTATTAGTCTGCAGAAACCAAGGATTATGTTTGATAACCTCTTGTAATATATGAGAAAGCACCTGGGTACTAACTTGAGTGCCAGACTGGCATAACAGAATTTTCAAAAAAGGAATATAGCACTGTACATCAATCAATGAATTCTGCCCTATTGCCCTGACTGAGGAAGTTTTCTGTGCACACTCAGTTTTATTTTCCTTTGCTCATTGGCTCAGAAAATTCTCTGCACACACTTTTCTTTGCCAGCCAGCGCAGCTCCTTTCTGCTGTAGCTCTCCCCCTTGCTGACTCACTACCGTTTTCCCCTGGGAGGACTTTCCCCAGTCAGGTCCCTGTTCAGGTGCCACTTGTAGGAAACCAGCCTATGGGTTTCTCCCCATCTGGGGGCAAATGAGGATGAAAGCCAGAAAGCTACAGAGTTAGTTTAGAATGTGGGGGTAAGGGAGCTCTTGTCTCTAGTGGACAGAGAGCCCTGAGCATCTAACTCACCTCACCTGTATTTACCCAGACATGGGGACATGCAATTAGAGAAGGAGAAGCTTCATCTGCCTCCCATTATCTATAGTCCATGTTCTGGTGAACAACTGGACCTCAGCTGTGTTGACTGGAACCTGCAGCGTGCCATCACGCCTGCATACCGCCAGGGGGGTCAGCTTGCCATCTTCTCCCTTGTCCTCACAGAGGAGGTTAATTAGGCCTTGATCCTCATTATCTGGTCTCCCACATGAAATGCTGTATTATTAAGGAAAGTAGAATTAATACTAGCTATTTTAACAAGAGAATTCAGAATTAAGAAGGGATTGATTTAAACTGGGCATGGAGGCTCATACTTATATTCCTAGCACTCAGGAGGCTGAGACAGGAGGATTGCTGGGAGTTTAGGGCCATCCTGGGCTAGATAGCAAGACTAAGACTTAGTCTTACTCCCTCCAAAATAGAAGGAATTGATTTAGCAGATAGGGGGATCAAAAAAGACACAAAGGGAACATAAATTATTACAAAGGTAGCAACGGTAGCGATCAACTCTCACCATAGGCCTGGAGTAAAAAGAGGACAGCATGTGAAAACAAGAAGCTGGTAGTTGGAGGAGGGATGGCCTGGCTGGTGCCACCTCAGAGGAGAAGAACCCAGCACTCAAGACTCAGATATCTAAGACAGAATGCAGCCAACTGGCGTTGGTCTCTCTCTGAGGAGGCAAAATGAGGCCAGTTCTCAGAGTTTGGGGAAAATGACCAGAAGCTGGAACCAACTGCTACTGTTATCTGCTGCCTTGCCAGGGTAAAAAACAAAATAAAAACAAACAATAAAAACATTTCCCAGATACAGGATAAGAAACCCAAGAAAGAGCATGTCCAGCTTTCCTCTTCCAGTCTCCCAGCATTCCTCGAGAATATTCCACTGTCAGAGTGGAACAGAGAGACAAATGGAAAAGCAGAGAGGTGATTTGCTGAGTTCCACCTGCACAGTGCAGAGCTAATTATAGAAGAGTGGGTTTGGAGCTGAGAGAACACGGCCTAACAACCGGCAAATGTAATAAAAGTAAATGTTACTTTACTTCTTAATTCCATGTGTGACGCCAGACACAACTGTGTAAAAACCACTGCAGAATGAATGAACAACTCTGTAGAAGAGCCATAGGAACCCCTCAATAGATTATTTAGCAAATTCAGAGAAAATGTATAATTTTGGCAGCCTGTATTACACTAAAAATTTTTTTCAATTAGTTCTGTTTAGTCTTAAATATAATTAGGTTTGTGAATGTAGAAGCAATCTTGTGTTCCAGTTGAACAAAAATGAAAAATTGTTATGTATTTTTATGCAAACATAAGAATTAAAGTGTTTGCCTGCTATCATCTTCTGTCTCCGGATTTATATCAATTATTATTATTTCCTTATCAAATTAGAAAATAACAATAGCACTTAATAGTATTACAGATTTGCAGTTCTTCAAGCAAATTTTTATTACAATAGCAGTTCCTGTTACTGTAGATAGCAGTAGGTCAAAAAGTGACTAAATTTTCTAGCAAAAACCACAAGCAAATTACAAGAAACTATATACATGTTTATATTTTATTTATTTGTTTGTTTGCTTTTGCAGTGCCAGGGACCAAACCCAGGGCTTCATTCACATTAGGCAGGTGCTACAGTACTGAGCCATATTCTCAGCACCCAAAATTATACTTTTAAAAACACTATGGAAAGAATGAAGACCAAATGATTTAGAATACAAAGAAAGAAACTTTCCTTCCTTGATAGGCTGCTGCTGACCAGATATTTTCTTCCCAGGAGGCATTTGCCTGGCTTGACCAAAGCCATAGATAGTTCTGATAATTCATATCAGTCACATAGATTCTGCATTTCCTTTGCAGTGTGTCACTGACTCTCCTCCCTCAAAAGATAGAGTCTGTTTTCTCACCACCTGAATATAGGCTGGCTTTGTGACTTGTTTTGACAAACAAGTTATGGCAGAACTGAAGTTGTGGAGTATAAGACTCGAAGAGTTTTTTTCTTAAGACAATAACCCAATACATCCATATTGTGATATCTGTCCTAACTTACTACATGATGGTAGGTCAGATAGAGGAGAATGGAGATTCCCACTCCATAACTAACACCATGTACCAAACATGTGTCTAAGCCACTCTTGGATCATCTACTCCCAAGTGAGAGATCACTACAATGACAAAAGAATCCTAGGCAAGGCCAAACAATAAGCCACTCAGCTCATTTGAGGCCAAATTGTTGATCCATAGAATTATGATCAAACAAATGTTTATTTGTTGTTTTTGAATCCATTAAACTTCAGTAGGGTAGTCACACAGTAAGAAAGAATTGACATAATTATTCAAAAGCATGTAAGATATCCCATTAGAAACACAAAGAGAAAAACTTGGAAAGAACAGAATACATCATAATAGACATACAGGTAACAAACTAGATCAAGTAAGTAGAACTCCAGAAGGAAAGCAGTGATAGAGGTGAAGAAATATTTAAAGATATAATAAATGAGAATTTCACAAACTGATAAAGGATGTGAACCCATAGACTAAAGATAATTGCAAAATGTATGTATGATATTACAAAGAAAACCATATATAGGCACATAATAATTGAATCACTAAAAAACCAAAGAAGTGGAAACATAAAAGTCTGTAAGAAAAAAATATAACTGCTAGGGAAAGGATAAAAGAAAGAAGAAAGGGAAAAAATAATATATATGTGTGTATGTATATATTTATGCACATACAAGATAGCTAAGATAATTGTACTACTAATATCTATTGGTTTATTGTAAGGAATAGTTAATGCTTAATTTCTTGACCAATTTTACATGCTTATATCTGATAATCTGAACAGCTACTTTGAAGACAACAATATGCAATATAATAACCATTGTCAATTTTCTAACATCTTGTTTTGAAATTCTGTATCTTTTTGAATGTTTTTTGTTTCCTATTTTTTTATTTTCTTTAAAATAAAAACAAAAAATCAAGACTCATAATAGACTTTTCAACTTACTCTAAGGATGTTAGTAGACAATGGCTTGCTGTCTTTAAACTGCTAACAGAAAATGAAAATTTTAAAATATAATCAATAGAACTTTGAAAGCAAAAATAAAAAGATGTAAAGTTATAATGTGTGTGTGTGGTTTTTTGTTTTTTTGTTTTGTTTTGGCTTTTTGATACTGGGTCTTACCATGCAGTTCAGGCAGGTCTTAAACTCACTTTGTAGCCCAGCCTGGCCTCAAACTTGCAACAATCCTCCTGCCTCAGCCTCCCCAGTGCTGGGATTACAGACCTGCACTACCACACCCATCTCTATAATGTGTTTTAAAAGTTGTTTTGTTTTATTTTGAGACAGAGTCTCACTTCATGGTGCAGCCTGGCCTTGACTCACTATGTAGCCCAGGATGGCTTCAAAGTCTCCACAATCCTCCTCCCTCAGCCTCCTGAGTGCTTGGATTACAGATATGTGCCACCTGGTTTTTAAAAGCTTAAGATAAGATAAATACAGTACAAAAACATTTAGTAAACCCAAAAATGAAACAAATGTATAACCCCAAAGTCTAAAGAAATAATACAACAGAAAGACAAAAACATGTAGAAAGCATTGGAAAAAACATTAGAATGTCTAAGATATGTGCAGTTAAACTCCCTGTGTAATGGAGATAGCATAAGATACAGAAGCCACATTTGACGTTATAATAATCAAGAATTTCACAAAACAGAAAATAGTACTACAGATGCAAGAAGTTATGTTAAGCTTCAAGCAGAGTAAAAACAAGAGGTGGCTCATGTAGGCATGATGCAAAAAGAAAAACCAAAAAGAGAGCAGCAGAAAGGTGCATTATATTTAAATCTACAGTGGTACAGTTGACAGTGTGCTTCTCAACAGAAAAACAGAAACCAGATGATAATATTTACAGTCTGGTGTGTCAGAGAAGTGGCCAAATTAAAATTCTATGTGCAACAGAAATACTTTAAAAAATGAAAAGGAATCACTGGCTATTAGAGAAATGCCAATTAAAACTACACTTATATACCATCTTTCCCGGGAAAGAATTGGTATCATCAAAAAATCTAATAATAACACATGCTGGCAAGAGTGTAAGGAAAAGGGAACTCTTCTACACTGTTGGTGGGAATGTAAACTAGTACAACCACCAATGAATGTGGAGGTTCCTCAAAAAATAAAACTAGAAATTCCATTCCATCTAGTTACCCTCTTCTAGATATCTCCCTCCAAAAGTTAAAATTATCATATTACAGAGATACATGCATACTCATATTTATAGCAGCACAATTTATAATAGCTAGATCTTGGACACAGCATGTATGTCCATGAACAGATGAACAAATAAGGAAAATGTGGTATTAATACCCAATCTGTCATAATGATAGAGGTTCCATTCGACCCAGCTATTCCCCTTCTTGGTGTCTTCCCAAAAGAATTAAAAGCATCATAGTACAGCAATGTATACACACCCCTATTTGTAGTGACATAGTTCATAATAGCTAAATCTTGGAAACAGCCCAAAATGCCCATCAATGATGGGTGATGATGAATGGATAAAGATATGGGTTTTTATACAATGGAGTACTACTCTGCTATAAAGAAGAATAAGCTTGAGATATTTCTAGCTACATGGATGCACCTTGAGGACATACTCTTAAGCGAAATAAATTAGAAACACTCATAAATACCATATTGTTCCTCTGGAAAGAAACTGAAAGTGTAAATAAGGACCAAAATGTATAATCGATATTGTGTAATAGGAAGAAAATGTTCAAATGGGAAGGGGAAATAAGGACTGGGGGAGAAGGAAAGAAAGGAAAAGAAAAGAAAAAATGATGAGAAAAGAAGAAAGAAATGGAAACAAAGTTTTTGTAAATATGACGGGTTGAAAGGTGGGTAGGGAAATGGGGGTAAAGAATCAAGTTGTATCAAGTACAGGTACAAATTCCCTATAATGAATGTGATCATTATGTATAAAATATAATCAATATTATGTACCAATGTACCAATAAACTTAATAAAATAGTACATAAAAAAACAAATATAAGCTTAAGGTTTTCATAAGTAAGTAGATGCAACTTGAGAACATAAAGTGAAATAAGACACACAAGCTTATATATCACATAGTTTGTCATATGAGAAACTCATATATATGCATATATATATACTATATGTATAGATAGATAGATGATAGATAGATAGATAGATAAATGATAGATAGATAGATAGTATGGTGAAGTTCAAATAATTCCTCAAATAGCCTATTCTATTCTTTGTAAGAGAGAATCTTTTTTGATTATGTCTTGTATTCTGACTATTTTGAGAATAGTGATACATAGTGCATTAATTTTGTTCTTCTCTTATTATTTTGTTACGAAATTTTATTATAAAATAAAAAAGAAAATGAAATGTCATTCAGATTAAATTTATTCATATGAAAGAATTAGGAAATCTGTCATCAAAACTGAAATAAATTAATATTCAGATAGAAGAAAATCATATTAATGATAAACATGGTACTAAAAGAAGGCATAAAAAGTAATACTAGTATAAAATTGAGGCAATGAGGGTAAATATAAATTATTCTATCATAGAACCATAGTGGTAATATCACAGAAACTTAAATACATTACATATGTAGAATTGAAATTTATGTCCAAAATGATTCAATACAAATCATTGAATTTAATAAAATCATAATTTTAAAACAATTACTTTAAATAAAATGTTTGATAAAATGGAGGAAATATTGGAAAATTTTCAAAAGAGAATTAAAATCAATAAAAATAATAAAAGAACATTTTAGAACACTAAAATATAATATCTGCCATTAAAAATTCACTTAACTGGACAGAACAAATATTTTACACTTTACTTATTAATATTTTAGTATTTTAGTACCAAAATACCATTGTGAAAATTATCAACATCAGAAATAAAAGATTTAAGTCCTTCCAGGACTTAAAACACCAAAGAATATTAGAAACCCTTTGAAATTAGTGGATTTCACAAATAAAATCAAAAGGAAATTACTCTAAAAATATAATATAACAAAATTAAAATCAAAAATATAAACAAATACTCCTAAATCTATTGAAAAATTGAATCAATTACTTTTTAAAAAAGTAAACCATATTTCTCAAAAGCATCAATAATGATAATTTTAGGATATCTAGGAAAGAAATAATATCAATCTACACAAATTCATTCAAAGAAAAAAAGGGGAGTACTTCTCATATTATTTTATACCATCATGGATTTTACAAAAAATAAATATCCATTTCCAGTAATATTTGGTAATCTGCATATAATGTTGCAAATGAGAGCATGGTGGGCATGTCTCAGATGTTATTCATAGTGAATAAGCTATCAGCGATAGAAGACTTCACACAAAATGATGGAAAGGATCCAGTGTAAGAAACTTACCATAAGTCCGCTCACTGTCAAGGAGAACAGCCCTCTGACAGCATGTAACCACCTTGCACTCATGCACATAGGTCTGGGAGCAAGACACAAGCCATAGCTAATCTTTTGATTCTGGGCAGAATGTATTATGATCTTCCTGATATATGAGCATTTAGGAAGCTTGTAAAGAGCTGCTACAGGATCATTTTTCTCAGTCATTCTTCTAGGTACCATGGAGACTGGCACGAGTCTCATCATCATTCCATCATCAGTTCATCATCATCTCAATGAGGAATACAGTTTTTGAACTGGCAGTTTCTGGGTATAAAACCCCTAGGTGCTTTCTACAATGAGCTCCTTGGGAGTTGGCCTACCACATGTCGTGTTTAAGTCACTGGTTCCCTCTTCTCTTAGTGACACATCTTTTAGATGGAAGAGGACCATGAGTAGCTGGCATCTTTGGCTACTCTTCCTTTTTCTATGTAATAATCTGCTCAAAATTTGTCAAAATTTGTCTGACATAATGATAACAAGCTCTTTTGAGAGCTTGTTATCATTATGTCAGACAAATTTTGTCAGTCTTGGGCTGGTTTTGCCTTGTGTGCTTGACACTCCGCAGTAACTCTACAGATTGAAGGAAGAATAGCAACATGAGAATGGGCAGACTGGGAACAAAAGCTTCCAGCCCTTCTGGAGCCTTCACAACCTGCTTAAGCCCAATCACATTGCTGGACATTGAGGATCAATGATTTAGTGGGACAATAACACACAATTCAGGATACTTGATGTTCTGGACTCTAGAATGTGTGGGGCCCTGGGAAAATACTTTTTGTTTTATAGGGATGATATCTCCATAAATAATTTGATTGAAAATATAAAATTCATGGGTCCATGTGGGATAGCAAAGAAGAAGTATTAGTGCCTACTTGCTTATTTTTCAATCAGGAGTTTTCAGGAAACGTCTTTTCTGTTCTAGTCTAGGAACCTTTCCAAACCAGCCCTTTTTTGTGTTCATTGTCAAATGTGCCATCTTTGTCCAATTTCACATCTCCCACCACATGGTAAAAGTAGGAATACTTCATTAGTCATCAGGCCATGGGTTTTTAAAATTTATTACATTGAAATAACATTGATGTTTGCATCTCTGGGCTCCCCTAGTAGCATTTTTTCTTCAGTGTGGAGGATGAAGCCCAGGCTTTGTGTGTGCTAGGCAAGTACTCTCCACTGAGCTACAGCTTCATTTGCCCCTAATAGCTCTTATTAGGGATGGCTACATAATGATACTGTATTATTCATTTTGCTTCTCCTAAGTATCAGGCTTCCACTAATTTCTTCAAAGTTTTTCTTGTGTTTCAGTGATAATGGCCAGAAAGTCAGCTCTTAATTGAAGAATATGGGAAAATATGAAGGATAATTTGCTCTCTGATCACATTAAATTTACTATGCAACATTTTATCATCTAAACACATAGCAATACATCTCACAATTTCTTCCCTTGCTCGCCATAGACTACAACTGCTGCATTACTAGAACATTTTGTTTTTCAATGTTGACTTCACTCTCACCTTTCTTAGAACAACAATAGTGGAGAAAATAAGAGAAAGGCACTGGGGCAGGATGAGAAAGATGGTCCTGTCTTCACAAGGACTGCGCATCTTTCATCTACCGTGGTTTAAGACTCAGAGAGCACAGCCTACCATACTGATCAGGGACAGAAAGGGCATCAAATTAGAGGACCCATTAAAGGTGCAATGAAATAACACTAGAAAGTCTCAAAGAATATATGTGCAGCCACCAGTGGACCTAACAATAGTCAAATAATCTTGGGCAAACTTGTCAAGAAACACTGCAAACCCTGAGTAAGACTTCTAGTAGTTCATTAGACATAGAGATAGTATGCTTCTAAATTTTAGATTCAAATTGGTAGATTAAGGTAGTTCCACAGACTTCTACTTGTCCCTTATTATAATAGTTGTGACTTCACATTTTAGAGCACCAGTGTAGCAATTCTAGTTGTTAAGAATGAATGCTTGGGAAAAGAATTCACAAGTTCAACAAAAAAGTCACAGGATTTTTCAGGGCAGCCTCTATGCCCATTGAGAGACAGCCAGGCTAAAATTCCATTTATTGCCTTATATCTAGATGTCCCCCCAAAGCTTCATGGACTCACAGAAGGGGCTTTCGGGAGGTGATTGGATCATGGGTGTGTGGTACTGGATTAGTCCACTGATGGGTTTATAGCTGGGTGTCATGGCTGGTGGGGTGAAGCCTGCTGGGAAGAGGTAGGTTACTATATGTGTGTGTGTGTGTGTGTGTGTGTGTGTGTGTGTGTGTGTGTGTATATCCTTCCTTCTCCCTTGATGCTGTCCTGCTTCCTGCCTGCCTCTCATGCCATAAACTCTTTCTCCTCTGTCATGCCCATCCACCATGCTGTCCTAGCTTGTTGCTCGAGATTTTGTACTACAGCTTCTACAAAATGCGAGCTAAAAATAAACATTTTCCCCCTTTAACTTATGAGTGTTGGTATTTTGTCCCCATAGTGAGAAAGTAAGATAACACTCTACAGCCTAGTCACTTGGAAAGATATTTCAAGTTCCCAAGAATTAGAATTGGTTCATAGTTAGTGTGTAGTAATCTCTACCAGCAAAGTTCATGTGTTTGTTTTTCCCAGTACATGTTTATTTAGTAAGAATCATTGATCATATTGCAGAGACCTGGAGAAACTACCTCAGATCTCATAATCAAATGAGGGTTAAGGCTGGGTTGGTGGTGAGGCAAGGAGATGCCTAAAACATGAAATTTAAGAAGGCACTTATGGGTTGTACAAGTACATTTCCTTAAAATTTTATCTCAGGTGCTTTATTTAACTCATCCCAAACTCAACATTTTGAGGAAAAATGTTTGACGATTTGAACGTGCCCCACAAGAAAAATTCATATGTGGAAATCCTAATCACCAAAGTGATGGCCTAAATAGGAAGAGCCTTTGGGAAATTATTGGGTCACAAGAGTATAACCTCTGTGAATGAGATTATGCCTTTTTAAAAGAGAGAGATCCACACCCTTTCCACCAAGTGAAGATACAGTGAAAAGTCACCACCTATGAAGCAGGAAAAGCATCCTCATCAGATACCCTGCTGGCTTCTTAATCTTGAACATCCCAACCTCCAGAGCTGTAAGAAACAAATTTCTGCTTATAAACCATACAACCTATGGTGCTTTGATATAGCAGCCTGAATGGACTAAGACAATGCTTCTTTTACTTGGTGGCTCAGGTTAAGTTATTTTTGCTGTTATATAATGAAAATAAAATCTTAATGACTTTCCCATCTGATTCATGCCTAAACACCTCATTATCAATAACCCAGTGTGTCAGATAATTCCAATTATCATTATAGTTTTTGTCTTCGATTAGGAAAATACCAGGCCTCTTTCACATACAGTCCAATAACTTTCATATGAGAGATATTCTGAGGCTACAACTTCAGATGTTAACCTTCACTATCAGTTCGTGTGTTTAGTTTTTCTGCTATCAATTAAGTGAGAAGAAATTCTTATAGAACAGTTACAGAAATTACCTGATTCTCTGACCTTAAATGTGACTTCATTGTTTCATTTCATTTTTCCCCTTTCTCCCTTATAGTTAGAAGCAACCTTGTCTTCTCCCCGATTCTGCAGTGACTGATGATCTTCAGTAGGCACTGTCTTTGTGGACCAGGACTCATACCATGAGTAACTTTCACCATGAAGGTCATGAACTAATAGAGTTATCTCCTGGTTCCTGGAGTGTCACTATTTTAAAATGTAGCCAAGTAAGACAAACATTCTCAATGTCACTTCCTTGAGGGCTAACTTCTTGGAATTACTCCTGTTACCACTAACAATGTCAGTTCGAGGGCTTAATTAAAGCAGCAAAATCCACTCTGGTGAGTTTACAAGAAAAAATTGATTTACCAAAGGATACAAGTAATGTATAGACTCTCTGGAAGTTCCAAAACCAACTTATAGAAACAAGGTCTATTCACACTGTGTGGGTGGCTCTAGACTCCATCCAATAAAGCTCAGGAAGAAGTGCTAGAAGTGCCACCAGTAAAATGAAACAGCTGCATGGTTTACCTATACAGAGCCACTGCCTAACACTGTTCGTGTGGACGCATCTAATTGCAGAATGCATCAGTCCCAGTTAAAACTTTTGATAGGAGTCTAAAATGATGAGTCTTGTATCTTCTGTTTCAGGAAAACACAACTGATAATGGATAAAATTATCAAAAAAGAGGGAGAGAACTATAAGAAGTTGAGCAATCATAGATGATAAACAGCCATGACAGTTTCAGGAACGAGTGATGAAGAAAAACAGTTCATATCAATATTGTGCACTGTTTCTCATCTCCAAAAGATACTTTCTTTCTTTTTAAAGGTATTTTATCTATTGCCACATCCCATGCAGCCAGCGGTGTCCTGAGAGAGGGTGACAGGAGATTAAGAAGAAACAACACACATAAAAGGAAAGCTGGGACCAGGTGGGACCTGACCTCTCTGATGGAGAGGCAGTCCCAGCATCGTCTGTCTCTTTATTCATACACTATAAAAAGGGGGAGAGCATGAGATGTAGTCAAAAGTGCAAAGTCTCAGTGTTTTGCCAACAACGCTGGAAGTAAAACATTCTCAGAGCTGTCTGTGCTGTAGTTAACAGGGAAGAACACCAAGGCCAGACACCTGCTGGATGACCTTGCTCTAGTCCCAACAACTTGTTTACATGGCTCATCTCTGGTGCTCCATGTTCTCGGGGATGGCCTTGCTCTAGCCCTGAATGTGGTTGATCTTTAGCTCTACCACACCCAACAATCTGTCTATCTATAGATATATCTGATATACTTCTTGAAAAGAGGAAATATATTCTCTTTTGGTCTCCAACAGAACTCTAACAACAGTACCTAACTCATAATATATTCTAAAGACTATGCTGGTAGAAAGAATTGGATGTAGCTATGTTAAATTCATCACAGCCATTCTAAAACACAGAGGTAATATTTTCCTTATAATTATGTCATTCCCTGTACCTCCAGTTACCTTATTACTGTCCTCTGTATTTTCTAAAAAAATTATTTAAAATTTTACTTACAATAATGAATCATTAAATAACAGGAGACCATTTTACTGTTTTCATCTTACCCCATATAATTGAATACTGTCTAATTATTAAAACTCTTACAGTAGGTATTTCTTTTCAACAACAAGGCATTGATTCTTCCTTTTTTGAAGAGTTGCATTCCAATTTTTCTTTGGGATAATATGCCTACCATCACTGGATATAATATTGATGTTGCCCATCTTTCCTTGGCTAAATAGTAAGCACATCAACATATGTGATCTTCTGAGCACGTAATATGAAAGGTAAAATTTCAGTGTTGGAATTTATCTCACCTTGTATTCTTTTCACTCAATTCATGAAGCAGGATGTTCTCAGGTTCTTAAAATTGTTCTTTGGGTTTTATACTTTTCACAGTATTATTTACTAACATTCTATTGTTTGGGAAAACTGGAGCCAGTTTCCGTTACTTACAAACAAAAGCCTTAAGTGATACAAGTAGATTTAGAACAATATTTATTGACCTAGAAAAAAGATTTACAACAACTATTTAGTGAGAAAACTAGCTTGCAAAACCGTGTGATATGTTCAACACAAATTAATACAATAATATTTTTATGCAAATACATAAACAATTTTTTTAGGGTAACAGTGTTATTTATTTTTATTCTCTTTGCTGATTCTTGTTTGTCAAATATGTTACAATGCTCGTGTATCTCTTTGTCCATGAGAAACAAATATATTTTAGAAATGAAAACTTTCAATCAGATCTTCATTTTAAATTTCAGTTACTTAATTCAAAAACTACTAAAGAACATTCAATAAATTCAAACACCAAGGGAAAGAACAAAATTGAGTTTGCTTTATCCATTTAGTACCTGAATCTTCAGCATGGAAAAACAAACTGACTACAGTGAGCATACTTGATGTTTATGACTTATCCAGGGCTGAGACAAGAGGGGAGGATGACCAGATCTTTGAAAGACTGGATTCACTCTTGTGTGTTGATCCTGGCTAAGCAAATAGGACTACTCCTCACAGTAGCCTGCTGAATTCTATTTCTTAAATTTTCCCCCACTTATTCATATTAAGGGTCCTTTCACTTTCAAACCTTGATAAACCAAATCCCCTTAAGCAAAAAAAGTGGAGATTTATAAATTCTAGTAATAAAAAAGTTCCAGGATAGTGATAGCTTTATTTAATTAATGTCTTCAAGACTCAATCTCCATATATAAGCTCTATTTTCCTCTCCATTGGCTTTATACTCAAAAAGGTCTTTTAGTAATTCTCCAGAAGCTCCAAATCCACAACCTTTCTGATGAAGTAGAATACAAAGAATACTTTTGTTTCCAACAATTGAAACAAAATCCCCAAACTGAACCGTAGGTCCATTCCAATCAGTGTTGATCAAGATATTTTGATTGGTCAGCCAAGGCTCCTCCTCCCATGGGACCGAAAGGGGATCAGTTGGTCCTACCACATAGCCCAAGAGTAGAGGTAAATCAAACACCAACAGGAAGCATGAGTTCTGTGACCGGAAGAAGAGCTATCTGTTCTTAACAGCAAAGACTAGCAAAGACTTTTCTTCTCAAAGTCTATACACATACAGGCAGGTATGAGGATTGACATTTTGAAAACTTGTCAGTTGTTATCTGTTTCCCTGAAGCTGTTTACAGATAAATAATGAAGAAAATGATCAAGGGGCTGGGGATTTAGCTCAGCGGCAAAGCGCCTGCCTGGCAAGCGCAAGGTCGTGAGTTCGGTTCCCGGTACCGGAGAAAAACGAAAAAAAACGAAAAAAAAAAAAAAAGAAAATGATCAATATAACACAATGGAATGTCGGAAAATCTGGATTCTTCTCTTTGTAATAGAGACTCAAGATTTTTTTATTAGTACATGTTTGCAGTACATACTGAATACCTTGATTGTGGATAGCTGATATATGTACAAGACATATCTTGAATCTTTTTTACATCCCCTTGCCCTCTGCCTTTTTCCCCTCCCTCCATCTCCTAGTAATGGCTCAGTTTTCTTATTTAAATAATGGAAAAGCTGGATATAGTGGCGCACACCTGTAATTCCAGCACTGGGGAGGCTGAGGCAGGAAGATTGTTGCAAGTTTGATGCCAGCCTTGGCTACAAAGTGAGCTCAAGGCCAGCCTGAACTGTATATGGAGACTCTGTTTCAAAAAGACAAAATAAAGTAGAAAGGGGAGGTAAGAGAGAAAAATTGAGATGAGTTCTAAAAGTCCTTATCAGTACTGAAACACTGTGCTTAGTGATGTTTTACAATTCTTGAACAGACAAAACCTCCTTTTGCTTTTTCCTTTACTGAAGTAGTTTTACTGTATTTTGCTTCATGGTTACTATTCAGATATTTGGCATGGGAGTAATCTTACTGCCTGTTATTAGATTCTGAGGGAAAAGCAAACTACTATCTGCAGACTAATATATAAGGAACATTTCAAAAAGAATCATGGGTATATATTTTGATGGAATTATTTTTCAGATCTGACTGACAAATATGATTTGGATGCTTTTGCAGTAAAAAGATAATGTGTTAGGAACAAATTATAGCTCATTATGAAAGCATGTTGCGCTAATATCAGGTACAGACATTATGCCATCAATGTCCAGGAGAATAGTAGCAAACAAATTATAATTGTCATTTTTCAGTGATCCGAACAGAATGCTATGGAATTTTTGATAAGAAAATAATAACAGCTACCCTTTGTTGAACATCTACTATGTGTCAGCTGTTCTGTGTGTTCTCCACACACTCTGTTAGAAATCATATCATAGTGTTATATATAGGGACTCTAAAGTAAAATACACATATAATAAAATTAGGATCAATTTTCTTGCTATACCAAGCTTGCAGATGTGGTAAAATTGTCAGAAAAAAAGATTTATTCTCAGGTCTCTTGCACCTAATTAGTCCGTTCTCTTTGCAACCTTAAAAACATGGCTTACTATGAGCTCCAAATAGGGAGAGTATCTTGTATTCTTACCTCATGTCGGAAAAATTGTTCCCTCAGAAATATATTTGCCACATTTGAGTCTCAGGCAAATTTATACTAAATGAGAGAGAGTCTACACTAATGTAGAGATAATACTGAGTTGTGACATTTTATGAATTGTGATTTGTTACTTGGTGGAGAGCACAAGATCCTGACATAAAAAAGAGTGAGTTGGCTCTTATTTCTAAACCCATAGATGTGGTTGGCTGAGGTCTTACAGGGACTGTTAGCAGAATGTCTTGATATTTGGTTACTAATTTAGGATTTGTTTTAAAGTGGCAATATTAATTTTATATATTTTCATGTTATTCACAACAAAGGGTCTTATTTAAAGGCACATACCCCTGACAGGGAAGCACAACCAACTTAGCAGCTGAAAGTGTCTTACCCTTAAAAATGGTAATTGTTGATTGTTCCTTATTTAAATCAGTGGACAGAGATCAGCAGAGCTGCCTCCAAAGATAATTTTGGATGAATCAAGCCCTAAGGGATTAAGGCAAGGGTTTCCTATGTGCATGTTAATTTGCGTGTGTCTCATGATGCCTGAGGCAGTTACAAAACCCACGGCCAGGAGCATGCTAATGAAGTAGCTAGAGGTGCATACAGGAAAGAGAAGCTAAGTAGGTGCCCAGCCCTAGTTCAGCCACAAGATTTCTTTCTGTTCTAAATTTTCACAACAAAATCATTTCACAAGCTCAGGTAAATTTCAAGAGGGTAAATAATGATTCGCAAGCCAATTCGAATGTTTCCGTTTTAGATGTAGTCATTATTTTGGTAATGTCATTGATTGTTTAAACCTGACAATTTCTTTAACGGCAAAGGGAAATGGCAACCATTTCTGTAATTGCCGATATGCAGCTTCACACAGAAACCAGCTGAACTGGAATGAAGGCTATGCCCAGCTTTCAGTTAATGAGGTTTCTCAATCAATCAGCAATTGTTGTCGAGTTGCTGCTCTAAGGGTGTGCTACTCCAGGTAAATACTGCTGTTAGATTTTTTTTTTAAATGTACAACTACAAGGAGTCCCTCTTAAGAATTTAGAAAAAGGGGAAATGACTTTGCTTTAAGAGAAAAACTATTAAAATCAGCATATAAAGCAGCAGTAAGCAAATTTTGCTTCAAAGAGGTTGAATGGCTCCCCTGGCTAATTGTAATCTGATTGAATGAAATAGCAATGTATTTAAAGGAATAACACATTAATGAATGGAAAAGCTAGTTTGCTTGGGGAGTAGAGGGAGAATGAAAAGCAAAGGTAGGAAGTGAAAATGCAGGCATCTAGAAAGAAGTAAGCCAAAGCAAATCTGGTATAGAGGAAACACTGGAATAGTTCCACTCTAAGAGCAAATACAAATTTAAACTCAATTCTCTCCATTGAAAATAGAAGATATGTTCCCCCTTTCTTTTTCCTTTTAGAAAGATTGTTAATTCTTAAACTTCTTTTTGAAATGTAGGTAAGTCTTTTAAAAAGTTAAATAAGCCTCTTGCCAGCTTAATGACCCAGGAATGACTTTGTCAAGAACTTGGAGACTGGATTTTTGAAAAGTAAACACTGAGGGAGACAGTGCCCTGACCTTTCAGTTTCTGTGGGAGGGTAGCCTAACTTCAGGGGCAGCTTAATTCCAAGTTCCAGAACTGCCTAAAGTCATAAATTGTGAGTTCATTTTTCTTTGTGTAAAGCTAATTAGCTAACACATATACCCAGCCCAATTAGCAAGTGGCATGAGGGTAAACTAGGTGCAACAAGTGGTATTAAATCTTCTTACTTGAAAACTAGTCGTGCTTCATTTTGACAAGTACTAAATTGATTGTGTCTGCCTGACTGTCAAGAACAGAGAGATCTCGTTGCCTTTGTAATCCCTTTAGTGGGTTTTCTGTGATGGATATTTCATTGCTGTTAAATGCTTCTTCAGTAGTCAAATTGCTTTCTTCCTCTTTGACTTTTTTTGGTGAGATTTTCTGGGTTGAGGAGAGTTTTGTTTCTACTAATGTTTGCCCAAAACAACTCCCTTTACTCTGACCACATGTTCTTTCCAAACTCTTAATTATAAATGATTTTCTTCAGAAAGGATGTCTGTCCAATGCATTATATAAGTAAAAAAAAAAAGATTTACATGATTTTGCTCAGTGTAAAATAATCAACATTTGATTATACATAGCATTCTTTGTAAGTTTGATTATCGTTGGTACTTTCTCAAAGAGGATTTAGTTCTTAATATGCTATCAAGTTTCTAAGTTTGTGAATCCAAGAACCAAACCTCAGTCTCTGATAAATTTCCAAGATAAATCTATTCTGTGAGGAGTTTTGATAAACAGTTAATGAGCCTTCCCTAGTGAACTGCTGCAGATTAACACAGTGCCATCCAAAATTCTTCACAAAGAAGATATTAGATTGAAAAAAAATCAGCTCACATCAAGAATTGCTAAATGTTAAAACAAATACCTGTTCAGATGTTGCCCTTAACTTTGAACTGAGAAGAAGTAAGTTGATTAGGGGGCTTTCAAATGTCATTCTGGGATATTCTTTTTTTTTTTTTTTTTTTTTTTTTTTTTTTTTTTTTTTTTTTT
>NW_004955479.1:4503111-4515701 GCF_000276665.1 Chinchilla lanigera | reverse complement strand
TTTGTTTTGTTTTGTTTTTCTCCGGTACCAGGAACCGAACTCACGACCTTGCACTTGCCAGGCAGGCGCTTTTGCCGCTGAGCTAAATCCCCAGCCCATTCTGGGATATTCTTGTGAAGGTATAAAGAAACAGTATTCTACTAAGAAATAAGAATAGAAGGAAACCATTTTGCTGCCTTGTCTGCTACTTAGCATCTTCCAGACCATGACTGGGTAGATGAGAGCACTGTATTTTAACCTTAGCATTAGTGTTCACTGTTCCCTATGTGCAACATAATAGGGTTTTGTGGCTGTGGCTGTGGTTGTTGCTGTTGTTATTGTTGCTGCTGCTGCTGTCCTTAAATCAACAACCATATCATTGGTAAAACATGGTACTCTTATCATTCATGGTAGTTATATTATTATATATAATTCTGAAAGTTTTACTTCCTGAAAATTACTGTTGGATATCCAGTTTCTTAGATGAAGTTAAAAGAGAAAGAAACATCAATTTTCTGAAAAATTTCAAAATACTATTGTAATTGATTTTTTTAACTCAATATAATACTTGGGTTTCTTCACTGGAAGGGCTAATAAAAAAGTTCTCATTTCTATTTACTCCATGTGTTCTTTTTGTCATCTTGCCTCTGAATGTGCAACTTATCTTTTTTCAGATCATGTTATACTTAGTATATCAGTTTTTCTGAACACAACATAAAACCCAAACCTATTGATATAACTTCACTTAGCTACATCCAGGCTACTAATGTATATATTGCTTAACATTCAAAGTCACTAAGACTTATGTTCATTTGAAGTTTGGAATATTTAATTTAGATTCTCAAGTATCTCACTCGTGTTTTCCAATTACTGTTTGCTTATCAAGAAATCTTTTGTGAATTCTTGGCTTTAACATTAGGTTAAATTTTTGTTATGAAACAGTAGTGTATTCTGGACAAAATTTTATTTTTCAAAATTACCACTGAATTTGATATAAACCAAAAACTGAAAATATTTATGACTACATGGCTAGTTTCATTTAAGTTTTACCTCTAGTTTCCATGCTTTATAAGAAAAAGGATAACAGATGAGTAACCTAATAATTCTGAAAGCTTACCTCAACTTTAGTCCCTATATACACAAAATATACAGTCATTGTCGATTATAGCTATCAAAGGGAAAAAATAATTATGCAAACAAGAAAAATTAATAATGTGAAAAATAAGTAGTCCATTGAATTTCTTTAAAAGCTTTACATATTTTCAAAAAGGAAATTAGTCAAGTACAGAAGAAAATGGAAGAGAATTAAAATTTTTAAAAGATCAATCCATATTTTAAGGTCTAATTTAAACAATACTTTTGAAGTCTATAATGTCTATGTATTTCCTTTACGTATAAATATGTATCTATATATGCCTATGCATAAACATATACACAATTTCTTTTCTCCTGAATTCCCCATAGTATTTTGTACATCTCTTATGACTGAGATGCATATTTGATGGTTCCTTCCTATAAATCTTTTTCTAAATTTTTATTAATTTTTTTACTTGTTAAAAATTATTTCATCATATGTTACACAGAGTTGGTTACTAATGTGGCTTTTTGCTTTATCATAAAAGATCACAAATATCATTGAAAATTTTGTGTATGTATATAATATACTTGTCCCCACCTCCAAACAAACCCATCTAATTTTCACTCTTTAATTATAGTATCTTGTAATACTAGCCTCAATCATTTTGTCTTACACTTTTCAGTGCTAATCAAGCAAATTATACATGGAGAATGTTACTATTAGAGTTAAAATATGATCTTCATATTATCACATCATAAAATGTCATTTCATTTAAATAGTTTAATAAAATTTTGTGATTTGAATAACTAAATTATATCGAGCGTTTAACATGTTATTCCATTTCCTATTGTCCTAGAGTGCTAGGATACTGCATTCAATCAAGATAAGAAGGAAATTTGAGATTGAGTTGAGCTCTGATAAATACTAAAATTCAATGCCATTCAGCAACAACTGAAGTGTTGTAAAACTAAAAGACCAGAGTTTTATTTTATTGTGAAACTAGAGGTCAGTTGCAAAGCATTTAAATAATCATGTCTGATTACTTCAGTGATAGTTGCATAGTGTCAGAAAAAATTCGCTGAAACAAAGTGAATTAATGTGTTATCTTTCAGAGCCAGGACATACAGTTGCTTATGTTCAGCTGTAGGGAATATTATTCACATGTAAATTTGCCCCAGATTTCTGTATGTGCTACCATCATCATCTTTCAGATGGTTGTACATATCTTGAAGTAAAGGAGGGCCCTTTACAACATGAACAAAAAACACATTCAGATTATAGCAGAGCTAGACTCTGATGCTAAATATACACAAAAAGTGGTAATAAAACAAGTTGGAATTCCTATCCAATTAGAATACTACCGCAAATAAACTTCTATTCTTTGCCAAGATATGTGAAATTCAAATGTGATACTTCTTCAAGAAAATTAGTGACATCAATAAGGATACAATATTCTGAAAGAAAATAAGTAAAAATGCAGGACTTACATAATAAAACATGAATGTAAACCAAAGGAATTTATTATTGCTTTTGCCCTGTTGCAGTCTGTAATTCCAGTTTCTTTCAATCAAAGTATAGCCAGCAACTTTGAGCATGATGACATTAAGTGGAATACAATTAGACAAAATACAGTAAAGTGAAAAATAGAGTGAAAACAAAAGTACAATGAAAATAATAATGGTATAATAGATATAATGGTTAAGGTAGAGTGAGTGTCAACTTGATTGATTTTGGGGTCTCCCCAGGGAACTGGTGGCACAGACTTCTGGTTGGGTAACAGAAAACCAGTGGAAAACTGTACCACGTTCAAGACCATTAGGAAGCTCAGCACACAAGAACAAAAGAATGAAGCTATCCAGAAGTATAAGAAAACAGAAGAGCTGGCTAAAAAAGAGAAGTGTGTCTCCTAAAGTAAGGAAGAAGTATTGCATGAATCTGTGGTATAGTGAAGAATAAGAGCACAGCCTCCAAAGCCTGGTAGCTTAGGTTTGTATCATAGTTCTGTTATTCAGTTGGTTGTGTGACCTTTGGCAAGATACTAGCCTCTTAAGGACTGAGAGTGTGTGTATACCTTTAATGTATATACAATTAAATGGGTAAAATTTATCACACATATATAATTAACAGTGTTTAGACAGAATAACAACCTTTTCAAAATGTCTATACCCTAACCCTTTTAATGTATGCATAGGTTCTGATACACAAAGCCTCATTAAATTAAGGTAGCTAAGGGAAAAGTTTACTAAGCAGATGACTCTAAAATATGGAGATTTTCTCAGATTATTACATAGGTAAGTGTGGTATAATAAAAAAAATCCTAAAATGTGGAAGAAAGAAGCAGAATAGTGAGTGTCAGAGTGATGTGACGTGAGAAAGGTCCTACAACATTCTGTTGGCTTTTAAAATGAAATGAGGGCCACAAAACATGCAACCCCTTGATCCTGCAGAAAGGAATGCAGCCCTGTTAACTTGATTTTAGTTCATTGAGGATGCATTTAGGACTTCTGACCTCCAAACACAGAATATAATAAATTTGTGTTGCTTCAAGCCAGAAAGTTTGTGATCATTTATTACAGCAGCAATTAAGAAACTAATACAACCCTGTTGCAGTCAGTATGGGATGGTAAATGGAAATCTAACAGTGAAGAGTAGAAAAATTAGATGTACTAATATTTCTTTATTACAAAGAGATGGGATCTTGGTTACCCAAAATATCCTATTTACATTCTACAAAGAATATTTGCAGGGAAAAAATGTATCAGTTTAATACAGCTAGAAGAAAATATTATTTAAAAGTCAAATTTTGTTTGCTATTAATATATATCAGGAAAATTTCTATTTACTTTATTTCTGGTGTTTCACTATTAAGCAATCACTGAATAATTGGTTTCAATCAATTGGTTTCACTATTAAGCAATCACTGAATGATCATCTTATCGTTAGTTTCTCCAGATAAGGTCTATAATCTAGCCCGTCCATCAGTCTAACTGGAGTGTATATTTGGTACACATTTGTCCTTTGATAATCTCTGTCTTGCCTGACCAAATGTTTCCTGAACCTATGAAAATGTTCCATGAAAGCAATATCTAATATTCTGAGGGTTACCCCTTCATTCATGATTAGATGGATGGACAAAGTGCACATCCTTGCTGCAGACTCCAGGGGCACAGAGAATAAATGTGAACACCACAAATAGAATTCAGAAGAGTTTGACATTGGGACTGCAGAGGCAGAGGAAGCAGAAAGGGTGATACATACTTCCTATCCTACAATTAACAATATAATTAATTATAACTCTTTTGTTCCTATACAGTTTAGACAGGAAGCCATTCAGAATTTTCTGTTGAGTCACCTAACATTTTGCCTCCTTGGGAATTTCTTTTTTTTCCATCAATTTCCTCAACATGCCACTGATGATTTAGCACAATGAAACGGCAGTTTTGTGTTCTGTGTTTGTTTGCCTGTACCATGGGAGCAGCCTGAGGAAAAACCCAACATTCAGAAGAAGGCCTAAGACCGGAAACTGAAGAAACGGAACCCAAATTACTGAACTAAATGGATTCTCTGGTGTCTCAACTTCAACCACATAAGGCAATAAATGCTGTACTGTTTTAGCCATTTTGAGTTGTATTCTGAGGTATATGTGTGTTACTTGGACTTATATATCAATAAGCTTCCTTTCATTCCTTCATGAGGATGCCATTGATCTGGTGTGGTTGTCTTCATAAAGCAGTGTACTTGAGCCAGAGGGATTATCGGTCCTAAAATCTTGAGGGACTGCAATCCAATCACAGCCTTAGAATTGTGAGTTCATAGATCAGAGAATTAAAAAACATGATAGAAGCATTGTTTTAGAAAATCTTCCACTTGTTTGCACTAATTTTCCCTTCATTCCAAATTAAGAAATGAAACTATGGATTATTCCGCAGGCTTTCTTTTGCTAACTTAAGTAGAGGGTGGATGTGGCCAAGAGATGTGGCCACACTCTTGAATATGAGCAAGAGACATAGTCACTGATTTCCTCAAGTTTGTCTTGTAGATTAGTGCATGGATAATATAGGGCTTCTAGATTGAGAACTAGGCTTTATAGAAATCAGGCAGGTAGGAGAGAAAAAACAAATGATTCCCATCTAAGAAAGCTTTGCCTAAATTAAAAAGAAAAACAAATAAAAATTAAGTTAAAACAGATTATTTTAAATTATTTGCAATTATATTTTAAAATATTAAATTTAGGGGCTGGGGATTTAGCTCAGTGGCAAAAGCGCTTGCCTGGCAAGTGCAAGGTCGTGAGTTCGGTTCCTGGTACCAGAGGGGGGAAAAAAAAAAATTTAAAATATTAAATTTATTTGCATTATATTTGGAATTTATATTTAAAAGTAGATGCATACTTCATGTCATATTACATATTCTACAATCATTGCCACATTAAAATACAGAGCATTTCAAGTTAAAGAAATTATACTAGTTGGAAAATAAATCTCTTTTTAAAAATCAAACACAAATTTTTTTACTTTGATTAAAAATCATTATTATTTCAAAATATATTTGATTTACGATACACATAAATGACAATTTTTTTATTTTAAGGGTTGTTTTTTTTTTTTTTTTTGTGGTCCACTTGCTTTAGTGCTTCTTTTTCTTACTATTAGTTAGATTACTCTCCAGAAATAAGCTCTGGGGGAAATATTAACAAATTTCAGGCTGCTAAAAATATTACTCAATTGCTGTGCCAGTGGACTGTGCGCTTGTTATTAGTACCAAAGGCCTTTCTTCTGGTAATCTTTTGGACCTTATCTTGCTTCAGAGTACCTGGTCCTGTTCTAAAGATGATTTTTGAAGAAAATAATTCATTGATGAGTTCAGATAGTACTCTGAGCCGGTTGTCTGAATTGTGGAAAGCCACTTGATCCTCACCTCCTCTGTACTACCCTGATACTTTTCATACCTTCACAGTACAGCATTCACATCCTTTTCTTCAACTTTGTGTATAACTGTCTCCTTTGTGAGCCTATAATATCCACAACAGTAGACCCCCATTCTTACAGAGTGTGGACTTCAGTGTGTAGTGCAAACTTGACACCTGTGTCATCAACGCAAGCTTCTTGTAACCCTGATTAAATTAAGGTCCTCTAAGGTATTCAGCTACTTAATGCTATTGTTTATATAAAAGTTAGAGACAGCTATGTAATGCATAGGTTTGTAATTTATAGCACTTGGGAGATGCATCCTAAAGTTGGGATGTCTGCATTCAAAGTCTAACTCTTGCTCATTGGGTGAGCACACTTGAAGAAGTTACTATCATTGTACATCTTGATTTCTTAAGCTTTAAAATTGGTCTATTAATAGGTCCTCTTCTATGTTTTGTAAGGATGGAGTGAAAAACTTTACCTAAAACTCTTAGAATGGTGCCTAGCACATAGTAGTCATTTTTATCTTTATGTAAATGGCAATGTTTTTGAATTTAACTGTAGCTGTTATTATTGCTATTGTTCCTATTAGCTACTGATACACTTTACTTTCAGTGTGATTAGATATTAAATTCTTAGTAATAAAGGAAATGAAATTATATTATGGAAAAGGAGACTGTAAACTTAGAGTAGCTTTGGAAAAATGCCAGGTAATTTTGTTGTTGAAGATTAACAGTATCAAGAAGAAGCAGTCATGCCAAGACTATTTTATTGTTCACTGGCTGCAAAGTTTTAAGTTTCCAGTCAGTCTTTACTAGAATTCATTTGAATTCAAATTTATTTCAAATCACTGGTGTGTACCTTCAAGGTGTTAACATATGGATATCTTGTTGCACAAACTCTGGAATTCAAATTGTTGATAGTGGCGAGAAGGAATGATAATAATGTTTTCCTATACATTCATGGTGCTGCAGGCTTCTCCATATTCCCGTGCAAGACATATCATTGGGGAAAAGACTGAACTGTAAAAGATTTGGACAATGACCCATTAAAATCACCTATTGGGCTGGGCATGTTGGCGCATGCCTGTAATCCCAGCACTCGGGAGGCTGAGGCAGGAGGATCGTTGTGAGTTCGAGACCAGCTTGGGCTACAAAGTGAGCTCAAGGCCAGCCTGACTTGCACAGCGAGACCCTGTCTCAAAAAGGCAAAAAAAGAAAAAAAAAAGATCATCTATTAAAAAATACTAATTACTTAATATCATCCACTGAAATTATCTTTTTCCTTCCCAATTCCAATTTTTAAAAATTTGGAGGTTTGGTGAACACAAATGTATGTATATATGGGTCAGAGGAAATGTTATTTTTAAAATAAATATTTCTTCAACTACACAGATTCTATTACAGTGCCAAAGAATCTCATGTAACTGTGCTTGCAGTGATTCTGTAGTATTAGTTTTTCAACATAGGTATTGAAAAAATTAGCTGCAAGTACTAGAGACTGTTTTGCTAAAAATTTAACTGTGACTTTGGTTGAACTACAGAAAACATTAGCTTAATTTGGAAGTGGGTGCCTTAACTCTATTCTATGTAAACTTCTTAAATAGGAAAGAAAGGAAAACAAACGTAACATCAATTTGCAGATTCAAGAGTGCCACTTTTGAGGGAGAGCAACTAGAAACCTGCAAGGGTCTCCTCAGAGATGCGCTAAATTGGGTCTGAATTTCATGAGCTTTTGTAAGCACTTATATGTTACCATGACCTTGGGAGTACTTTCTCTGAATTCTGAAGACTGTATGAAATGTTTAATTCATTTTTCTGTCAGTATAGCACTTCAACTGTTTGAATGGAATTACATACAACACTTCTAGTATTTTATTTTCAAAACTGAAAGTACTTTCCCAAATTAAGAAGAAAAACATCAACCCTTTTGTGTAATCAGCAGTCTCAAAACAACAGCTCTTTTGTTCAGTGGGTTGAGAGGAGGGGAGTAAGACAGGAAGGAAAACAAAGAAAGCAATGTCTGTCTCCTCACCTGTGGAATGGAGGAAGGAGAGGTGCGGTAGGAGTAAGGGTTTCACAGAACTACAAAGTAAAGGTTAACAAAAGGTTGTATTTGATAATCCTGCTTTCCATCTTCTATAGAATGTTAATTTTTAACCAGTAACTCCAGTACATTTTTACAAGTGTTCAGTAATAACACTTTTTTTCCTATTTTATAAACAGTAAAATGTTTTTTGTAGGTCATTTCATTAATTACATGTACTTTTGGAAGCCCTCTTAAAAAAAATCAATTTTATTATGGTTTAATTTGCAAAAGGTACATAAGCTCTACAATGTGTTGATTTTGTCAAATATGTGCATCTGTGCAACTAGTGCTGCAAATCCAGATACAGATTATTTTCAAAACCCTAAAATATTCTTTATGGCCCTTGGCGAATCTTCTCCCCCTATGCTCTGGGCCTCAAACACTGACCTATCTTCTGTTATGATAAACTACTTTACAACTTTTACAAGTTTATGTAAATAGAATTATGCATACATACTTTTGTGTCTGTCTTCTTCATTCATCATATGTGTGAGATTCATCCATGTTGCACATATCTTTATGTCATTCCTTTTAACTGCAGAACAGTACTCTGTTTCATAGATTTACCATATTTTTAAAATCCATTTTTCTGTTGACCAATATTTGGATAGTTTCTAACATTGAGATAATGTATATAATGTTCATGTAAGCATTCACATATGTCAGTATTTGGACAAAGGACTCTCTCTAGATAAATATTTGCGAAGAGTTGCAGTCATATGATAATTATATGCATAATTGTATAGGAAATTGGCAAATAGTTTTTGCAATATGGTTGTACCATTTTAATTCTACTCAACAAAAGACAAATTCCAGTTGCTCCACAATTCAAAATGTTGGTAGTTAGTCTTTTCATCTAATTTTATTTTATTTTTTTGGCATATGTTTGTGATTGTTACTCTTTTAAAATTTTTAATTCAAGTAGGGATGAGTACTATCTTATTGTGGTCTTTTTCTGATTGTTTTCTCAGGTTTTTTTGAGACAGGATCTTGCTCTGTAGTACAGGCTGGCCGTGGACTCACTTATGTGGCCCAGGCTGGCTTCATGTTAAACTCACAGGGATCCTCCTGCCTTAGCCTCCTGAGTGCTAGGATTATAGGTGTGATACACCACGACTGTCCCTTATTGTAGCTTTAATCTGTATTTTCTCTAATAATTAATAATACTGAACATCTTTTCATGCATATATTTTCATTTTGTGTATCATCTTTTGTGATGTATCTCTTTCAATAAATATTTGGCTATACTTTGTTGGGGTATTTCACATCTTATTAATCAGTTTTAATAGTTTATTATATATTTTGGAATCAGATCTTTTGTCAGTGTATGAATTGTTTTCTTGCATTCTAAAGGGTTTTATTTTCTTAATAGCATATTTTAAAATAAAAATATTTTAATTTTGATAATGTCCTATGTATTAATTTTTCTTCTGTTTTATATATTTCCAAGTTTTCTAAGAAATCTTTGGATAAATTCAAAATCAAAAAGATTTTCTCTCATAGTTTTCCAAAACTGTCATAAATGTATCTTTTGTCTATTACCCATTTTATGTACATTTTTGGTTGTGAGATGAGATGATGCTTTAGTATTCATTTTTATATGGGCATCTAGTTCACCCAACTAGATGAAAAGACTACTTTATACTGTCTTTGTTGTTGAAAAGTCTACTTTGTGCTGTCTTCCATGTTCTGTACAATGTTGATTTTTAATAGTACCTCAAATTTCCAAAGGTGTTTTTGTTTCTTTTTTTTTTTTTTTTTTTTTTTTGAGACAGTTTTGCTATGCAGACCAGGCTGGTCTTGAACTCAAAACAATGCTCCTGCCTCAGCCTCCTGAATGCTGAGATTACAGGTGTGTGCCACCATGCCTGGCCCTCCAAAGCTTATTGTGCAAATTATTCAATAAATATATTTATTTTAAAATAAATATTATTATCTGTACAAGAAAGTAATATCCCATGGGGCATTCATCTTTTGCCTTTGGAAAACTGCTTTTAAAAACAATTTTATTAAGGTATAATTCAACAGTAGTGTCATTTAGTGAATATCACTTTTAGAAGTAGGGCAGAAGTGAAATCTTCTGACTTTTGTTAGTCCATTTCTTCCTATTCTTAATTCTATCCAGTGAATATTATTGATCACCTAGCTTGTGTCATATTCTGGATTAGGAAAGATATGAATAACAAAATATTTCTTAGAAGATTTCAGTTTGGGGTATAAACATAAAACATGTCACACACAATCTAGTCACTGCTGTAGTAAAGGTTTTGAAAAAAAAATTAGACAATTACAGAAGGAGGAAGTTAACTTCTGTAGGGGAGTTGGAGACAACTTCATAGAAGCAGCATCACTGAATTACATTATCTGTATTGTAATTAAATCTTTGCTTTTTCAATAAAGGCACACATTCATTACAGAAGATTCTGAAAATATAAGTAGGAATTTACCTTAATAAGCTGCACTTTTCAGTGCTTGCAATCTCACCTGGACCAGAAAGTGCAAAGAAGAGATGTGCTTAGTAAAAACAGGAAACACATATGACTTACCTGATAGGCCTTCTCTACAGATGAGTCATTTTATTGCTATGGTCACTTGAGGTATCCTCATCTAAGTACAAACACATTGTCTGGAAGCAAAGAAATGTGCATCCTGGGAGAAATAAAATGGCCAGAAAAGGAAACAGGATAGATACTGGAGCCTTGCAGGTGAGGATTGTTAGACAGAAAGTTAGGCATTAGCAGGCCTGGAGACAGGTGGCTAGGGGCTACTTAAAAGCAACGAAGACATGATTTTTCTTTCCTTTTTTTCCTTCACTTTCTTAATCATTAGCTGTAGAGAAAATCCATACAAGATTGTACTTCCCAATTTGGTTTTAAACTTTAGCTCAACAGAATGTAACATCTGAGCATAGTAATAAGGTCCAGGGCTTGTACAAAGTCTAGACCATGGATGAGGAGTGTTGAAGAAAACCTCAAATTCTCAAAGCAAAATACACAGAAAACATCAACCTAGGGGATAAGCAATGACTTAGTAGGTTGATACAGCCCTTCTTTTGTAGAATAACAATAACCTTGGAGGAAGAAAGGATATTCCTTGGAAGACCCATTTAATCATATTAATGTAATCTGAGACGTCATTCAGTAGAACTGCCATCTTGGAGCTTCCCCACGTTTACGCTTGGTGTTTTTCTCTCTCATTCTGAAAATCTATCATTTTCCAATAAATTCTACCTGTACTCTATATGACAGCCTATGTGTCATGCCTAAAATCTTTCTTTGAAAGCGCAAAGAATTTAGATATGTTGCTAGTTCCTCCTGATAGTATGACCTGGCTCTCTAGTGACAGGGATTCCATCAAATGACCAGACAGATGTAGAAATATCAGTGCCTATTGGTAAGCTAGCACTCACCATATACCAAAATCTTTTGTACCGGGAACCAAACTCATGACCTTGCGCTTGCCAAGCAGGCGCTTTTGCCGCTGAGCTAAATCCCCAGCCCCCATATACCAAAATCTTAAGTGCTCTGCCAAATTCTCACTGCAACCTTGACTGGGCTTTACACAAAGGGAAACTGAGAAAAGTGATCTTAAGATTTCCCTGGTAGACTATTCTTCACAAATATTTACTGTCCTCCACCTTTGCTTCCCAACTTCACTGATGCTTGGTTTAGTCATGTGACTGGTTCAGGTCTTAGGGCAGACAAACTGTACTTCCCAATTTGTTTTTTTTTTTTTAGGAAGGACTTTGGACTTGGCACATACACTATCATTTCTAATTTTCATCAAGTTGGGTGTTTCAGAGGACTTTTAAAGACTTCTGTTGACCTCTGAAGCAAATCTCTATGGGATGTTAGCCAACATGACACAAACAGAGATTTAAAGTACATATGTAATGAGGGATTCCACTCTTATGACAAGGACATGCCCTAGCTAACAAAGAAGATGAAAGACAGGTGGAGATCTGGAACCAGCATGAAACTTGGTCCAGAGCTTGGCCTGGATCAGGTAACACACAAGCAAGGGAAAGTAACTGTGCTTGTTCAACAGAGCTTTGGGGTGGTTTGCTATTAAGCCACATAATCTAAGTGGAGATAGGTTTTAGATCTGAAAGATACAGGTAGGAAATCCACACACACAGCTACTAATAGAGGAAATTATGAGCTATGTTTAGACATGCAGGTAAGGATAATCAGTTGACAGATGAAGTAGGACTTTTTTGTTAGTACATGTTCACAGTACATAATAATTACACGTATCTTGGGGAGTTGGTATAACTTCACAGTGTCATCCCCTATCTCTCTTCTCTCTCCCACTACCTCCAACTATGGGCCCAGTTCTTATTTGCAAAAACTCTGTTTTCATCATCTTTTTTGTCTTTAATTCTCTTTTTAATCCCCTTTCCCTTCCCTCCGTACCCCCTCTCTCATCTCTTCCTCCTCCATCCATTTAAAAAAGATCTCTATACTTCCTATTTATCAGTCTTCTACTTTACTCCCTCCTTCTCTCCACCCCCATATTTATATGGAATATATATATAT
>NW_004955479.1:4486455-4502906 GCF_000276665.1 Chinchilla lanigera | reverse complement strand
AATATATATATATATTCCATTAAATGACCAGAGACACATAGAAACATCAGTGAAGAGTTGTAAAAACCTCAACTCAAAACAAAATACTCAGAAAATGTACACCTAGGGGGTAAACAATGACCTGGTAGGTCATTATTTCGTTGCATATATATGTGTGTATATATACACACACGGAGAGTGATAACTGTTTGCAAATAATTTAGTTCACAAACAGAAGTTTTTGGTGAAATTTTGTTTTTGTTTACAAGCTGCGTCCGTGGCAAGCATGACTGCAGCCATCTTCCCCCACCCACACACAAAACATGCCAGTCTTTTCCAAAGTCATAGAATGAGTTAACTTCATAATGAGCCCAGATGGAGCTTCTCATAGAACAGAAACCATGCAACATACGAGCTTGTGTGTCTAGCTTATTTAATTTAACACTATATCCTCAGGTTGTATCCAACTGCCTACAAATGCCTCAAGTTTATCTTTCTTGATGGCTGAGTAGTACTCTATTGTGTATAAATATCATATTTGCTTTATCCATTCATCTGCTGATGAACATATAGGCCATTATCAAGATTTAGCTATTGTTAATTGTGCTGATACAAAATGAGTATTCATGAATTCCTGTAATATGATGACTTTAACTCTTTAGGGAAAATTCCTAGAAGGAAAGCAGCTGGGTCAAATGGAATTTCTGTTTTTCATTTTGGGGGATCTTCATACTGATTTCCATAGTGGTTGTACTAGCTTACACTCCCATCAACAGTGTAGAATGGTTCCTTTTTTCCACATGCTCAGCAGCATTTATTATTTAATTCCCTGATGATAGCCATTCTTTCTGGAATGAGATAATATCTCAGTGTAGTTTTAATTTGCATTTTTCTGATGGCCAATGATGTTGAAAACGTTCATGAATTTAGTGGCCATTTTTACGTCTTCTGAGAAATGTCTATTCATTTCTTGATTAGGTCTTTTATTTGGGGATTTTTTTGTTGTTGTTCTTTATATAGTGTTGATATTAGTCTTCTGCCCAAGGAATATATGGTAAATTTTTTCCCACTCTGTAGCTTGTCTCTCTACTCTGTTGGTTATTTTTTTTGCTGTGCATACTTTTTAATTTGATATGATCCCATTTGTTGATTCTCAGTACTATTTCCTGTATAACTGGGGCTGTTTACAGAAGGTCTTTGCCTAGGCCTTCGGTTTTAAGAGTTTGACATATTCTTTTTTCCAGCAGATTATTTTGTTTTAACATTTAGATCTTTGACCCATTTTGATTTTCATTTGGTACATGGCAAGATATATGGATCTAGACCCAATCTGCATGTGGATATCCATTTTTCCCTGTTCCATTCATTAAAGGGGCTATCTTTCCTTGAGTGTATGTTTTTGGGCACTTTGTCAAAGATCAAATAGTTGAATGTGTCTGGAACTGTTTCTGCCTCCTCTATTCTGTTCCATTGATCTACTTGCCTGTTTTTCTGCAAGTACCATTGTTTTTTTTTTTTTTTTTTTAAGTGAAGAAGTCTTGCTATGCAGTTCAGGCTGGCCTTGAGCTCACTTTTTAGCCCAGACTGGCCTCGAACTTTGGTTTTTCTCCGGTACCAGGAACCGAACTCACGACCTTGCGCTTGCCAGGCAGGCGCTTTTGCCGCTGAGCTAAATCCCCAGCCCCTTGCAAGTACCATTGTTATGATTTGTGTCTGGATGTTCCCCCAAAGCCTCATGCAGTCGTGGGGTGGGTTTCTAGAGTTTATGATTGATTCATGGTCCAATGTTAGGATTATGGATGTGAGTGATACACCATTCTTGGGGCAGGTAGTTTGCATACAGTGTAAGGGAGGGAAAGAGGCTGCTTGCTGCTGCTCGTCCCTTTTGTTGTCTTCCACTGCCATGAACTGTTGCCCTCTGCCATGTGCCACCTGTCTTGGATCCAGCCAAGTATGGGCTGAAACCTACAGAAACTGTGAGCTAAATAAAGCTTTCCTTCTTTAATTCTGGGGATCAGGTATTTTGTCTCAGCAATAAGAGAAAAGTAACTAAGACAACCATGCTATTTTTTTTGCTAGAGCTTTGTAGTATAACTTTAAATCTGTAATTGTGATGCCTGCTGCTTCATATTTGTTACTGAGGTTTCCTTTTGCTACTCTAGGTCTCTTCAGATTCCATATGAATTTTAGGAATTTTTCCCTTTGGATCTTTGAGAAATGCTTTTGATATTTTGATTGGGATTGCATGAAATCTGTGTATCAGTTTTGGAAGTACAGCCATTTTGATTATATTGGTTCTGCTATCCAGGAATAAGGGATATCTTTCAATGACCTATTCAACTTCCTTTCTCAGAATGATGTGATTTTCATTATAGAGGTCTTTAACTTTCTTAGCTTAATTCCTAAGTATTTTTTTCCTATGCTATTGTGAATAGTATTGTTTTCCTAATTTGTTTCACAGTGATTCAGTATTAGTTTTACTGATTTTTGTATGTTGATTTTATATCCTGCTATATTGCTGAATTTGGTTATTAATTCTAGGAGTCTTTGGTGGAATTTTTTGAGTCTTATAGGTAAAGGGGTATGTTTTCTGCAAATGATGATACTTGGACTTTGTTCTTTTCTACACATATTTCTTTTATTTGTTTTTCTTTCCTGATCATTCTGGTTATTTCTAAGACTATATTGCTCAGGAGTGGTGATAATGAAAATCCCTGTTTTGTACCCTATTTTAGAGGAAAAGCTTTCAGATTTTCCCCATTTAATATGATGTTTGCAGTATGTTGGGTATTAATGGCTTTTAACAGATTGAGATAAGGTCCTTCTATATCTATTTTACTCAGGATTTTTATAATTAATGGATATTGGATTTTGTCAAAGATTTCTTCTGCACATGTTGAGATGATTATATGATTTTTGTCCTTGCTTCTGTTTATGTGATGAATTATATTTATTGATTTGTGTATGTTGAACCATCCTTGTATTCCTGGGACAGAACCTACTTGGTATATGATCTTTTTGATAATTTGTTGTAGTTTGTTTGCCAGTATCCTGTTGAGGATTTTTGCATTCATGTTCATTGGAGATATTGTCCTGCAGTTTGCTTTTTTTGGTGGAATCTATGTCTGGTTTTGTGATAAAGTTAATGCTAGCTTCCAAAAATAATTTTAGGAGTACCCCTTCCTTTTTTATTTCATTAAAGAGTTTGAAGAATATTGGTGTTAGATTTTTCCAAAGTTCTCTTGCTAATTTGTAGGATTTTTATTACTGCTTTAATTTTATTGGTTGTTATTAGGTTAATCAAGACTTTGATGTCTTCTCAGTTCAATTTTGGTAATTCATATATGTTTAGGAATCTCTCCATTTCTGTTGAGTCCTCCAATTTTTTTTTCATACAGATTTGTCAAATAGTTGCTAATATAATATTACTTTCTGGATTTCAGTGATGTCCTTTATGATTTCATCTTTCTCATTTCCAATTGCATTGATATGTGTCTTTTCCTTCCTTTTGCAAGATTTGCTAAGGGTTTGTCTATTTTGTTTATTTTTTGAAAGAAATAGCTCTTCAACTTACTGATTCTTTGTATTTTTATTGGTCTCCATTTCACTGATTTCTGCTTGGATTTTATAATTTCCTTCCTTGCACAAGCTCTGTATTTGAATTGTTCTTGTTTTTCCAGGGCCTTGAGGTGCATGATTAGGCTATCTATTTTGGCTCATTCTGTTTTTTCTGATGTGGGCATTCACAGAAATAAACTTCCCTTGAAGCACTGTTTTCAATGTGTTCCATAAGCTTTGGTATTTTACTGGCATTACCATTTAAGTCTAGGAAATATCTTATTTCTTCTTTAATTTCTCCTGTGACTCATTGATTATTCAAGAGTATAGTTTAATTTCCATACATTAGCATAGTTTCTATGATTTCCTCTGCCAATAATTTCTAGTTTCATTGTACTGTGCTCTGATAATCTGCTAGGTAAATTTCTGCATTTAAGTAAGCATGGTTTATTAGCGAATACGTGGTTTACTTTGCAGAAAGTACCATATGCAGTCAAAAGCATGTGTACTCTGTTCTTGTTGGGTTGAACACTGTATATTTTGCTTTATTTGGGAGGGTAGGTTTCTGATTTTGTTCCCAGTGCTTGGTTCTTCAGGTATGGGTGGTAGTCAGGTATAAGTGGTAGTATTATTTATGATCCCCAGGCAGTTCAGATACTGGTATACAGAGAAAAACAACTGACAGCAAAAACTATGTCCCCTTGGTATAATAGTAAAATCAGTGACAACAACAGCATCAGTACATAGTGGACAATGACAGAACCTACCTGCTCATCAACCACACTTAAGCAAAGCAATGAGAGCTATGATCTTATTATAGACACTTAAGTAACCCAGAGATTGACCTACACTTAATCAAACTGCTGGTTTCTATGGGATGTGAAGTAAAGATTTACAGCTCAGCAGAAAGTTATGAGGTCTAGAATTAAGAACCTAAATTTTGACAAATCATTGTAATCTCCTTGCCCTCCTTAGAAGGCTACTATGAAAATAAATATTCTTCAAGATTCTTTAAAATTTTAAATATGTGATAAAATACAATTTTTTTAAAGGTGCTTGGCTTCTTGCTATACCTTTATTGCTTAGAATTGTGCTGGTGTGAAGTATGTGGTAAATGAAATTGAATGAATATTTTTGAAACAGTTTCCTCAGCTCATAAATTGCAAAACCACAAAGTGTGTTTACAATTAGGGAAGTAGTTAGTTTCTATTTTTGACAAGAATGAGGAAAATCAGTTTCTTTTGACAGACTTGTATTTGATATGCAGAAGCTGTTCATTTCCTACATCTACTACCCAACAAACAATATCCAAACTAATGTTCTATAAACCCTTACATTAAGTGAGAAAGTTTTGTAATCTTATGTTAGGATGTTTTTCATTCTACAGAGTGTTTTATTGGTTGCACAGTTATTTTAATTTAATATTTGTTCTGTAGTTAAAAAGTAGCTCTACTTATATAATACTGATAGTTCAGAAGCCAGCCAAATGAATATCTGAATTGGAAAATTTGGTCACTATGTTAGAAGGAAAATGTCCATTTATCATTTTTCCTTTGTGGAGACAAAGCAAGATATAGTTTAATGATACTTTTAAGACATTTGCATTTAATTCACATACTATTCAGGGCTATTGTGAATATCTGGGGTTATATTAGGTGGACAGTTGGTTTCTCATGCCAAGTCACAGGGAAATTACAACTAGAGACGTTATTTAACTTGTTCTAATTTCTATTATAATCTAAGCTGCCTTTTCCACTAAAATTTTTCTCATGCTTTCCTAAGAAAGTTTTGGTGGTATAGTTAAAGGGTTACTTCCACTGCAAATTTTCTTGTTAAAGTTTTTAACTGAAGCATCTGAATAGTACATCATCATCAACAAGAAATCCACTAACAATCTGGAAGCAATAAATTTTACTTAAGTATCCTTCATTCCAATGAGTATGTCATCTTGTGACAGATATTCTTGTGAGGATTTTGAGTGAAACTCCTCTGTCTCAACTAGAATCTTTTAAATAGTTCTTTCTAATCACAAGCAATTTCTGGCTTTCATTTAAATATGCTAGCAATGTAATTTAATCTATTGGTGTCATTAGTGTGTTAAGAATCATAGGTTAACCATAGTATTGAAAGAAAGAAAAAGATCAATTTTCTAATGAGTTTTGGTATAGATTTTCATTATAATGATTTCCTTTTACTCTTTGAGTATCTATTGTTTCTGTCCAAAGATCACATGCTTATAATTCATGAGTTGAAAAAATATTTTCAATCACTGAAAAGGATTAAATAATAGGAATACAAGTATAATTAATATCCTGGAATCCTCAGTAGGATCCAGAGTATTAAAGATGGTTTCACCCTACCCACCAAAGATTACCTAATTTTCTGGTCCCCAGAGGAAAGCAAAGTTAACTGAGGAGACATTAGCACAATGGTAAAGACATATCTTTTGAAAGAGAAAAGGAGTGAACTGCTTAGATTTCCATGGTATGAAGAAGACACCAAGACTAAAGTGTGATTTCTGATAACAAATGAAAAAAAGTTAGTTAAAATAATTTCTTAAGTTCAAAGCTGCATGAGTTGTAAAATTTGGGATACAATCTTAACAACTGTCCTTTCATTGTTGCTTCATATGCATTTCTTCATCAAGGCATTTCAGTTGTATATTCTATAGCATTTCTAGTCATTTCATTTCCTCCATTTCTATTGCCTTCACTTATTCTGACCTCCCATTCTCTACAGAAGTCTGAGTAAATTTTATGATAAAAATTAAACATATAAGTATATGCTGATATTTAATATGTATCAGTGCTCTTAGGATAAAGGCCCAAACCTGTAATATAGTCTTCATCGTCAAGCTTGAACTCCCTACACTCCAGTCACTCTGCCTTTCTTTTAGGAACTGAGAACCAACCAAATTTATGCTTGCCTTAGGGCCTTCAAAAATGTCCAACATTGTGCATTCTGCAAGTTTAACTTTATCACAGTTATTTCAGCATATATTATATCTTCATTTTGTGTGGATTTTGAATTAATATCTATCTTCTCCCCTAAACTTTGTTTCATGAGGGAAAAATTGTATCTATTTTGCTCATCATTCTATTCCCTCAGCTTAATAGAGTGCCTGGCTCAAAGTGAACTGTTAATGAATAACCCATTGGGTTTATTAAGCATTGAGGATTTCCATGATAAAACCCTAGTCTGATGCTGGTTTTGGCATCCTTTATGGTCTTTTTGCTGACATGGGAAGCTTTTCTGCAGATATCTTCTCTTTGTCATACTTTAGTCTTTCCAAATACAGACATTTACTTTCTCTCCTAAATCACCTGATAGGTACTATTTTTGCAGCAGATCCTTTTGTCTATTTTCAAAACTAATGCACAAATAAAACTTTTAAGTAGTACTGATCTTCCTAATCTTTTTAATGCTTATAAGATGTTTCTTATACCTTATAAAACCACAGTCCCCCACACTGAATACAAAATGTTGTCACAGAAAGTGGTATGTGGGAAAGCACCATTAATATAAATGTACATTATATTTCATGACATACCAATAGTAAGATAAAAATAAGTGAAAAATTGTCAAAATATTGGTGGACATTTTAATGAAAATTGTCGATAATATTACTTGACTTTTATTTTTTAATTTTATTATTCTAACTCAAAGTAATTTAATCTTTGCTCATGTTATTTTATTTATGTTAGCCTCAGTATCATTCAACCGTTCTATTTCAATTTGAAAAGAAAATTATACATTAAGAAAAAATTAAGAAAGTTACATTCTGGGAAATATCAGAAGGTAATAATGTCCTCAGAAATCTGACATCACAAGTTTTTAGAATTACTTTATAATTTGTTAAAAGACCAGTAAATAGTGCTGATAGAAAGTGTAGCTTAAATATAAAGTTTTCAAATAGTCACTCTTCATTATTCTTTGTTATTCTGTAAAATAATGTTGTACAGAATTCTGTTTACTGGTACTCTGCCATGTCTATGAATCTATGCAATGTTTTATGCAAAATTATAGTACATTTTGGATTAAGAAATGTGACTAGTATCAGTAAAAAGTTGGCATTATTCAAAACAAGAAAAAATTCTAAGCAACTGAAACAAAAGTCAATCTGTGAGATGAAATAATGGTAAAATCATAACAGTAAATATCTCATTTGAGATTTCCATGTGGTTATGTGATCAGCACTTGGTCTCTGCCTTGGCTATACCTGTGTAAACATTATTATCCTTTATGACTCTAACTATTTCCTTTCATGAAGTCTTTTTGTCACCTCCACTACAAAATCTCTCTATTCCTTTGATCAAAGGCTATTCATTTTAAAAATAAATGACCATAACCAGTTTTTAAACACTCTACTCATTAAATTCAGACATTACACTTAACATTACTTATGAGTAGTAATTAAAGGGGAAGTGAAATATTATTTTTCTTAGCTGCATCACACTAAATCATAAATACATTGCACAATTAGCATATTTTAAATTACTTTTCCTTTACAGAGTAAATAATCTCACTAGGTATAGAAAATTATGGAGCTAATTCCTGCACAATTGTTCAAGATTTGAAAGAAGTGCTTGCATGCAATGTCATTTCCACTTTCCATCAAGTTGGATATTTCAAAGGACTTTTTAGGACTACTTTGACCTTGGTATAAATTGATACTGAATATAATTCAACTGTTTCATTTGTTTCATATGGTATATGCAAAGTGGCTATTCTTTAGAAAATGGAATAAGAATTTCAATTCCTAAAGACCTATACCTGGCAACTAGATCTGGAACAAAGACATTTAGCAATTATATAATATGTGAAAACTAAGTTACTTTAAAAATTCCAGTTACACTTACATTGTTAGCTGGGCAGCAAATGACTTACTAAACTTAGAACTCTAACTCAGTTTTTAATTCTATTTGTAGTCAATGTATTTTAGCATTCAAAAATCTGAGCAAATTAAAGATATAGCACCATCTTATGGATATTTCTATATTTGTAAAATTTGGAAATACAAAAATCTTTTTTTTTTTAAATTTGAGAATGAAAAGCTGTATCATTAAAAAATGATGTGACAAGAACCTATACATAGGGGCTGGGGATTTAGCTCAGCGGCAAAAGCGCCTGCCTGGCAAACGCAAGGTCGTGAGTTCGGTTCCTGGTACCGGAGAAAACACCAAAAAAAAACAAAAACAAAAACAAAAACAAAAACAAAGAACCTATACATATATGATTGTAGTAGTATGGTACATAAGGGCATGATTGGGATTTGTAATTCTTTTTTTATTTCAAAATTAAGAATTCGACTATTACAATAAAAATTCCTAAACTGTAGAAAAACAATATTTGGCCTAGAATACTGTCAGTCTCTCTAAGAATGAGGATATCATAGAGCAACACTTTGCAAAAATGCTATCAAATTAGAGAACTGATGAGAAGTAGACATGTTCTTATTAGCCATGGCTAATAAATATGATCACTTTAACTATCTGTTGAAACTGTGTGACTCACAATAAAGTCCTCTTTTATTATCTAACATTTGATTATTTTCATAAATGATTTATGCCTATTTTATTGTTCAGATTTTTAGATAAAAATATTTCAAAGTAAACACTTCCTAATGTCATTTTTTTACCATTTTAATGTATAGCATATATGCAATTTAGGGAGGTTGTGGAAACATTGGTGAACACAAATCTTCAATGAATTCCTAAGGCATAATTTCATATGTATGGTTCATATCTTCAATGTTTACCTTACTTATCAAATATAGACTTGGGGCATTACATGATTTATCTACTCTAACCAAAACACAGATACAATGTTTCTTAACTTTTTGGTGTCTTGTTTTGCATGATAAAAATTTTGAATCCTCTTTTTAGAAAACAGTTCGTAGGTGTAATTAATTTCATATACAATTTTAGGAGTTTCTGGATTCTCTAGGGTTTAGTATTGCCTTTATTTTAACATGTACTTTTTTTGTTTATAATTTTGATGAGTGAAAACAAGGGACTTAATTATGGACACGAACAGTCTTGCGATGGAAACAATCAGTAATTTTTACACATTCTTTCTCTCTCTCTCTCTCTCTCACACACACACACACACACACACACACACACACACACACACATTCACCCATCCTATTGGGGTTCAAGTCATCCCCCAACAAAACTAAATAATGTAAAAAGAACAGCATGAATGAAATGGTTCTTGCAGCTTTATTTTTATGTTACTTACTTTGAAATAGTAACATGTTTGCTACAAACCATATAAAAATGTTGGCTTTATCTTCACAGAATAGTACGGGTTCTAATAATGTCTCATTAGGAATCACATTCCATATAATGTAGACTCAATTCTAAATTTCTAAATTTTGTTTCAGATATAAACTTGTTATTGTTTTAGTAAAATTAATTTATTCCCATATTGTCCATTTTAACAGGAAAGTAATGTGAAGCTGAAAAATTCTAACCATACCATATACATATTCTTATGTTCTCTGACGTGGACAGGCACATTTTAGTTTAATAAATTCAATGAAATTTAAGATTGATAATAATAATGAAATACTAAGATCCAAGGTACTATATTTGATGATATATGAAAGTTTTAGGCTGAATGCAAAATTACCTTTAGGTAAAAAAATTAACCTTGTTTTTTAATATTAGAACAAACTTGTTAGTTTAATGCAATGCTTTTATTTTGAGGGGAGATCCAAAATTCACAAAGTTAAGATATCTGATCACTTAAATTAGGAAAGAAAACATTTTAAAAATCTGTATCTTCATTCACTGGATATATTTGCTCAATGTAGTATAATACCTACTTTATCTTTAAATCCAGCGGAAAGATTAATATTTGAGATGAATATTTGCTGACTAATAGCAATGTATTTGTTGTGCAACAGTGAAATTAATGACATAATCTAGAAACTAGCAGTCCACAAAATGTGGCCCTCAAATCTCAGGGTCAATGAAACCCATGTTGGGGAGTTTACAAGCTTAAATTAGTTTCACAGGTATGCTAGGATGTTGTCTTTTTTCTTGTGTTGACCTTGCACTGAGGTTGCAGAAGCAATGGTAGCAAAACTGCCAGTGTCTTGGCATTGGTCAAGGCTGCAAACTAAAATATTTCTAAGATTCATGCATTCTTCAGTAGTACACATGGGGTGGGCAGCTTCGCTTACAAGTGATCCAGGTTAAACAATAATAGTTATTAATTTTGTTAACTCTTGATCATTAGGTACACTTTTAAAAACTTGGGTGCATTTAAAAATATACTGTGAGGTAACAATTGCAGTATTGGATAAACTATTTCTGATAATGATGTATGATGGTTGTTACATGGAGAAGCACTTTTTGAGTTGTAAGCTGGACTAGCTGGTGTTTCATGGAACCCTACGTTTACCTGACAGAAAAAGTGAGAAATAAATTATAATTAGTCAGACCTGGATCTTTGGCAGACAATTTTTCAAAGGGGAATAAAACAAGCTTGTCATATTAACGAAAACAACTGACACCATTATTGCCAGATAAAATTCAAGTTTAAAAGTGAAAATTATAGTTTTGTAAAACTTGTATCTGTTATTCTGAGTTTGATAGTTTTCCTGTCTTCTATAAGATTGGTGGTTAGTGGCAAACATGATTTTTTTGGTATTATATAATAAAATATACCAACATTTAGAGCATCTATAGAATTCAATGAAACAGTGTTTTCCAAATGAGCAGTAAATAACATGACCAAATCATGTGTAGGTAAAAGTTCATTCAAAGTACAAGACATACTATGGGATTTTTACATATAACCTAGTAAGAAAAGGTTTTGGATATGCTTTCCATTTTTTTTTTTTTTTTTGAGTAGGAAAAATTTATTGAAAGGAAGAAAACTTTTAAGAGAGAAAGAAGGGGACCCGGAAAGTGGGTTGCCTCACTGTTCCAATTTTAGATTGCTCTACCTAACCTCTAAGAAACTACTATATGTTGAGTTTTGGTGTAATATTAAAGATGATCCATAATTATATGAAAAGCTATTAAAATACTCCCTTTTAAAACTACATACTCTTGTGGAGTTCGTTTTCTCATTTGCTTAAATCAAAGCACTGAATAGTAAGAGATTAAATGAAGAAACAATCTATTCAATCAGACATTAAAGAGATTTTTAGTGTAAAGTGGTGTCACTCAACACTTCATCCTGGAAATATAATATTTTAATAAAAATATGTGATTCATGTTATGTAACAGGTTTTTAAGTTTTAGATAAAGAGTTTTCCAAAATTTTCACAGTTTTATTTCACTAATGTGAGAAATAATGATCAATACACAAACAAAGCTGTTTGGGATCATTGACTTCTACAGGTAAACATGTCTTGAGAGCAAAATGTATGATGATAATTTCTATAGACCAGAGTGATACTAGATAGTTAATAAAAGACATAGTTTTACTTTTCCCACCTATGACACTTTTACTATCCTTATAATTTTCTCTGATAAAAACTCTCCTCCAGTTTATTTTGTTTTCTTGAGCACTATCATTGAAATGTTGTGAGTTTTCCCACAGTAGTAGAATTTTCATCTTCTAAGTGAAACGTTGCTTGAATTCCTACTCAATCAATGCAATTCTCTTTTTACAGCAACCTAGTATAGTGCTTAATATAAAACAGGCACTCAATACATATTATTGACTGGTAGAAAATGTGTTTAACAATAAAGTCGATAAGCACAGAAAATAACAAAGCTGGAGGGAAAAAAGGCTCTGACTTTTTATTGCTTTACCTACTCATAAGCACTGTCCCTAGATTTTATCAGTTGTCACAAAAATTTCACACAGTTTGTTGCTTTATTAACATTTAACACACAAACATCCTCTCCAAGGGTAAATATCTGCTTCTCTGAAGACCATAATAATCATATACACAATGTGTCTTGAATTAGTTAAACTTTCCTCAGGACACTTTGAACACACAGGTCACAATGGACCCCTAAGTTTTCTTTCTTGCACTTTACAATCAAACTTGCTTTTGATTATTTGTCCAATTTCTCATAATATGGACAATTAAAGAATAACAGATATAATCAATCGCTAATGAATGTCCATAAACTTACTAGTAGCTGAAGGATTATAGCTTTTTATTTGAAAACAAGGCTTCTTATAAAAATTATAGAATTTCTGAGATCTTAATAAAGTATCACAACACATATTTGGAAGTTACTTTAGTCTGTTTCAAGACTAATAATCTATACATACAAATTCTGGCCTTATAAAAACCCAATAAATAAATAAATGCATAGAATCATTTGCAACTTTACATTTTGTTGTTATATTTCTATGGCTAAAAGTGAACTTACCACTAAAGCAATAATAACACTAACATGGTTGGCACTGAGAAGTAACTGTATACCAGATTGTCTTTTAGGTATTTTGTTTGGATACTATAAGCTTCACAGTAACTCTTTGAGTGTATTTTTACCCATTAGATATAAAGTGTTGGGTCTCAGGACAGTTTGCTTTGAGGACTCGAATTCTAACCGGACAGGAAAAAAATGTTGAGTAAAAAGAAAACGGATTTGAGTGATGCTTTCAAGAGGATAATCGCCATATCAGATATGAATACTCATCTCAACATTTCAAAAAATTATTATTTATATCTTACTTTTCTGAATGTGCACTAATTTGATGAATTGGGTTTTGATAGGCTTCTTCCCAAATATAAAGCAATTCCTACCTTTTGACATGAAAACAATTTTTCTTTGTTGTAAAATAATTTTGCTTACAATTGTATAGTCTACTTACAAAAGATAATGTACTGCCTACTTCCAAAACACATAAGGCTATTTTGAGAATTTTTTTCCCTAACACCACAGTAACATATATTGCTACACTTAGTTCATTCTGTGCTCATGTCTATTTCATGTGTATCTTCTCAGTGGCTATATTTTATTGTTTTTGTTTTATCAGAATAGTATGTAATTTATAATGGATGCCCCAAACACATCTGTTTAATGAAAGAATGACTTCACTTATGACTTTAAAGAGTTAATACTTTCTTTGTAGGTCAACTGGGCAAATCAATTCTCAACTAGAAAATAGGCCACCCAGAGGTATTCAGGTCACATTTTATGTTTTGTTATTCTGCATCTATCTTTACTTACATTTGAGGTGTTTCACTAAACAGCAGTATAACTTCAATTTGTTTCTATGCTCACCTTTGCAAAAGTAGAAATGAATCATGGAATTAGCTCAAGTGTATTGTTTGTGTTATAAAATGGTACAAACTATTCATAGTCTCATGTTGGCATCATTTAATCAATTATTCCAGAGCATCAACTAATGTTATAATGACTGGAAAATGGAATATGTAAGGGGCACATTTTGCAAGAACAACAGCATAAACACAAAATTGAAAATGTGAATTAAAATTGTTAGTATACAATTAACTGCTAACAAATGGGTCATTCGAGCTTTCTTCAGACCATTCTTTAATTGGAGGAAATTTAAGAAGACTTCTTCTTCTCAGACTTTAAAGTCTGTTTTCAAAAAAGGTTCCACCTTTGGCTGTCTTCTCACTTTGAGCATGTACCTTGTTGTGTGGAGTTTACCATTCACACTGGTAACTTCAACTACCACCAATATGTTGATATCCAGATTTGAGTAACAGGTTCTCTTGTCTAGGATTTTCTGCCTTGTTGCATAAGCTTCTCAATAATTTGATGCTTCTCCAAAATTGTCTTCTAGAAGTCCATATTTCATCTATTATTAATCAAGTTACTATATTCTGGGAATCATACTTTATCCCTGACCTTTCCCCCCAGTTCCCCATAAGTAGTTCATTATTCCATTGGTCCATTTTCATTTTTCTATTGGTCCATTTTCAGCTGTCCTTCTCCTGTTGTGCCTTGTCTTAAATTCAATTCCCAGCTATTTCTCTACTGGATTTCCTTGGCAATGTCCTCTCGGTATCGTGCCTCTGGTCTTACCATTCTTACCATGCTGCAAATAGACTTTCAGCTCCTACACATCACCTTACTTAAAACTGTGTATCCCCATTTCCTGCAGGACATGGCTTAACTCCAAAGCACAACATGCAATGCCCCATCTTCGCCTATCCTCCAGCCTCCTTTCTCACATCTTCACATGCATGCTTCCTTCAGACATGCCAGTTTACCCCAAGTTTTCACATGTGGCAAACCATTTCCTGCCTTTGCAAATGCTGCTCCTCCTGTCTACACAGCCCTCACCACCACAGCTCTGAATCATTCTTCAAGATGTGTTGAGAATCCTGGAAGCCTTTCCTTACTACCTTCTGAATGAAGTGTTTCTTCACAGTATCACGTTTCTTCCCAGCTATGGATTGAATCATTGGACTACAATTTCAATACTGATTTTCTTTTTTGACAATCGTTTCCTCATCTGTCATTCTTTAACCTTTTTAACAACTGTACCTCGTTCTTCTAGATACACTAGTGCAGCTTCTTCATACGTTAGTTTCTTAAGAAATGTCTGTTTAATGAAAACCTTAAGCATTCCCTTTGTTGTCTTTTGGATATTTAAATTATGTCTGTTAAACTATTACACGTTTGCACATGGGATCACTACAGCTTGGAGATAGCTTTGGTTGGAAAGAGAAGGAAAATAAAAGTACTGTATTTAAATCGTACTCATGTCTCTAGAAATGAAATCCTTAGTTTAGTTATCAGTTCAATAAACATCATATGTTAAGTATACCAATTTTTTATTAATGCAAGTTGCAGTAGAAAAGGCCACTATTTGAAAGAAGAAACTATATTGAGTTCTCATTCTATTAGTCACTAGTTCTGTGACCACAGATTCCTTATCTGTACAATGGAACTAAAAATAAATGACTCAGATAAGATATGTAAAAAGCTTAATGCAAAATCTGGTAAAAAAAAGGGCCATCATAATAATAGTATCACCTGCCTTGGAAAATTACTTTGATGGTGGTGTTAGGTAAATAATTTCATAGAGTTCTGCAAACTGTAAAGTTCTTTATAAGCATCAGGTATTAGTACCTAATGAATAAAATTGCCACTTGCTATTTACCTGTCTTGAAATAGATGCGGTTTTGTGATATCTTATTCCTCAGCAGGTGGCTCTCAGCGTGCAGCTGCCGCCTGGGGGAAGACCCTTTATTTTTACAGGACCAGTTAGGGATTGTTAAATAGGCAAGGCTTCCTTGAGGTAAATGCCTCTTTATTTTTCCCCATCTGCACAGGGAGAATGTCAGTCAATGCACAAGCAGAGTCTTTCTCTTCTGCGCCTAACGACAAAGCTCTACCTGCTCTTTGACCATTGGCTTGTGGAGCTCAGAGCCGCAGACTGTTTAATTTCTCGCGTGTCAATTTCGCTCGGCCCCATCTCCTTGACCGCTTGCTCACTGCTCACTCTTACCTTGTTGACCGCCCCGTGTTTGCTTTCTGCTGGCACTACGGACAGGAGTAACAGAGGACAGAAGGAAACCGCGCGGAGGTCGGCCCGGGGAGCGCGCTGCCGAGCAGGGGCAGGCGCGGCGCGGACGCCCGGGAGGCCCCGCGGACCTGCTGCCGGGCGGGAGTGCGGACAGTGGCTCCCCTACCCCGAAGGCAGTCAGGCTGGGTTTGGGCTGAGGCAGTGCCGTTTCGCAGATATACACTATCTTGCTTATGCGTCTGCAGCAACAGAAGTGTTCAGGAAGAAAGCCGCCGGCTCTTTCTCCCCTTACGCTCAGGGACTTTACGACTTGGTCAACAGGGCGTCGCACAGCAGCAGAGCGGGCGGGCGGGCGACGTCCAGTCCCGCGGAGCCCCGTCTCGGGGCGCGCGCCGCTGCCCCTGGGCCCCACGCTCCGTCCCTCCGCGCCCGCAACTCCCGCTTCCCTGGGAGCTGTGCCACAGGCGACCCGGGCGGTGAGCCGG
>NW_004955479.1:4445471-4485710 GCF_000276665.1 Chinchilla lanigera | reverse complement strand
CCGGGAGCCCGAGCCCCTCGGGGCTCAGCGAGGGGCGAGACGAGCCCGAGCGGCAGCTGGACGAGGAGCAGGAGCGCAGGGTCCGCCTGCAGCTCTACGTCTTCGTGGTGCGCTGCATCGCGTACCCCTTCAACGCCAAGCAGCCCACGGACATGGCCCGGAGGCAGCAGAAGGTGAGCGGGGGACTGGGCGCCTCCCGCGGCCGCTTCTCCCCGCGGTGCTCTCCGGGAGCGCTCGGCACCTGCCGGGTTCTGCTGGGAACGCCGGGCGCTGTAATGCTGTAGTCTTTGGGGCACGGGAACCCGATGCTTTTGCCTTGCGATAGTGGGGTCAGCTGCTCCCCGTCCGGTGTCTGCCGGAGCTATTAGCGCCAGCTCCCCCGGACCCACGCGCGCACAGAGCCAGCCCTGCAGTAGCCGTTTCCGCTGGCCACGCTCCGCCGTGACCACATTAGGATGCAACTCCTATCAACTTCAGTGCCCCGCGGCGGGGGTGCGTACCCGACCCCCAAGCCTGGCGCGGGCTTGCTTGCTGTGGCCGGCTTTGCAGTGGGTCAGCGTGAAACATACGGAGCTTGAGCACTTTTCCTCTGTTGGGTAGAGAGAGATCTTCACTGGGGCAAAGGGGCAGATATTTTCCCTGGTGTATAAAAAACCAATTGAAATTGTAAGTTTCCTGTTTGTCCTACAACCAGGACATCAAATGTAAACACTGAAGAAGGTGTGCAGCTTCGGAAAGTGGCTGGAGGTGAGTAATTCCTGGTCTGGATAGGCCTGAGGAAGCCTAGTACTCATGGAAAAAGAAAAATTGGTGCGAATGCTTTGTTTTTGGCTCTTTCCCCAAGAGATAAGGAGTTTGTGTCAGATGAAATCTCTCCTAACTCGAGGTTTAAAACAAACCCCCAGTGTTCTGATGTTGCGTAGCGGACCAAGGTAATGACTGAAATTGTCTTAATTGGAGAAATGTCTACAAGAGAAACTGTCTAGAAAATGTTTTTTATAGAATGCGGAACCTGGAAGGTTCTTTAGTCATCTGTAACAGTCCTCATTGTTTGTGCTAACAGGTGGAGACCCAGGGAGATTGTAGCTCGCTAAAGGGCTACTACATTGCTTGGTCATTTAGTACTTTTCTGAAATACTAACTTCAGCATGTGAGGCATCTCTTTTAGAACTTTGGAGATGTTTTTGTAGTGACTTTTTTGAATATAACTGTGGTTCAGAATAAACACAATCTCCCATAACCCTTCCTAACACATTGTTACTCTCTCCCCAAACCCATCTACCCCCATCTGCCCAGACTTTACTTTTATTGAGGTATGATGACATGTAAAAAGCCACATATGTATATATATGACACAACTCATTAAATTTGGGGATAAGTACACATTTATAAGACTATATTTAACATTGTTGTATATACTTAAATTTTTCTGAGAGGCTATATCTTACCATAGGGATTCTTCCCAACTTTTAAAACCAGACACTATTTGGATTCTTCAGTTTCTTGGAATCCTTGGTGTTCCGTACAGCGAAAGGCTAATCACACAGATCCTTCAGGTAACCTAATACTCAGGGGAGTTTAGAGTCCTAGAAAGAGCTGCTAGAGACTGACCACCTCTATGCAGAATCTTCATGTTGGAGGAAGGAAATAGGTTCAGAGCAGCATCACTTGGCATGATGATTAAAGCCACTGTTTCTCAGGTCCGGGTTGAAGTGCTATGGCAGTGGGACGGCGAACCTGTGACACGTGCTGTGGCGGGCTGTTTGTTATCATTGAAAGCTCTAAAAGGTTTCCCATCATTGCCTTGTGGTGTTTCTGTAAGCCTGACCTTTTACCCCTTGATGAGATAGTAAGTCCTCATTTGTTGCTTGTACTGAGTCTATTCCTAAGCAGTCACCTGTTGAATCTTCTCAATTCTGTAGGTCAAGCAATTTTGAACTTCAGTAGTCCTCCTTAAAGTTTTCAGATCTATTTTGTGGTATAGTTTTATACCAAGTACATGAATATCATCCATTCTCACCTTTCATATTACACTTAAGCCTATTTTTTTCAGACTGTAAAAATAAAGTTTGGTGAAATTGAGAGGCTATTTGTATTTGCAGTATTATCCTTAAAGCTCTTTTTGCAAAAAGTCGTTGACTAGTAGGTGATTTATACTGTGAGTGCTTGCTGCATTTTGTTAACAGAGACTGTCTTCGTGGTTCAAACAGTGCGATTCTGACTCCTTTTTAAATAGAATGTTTGTTTCTTCTGAAATTATTTGAATTGGCAAGTAGGAGCGCAGGGTCATAATACTACTGAGGAGACTACTGATACGGTTTTATCCAGATATTGCTAAAAATAACCCCAAACTTTAAAAAAAGAAGCAAAACACTACCTGTCATTAAAAACATTTAGAATGCTTATAAATTTTTTTTTAAATGTTGAGAGCATTAAGTACAATGAAATGAACTTTTACCATTTTTGTTAAAAGGGAGTCCCTCCAATAACCTTAGTATTTTTTGTTCTAAAACTTATTCAGAAGGGCCCTCTGTATTTTTTCTTTTTAAAATACATGCTGCTTCCTAAAGGGAGCTGGAGCAATTCTTGGCAGCCAAGTTTCCTCCTAGGACAGAATGAAATGGGAATTTAACTATGTTCATGCGAATTTGTTGTGCAAGCCAATAATTAATGCCAAAAACTTACTTTAAATCTTGAATTATACAGTTGGGTTATATAAAAAAAGTAACAGGATAATTGCAAAATCACTAATCCATTGTATATTTTTATTCTGTATTTTCAGGTAGTCAGACTTTCAGTTAAAAGGTTTAATAGCTTAAATTGTTGTCATTGAAGTACATGTTCCTGCTTACTCCTCCCAACTTTGAGAATTTAAAGACTTGGGACATTCAGATCTGAAGGGGGTCCTCATTTTATAAATGAAGAAAATTAATCACAGAGATAAGAGTTTTACCGTGGAGGCTGGGACTCAGGTTTCTCAGCAGTCAAAGCCTCTTCATTATTATGGGCTGGTTTTTTTGAGCCGAACCTGAGCTACAGGATCATTTATTTTTTTCACTTGGCTAAAATGGCCCACAAAACTAAGAGGTTGTGTCCATGCACTGTTTGAGAAAGCCTAATAGCGTTAAGCAGCAGCTAATTAAAGTGTGTGTTCTTTTGCTTTTTGCTACATATTTCTACTCAAAAACAGCAGTGATTAGTCAGTTTATGCTAGTCAGGGCCTCTGACTGACTTAGTGGGTGGCTTTGGAGAAAATGCAGGAGGTGGCAGAGCACCTTACTTGTGTCACAACATCTAAGTAAATAGTTCCAGGCCTGCGTGTGATGGTAGCATGAAGTCACAAACAGCCATCACAAAATGATTTCAGTAGTGACTAGTGTTTGGGTCTCTGATGCTATTTCTTCACTTTCTTACCTTTGTACTGTCACAGTGCTAACAACCATTATGGAGTCTGGATGACTCTCAGTCAGTGATGGTGAACCTTTTAGATGTTGCAATTATAACAAATCCCCACCGTGGCACACATGTGATAGGTTGCCCACAAGTAGGCATTAAAGGTGAGATAAGTGTAGAGTCTAGAAAATAATAACAGACCAGGCAAGTAAGATATATACAATAAAGGCAACTATGATTAGACTGCAAATGTTGAAAACCTAGAGGAAAAGTAATAAGTCCTTGGTGGTTAGAAAAGCATAATGGATAACAGAAGAGGTTAAGTATGTTCACTCATAAGGTGTGTTTACAGACTGCACATCTAAGTTCATAACTGCATTTATGGTATGAATGACTTAAAATGCTGGTAGTTTGGGTTAATGAGGATATGTAGATTTGTAGTCAGTGATTTTTCTGCTTAAGATTTGTTTTTATTTAGTAAAAGTCATGTTGAAAAGTAATCATCTTTTTTTTAAACTAGAAATAATGAAGAGGAAATTAAGAAAGATTAAAATGATGCCTAATAACTTTCCATATGATTCATATACTCATGTTCTTTGCATTTCTATGTGCACTGCCTTTGAAATTATACTTAATATGACTTGTTAAATAAACCTCTTTATATCATCAATTCCACCACTTTGCAAGTTTTCTTTGATGATGGTAAGTTTGAGAGATGTATGCCAACGGTGCTTGAAAACTGCAGAAATATTGTAGGTAAAATTCATCTGTAGGATAGTGTTGTGGGGAAATAGTACTAGGTTAAATAATAGGTACATGGGTTTTTCTTCCAATTTTCATTTGAATGTGATAGTACAGGTTGAGCATCATTAATATCAAAATCCAAAATCCTAAGTGCCCCCAAATCTGAAACTTTGTGAGTTGACAAGTAGAAAATTTCACACGATTTCATCTGACCAGTCATATTTAAAATACAAGCACACTAGAAATATGGTGTAAAATTACCTTCCGCCTATGTATGGAAATGAACTTGGAATTTAGACTTTGGTCCCATTCCAAAGATATAAAGACATTAAAGAAACAAAAACAAAATCCCCCAAATCCTGAAAGACTCCTGGTCTCAGGCAGTTCACAAAAGGGATACTTAACCTGTACAATAAAGTGGCCACTTTTATTTCCCTTTAAAATGGTATTTTTTTTAATCTTCTGATGATGTAGGTGACCCCTAAACTCAGAGAAAGAACCAGCTTTATAACAGCAGTGAGCTATAGGTTTGCAAAGGCTGAAGTTGCCCTTCCTTTGGGAGTTAAGACATACTGTGGCCAGATGCTGTATATTCTTAGTATGGTGCATGACATATTAGAACTTAGTATATTTTTGTTGGCTACAATATGAATCTCAGATTTAGTTCATGCCTTAAACAGTTGCTGAAGTATAGCATGAAGGAAATACAAAGGCAAAGTAAAAAGGTTTCTACTCTTTTGCGGAAAATAGTGTTCTTGAACATGGATTGAGACCTTTTTTCTAAAGAAAGTCATAAAAATGGAAATACCTATTGGTACAGAACAAGCTTCAAAGAAACTTTCCTAGTGCCACTATCAATCTCTAGATGTCCTGAGATGACAGCACTTAATTTGGAGGAAAGTATTGTGCTAATGAGAAATACAATGAATTAAGTGATACTGGTCCTCACTGCTTTTATCAAAAAATGAAATCACTGTTTTGATATAAGAACTGCTTATAAGGTGAAATAAAATCTTTTACAGGTTTCCCTCCTTTTCATTTTATTTTTAATCTATTTATTTCTACTCTCATAACACAGTTTGTAAGGTCATAGACTTTGAAAGAAAAATCGAGAAAGCCTGCCAGTTTATGAAGTATCAGACTTCTAAGTGGAAAATGCTACCAGTTATCATTCTTTATAAGGCAAGCCACTTTTGAGTTGTTGTGCTACTTTATATGCATTTCAAATTAACTTGAGACTCTTTTTGAGGGGGAGATGTAGGCTGCTACTCAAGATTTTACTGTTTCAGTCTGTAGGCAGGGAAAGACCTAATGATTGTAAATAGCAGGAACTATCAATGGGACAAATAACATTTTACAGAGTTTGAGGAGTATTCAAGCATCAAGCTGTGAAATTGTTGCCCCAAATCTGTAACATTTCATTTTATGATCAGTGTATTTAGTTACCTGAAGATCTTTTCATGATTTTTCTTAAGAATTTGATTGTTATCATTGGCTGCACATTAGGATCACCTGGAGAGCTTTTAAACATTTCATTACCCAGGTTATACCCCCAACTAATTAAATCAGTCTCTGGTGTTGTAGTTTTAAAGCTCCCCAGGTGACTTCATCATGCAGCTGAGGTTGAGAACCACTGTTGTAAAGAGAAGCTATGGAAAACAGCTTGTTTTCACCTAGGCCAGGTGAAAGTCTTATGCAGTATTTGTGATGATGAGTGAGACTACTGGCTAGTAAATGTGTATCCCACATTAAGGAAAAGGCAGTCCGATTAGTCTAAGCAAGGACCAAAAGAGGACACCTGAAGAGTTCTTTGAGTCAGTACAGTGGGAGGCCAATGTGTATTTCCTTAGACTCCTACAAGGTCTTTAATTAGATGATGTGCTGGAGGCTATTCAGTTGCATTGGCAGGTAGAATTTATTCGTTATAAAACCTCAGATATATCACTACATTAGCAACAACAGAAAATAAATATTAGACCCTGAGGGTAAGCATGAGTGTTGCCTTCCATCTCACACTGAATGGGGAATGATGCTATGGAAGGATCTCAGAGTTGGAGCTGACACTGAGTAATGCCTAACTGCACAGCCGATTTCACAGAGTCCCCAAGAGTTTTACTGGGCAGGGTGTTGCCTCTTCTTATGTGGTAATGCATGCAGGTTTTTCCAAAAAAGTTTTAGAAGGTGTTCTTAAGTAATTTGTCTCATTAATTAAAATCATTAAAGCTGTTTAAAGAAAGATTTATCTAGGGTGCTTCGATATTTTTCTGCCATCTCCAAGACTCTAAGATTCTTTAGGTGGGACAATAAAGAAAAGCTTCTGGGAGCTTCCTACTTCAGAAAGCATCATATTGTCTTCTTTGCTTCTAGAAATTTTATCACATCATTTTATGGCTTGACTCTTTTCATTTTATAACCTTCAAGTTGGTGATGAATTTTTGTAATGGAAATGTTCCTGGGACAAGGGGTCTGAATGGCTTAAAGGCTATCTTTATGAAAATAATAAGTGAGATATTTAATTCACTTCTGTCTGATTGGTTGGAAGGATGCATTTCTGTGCTGTGGTCTAATACCTTTTTTTCCATTTCTTTTCTATTGAGGCTTTGCCTTTGCTTATTAATTGATAATATATTAAGGATAGTATCACTTTGTTACAGGTGTTTTTGTATGAGTCTGCCTTTCATTTTGCGTTTAGGTATATTTCAGTTGCATTTTTTCTTAATTTCTTATTTCTCTTGTTTTATGCACTTAGGTAATCAATTATCTATCTGGAAAAATTTGAAGTGAGGAATTGAATTTTTCCCACTACTAAGCAGTTTTTGTAGCTTAAAATTTGATTAAGCTCTACTTTCATTACTAAGCTTTATGACTAGATTGATCATATTGTTTCCTTCATTAGTTGTTTTGTCAGTGAGCCCCTACTATGTTGATTTCATACTGTCTAGTGTTCTGAGGATATAGTAAAGAATAAAACAAATAAATCATCTTGTGGGCTCATGTTCAATAGTTTTTATGTAGTTCTTATAAATATATTTCTTTTTACATCTATTTCTGGGTTATCTAAATGGATTAATCTCTTTTTTACTATTGACAATACCATGTAATTTTAATTTATAATAGTTATGTATTTTAGATTCTGATGTGGTTAATTCCTCTCTCTGTGTCAAAAATTCCTTACTTTCATCTTCCCTTCTTCCTTTTAAAAACACTGTACCAAATACAGCGCATTTGCTGCGCATCTTTCTTAATACTCATTCACTATGTGAATACATTTCATTTTGCAGGGTCCTGGCTTTTTCATTTGTTAAATAAGGATAACAATCTCATAGACTTCTTATTACGATTAAGTGAGATGATATGTGCATAGTGCCCACAATATATATATACTCCAATTTAAATTCTGTCCTCTTTACTTGTAAATTTAATGACCCCTTTTAGAGAAACAATTGTTTTTATTGTATTCAGTTTTCTAGGAGCACAGCACATCTCTACACCATGTGTCTAGGTTTGTTTTGAGATATTTTATAAAGTTTTTCTTTGTTTTATAGTTTTTATTACATAGATGCCTTGTATTTATAATCAGTGTTATTTTATGTGTTCCTTGTTCTTATTGTGGCTTATTTTTTTCTATAATCTTCTACCTATGGTATGATATACTCTAATTTTTTATATAATAACTGGTCATATTAATCATACATGTTGATCACACAATTCATTATTTAGTATTGTTCTTTCTAGGTTGTTTAGATAGATGGTTGAATGGTGAGCTGAGACAGGTGGCTTTTGTCTGGTCCTATCCAGTATATGGTTGCTTTTGTCTGGTCCTATATACCACTGTTCTACGTATTCCTATAGTCTTTAGATTAATAAGAGAATACAGTCTATCATTTTCTGTGTTGAACTGTTATTGCAGATTTGGCTTTAAAGAATAATGGTGCTAAATGAGAAACATTTTACCTTTACCTGTATTCTAGAATAGTTATTTTTGTTGTTATAATGTGTAAAGTATCTGATAGTTGGATTTTTGAATTAATCCCCTCACTAAATTATTACGTTTGGAACCTATTTAATTTTTTCTTTAGCCTATTGTCATATTTTAATCTGGAATGAGAAAGAATTCTAATTGCATGATTTAGAATATTGATTATAGATTCTCAAGTATGTTAGCATAGAGTTTACACTTGATCTTAGCCAAAAGGCCGAGAAGCGATAGCATAGAGTTTAACTTCTCACTTTTTTTAGTATCTTTTATATTGGTCATAAGTCTTACTGTAGATTTTATTCTCCCATTATAAAAAAAGTTCACTGGATTTGCAAGGTCTGTTTTTATAAAATTACCCATTAAATTTATAAATTGTTTTATAAATAGTCAATGGTTTCTTACTCTTTCTTATTTTATTTTATTTTTTATTGTTTTGAAGAGGCTGAGAGAAGGGGAAACAATGACTCTTTCATCTGGCTTCTTGGTTAGGATAATTAGTTTTCTGTTTTCTACTATAACAATGAAAATATACAAAGCTATGAATTTTCCAGTAAGTACAGCTTGGCTTCTGTCATTTTCTACACTGTGAACTTTGTTTTTAGTTTAATTTTAAAACTTATCTCAGATTTTCTTTTTTTAATTTGAACCAGTTAGTTAATTAGAAGAGTAATTTAAAAAAAAAATTTCAACTACTGAAGGATTTTTATTTTCTCTTTAGTAGGTTTCTAATTTTATGTTGACAGAGAATGTGGTTTACTGAGTTATTCTTGGGATTGTAGTATGTAATTAACTTCAAGTCTACCATCACAAATTAGCATATATTCAAACCACTTCAGAATCTAAAAATTGCTATATATCTAATGAGTGGCTTTGTTATAGTAATTATTCCTATCTACTTAATCTGTCATTAACTAAATAACCCTACATATTAACTTACCTCAAATTTCTGGCTGTATTTAATTCATAAATTTTGATGCCAGACTCTTAGTAGTATATACTCATGAGTATATACTTACAGTCTGTGAAAAGCAACTGTGACCCATTTAATTTGTGTATTGGACAAGGATTCTAAATACTGAAATTACTTTCTCTTGAAGTGATTCATCAGACATTCTGATAAGTATTCATATTATATATACACTCATATGTATATACATATAAACACAAACACAGGTATCTATATGTCTATATGTCTCTATAGACAAGAGTTCTGTATTATTTTGCATTAAATAAAATTACAAGGTGTGATAAGAAAATACAGTAAATATTAATGTGAGTACTATCTAATGAAAAGGCAAGCATCTTCAATATGAGAGACAGCATGTCAAATCTTAGTAATGGTGTGATATAAGTTATAATTTAGAGAAGGTGTGTTTTGAAGTGCGCCGAAAATCATAGTTATGAACACCATATTTCAGTGGACTTGCACAGTTGTGTGACTGTGTTGGTTCAGAGTCCAGCTTTTTAAGAAATATCATGGGAGATGAAACTTGGTCTGTGTTTATGATTCTGAGACTAAGGTTCAGAATTCCTTGCAGAAGTTACCCAGCTTGTCTCATGTGAAAACAGTGCATCAGTCAAGATCCAAAATCAAGGTGACAGTGATTGTGTTTTTTGACCTTGATGGAATTTTGCCAGTGAAGTTTGTATCCACAAACCTCCTGGGGAGCTCTAATTGTTAATTTAAAAATGTACATAGAAAATGACCTAAGAAATGGTTTCATCCTACATCATGGCAATGCTTCATGTTATACATCACTTCTGGTATAGCAGTTTCACTCAGATAAGACCATTGCATCATATCCTCATCCACCTTAATCACTGAACCTGGTACCTTGTGGCTCTTTCCCACAGACAAGATGACCATGAAAAGTAAACATTCTGAATCAATTCAGGACATGTAGCCAGTAACGATAGCACTACCAAAGACATTCATGAAAGAGGACTTCCAGAATTGCTTCAGAAAGTGGAGAGAATAATGGGATTGTTTGAAGCAAGGGGGAGTATTTTGAAATGGATTAATGGCAATGTGTCTTACTGTAATAGCTAAAAAAATTAAATATTTACTGTACTTTTCAATTAATGCTTTTTATATTATACAATAATTGTTGCCTGGTCTTTGCTTTAATAAGAGAAAAGTATTTTATTAGTCATCACTGTTATTTAATTTATTGATTTCCATTTTGTTTACTGTTTTCTATCTCATTTCTATTTTATGCCTTCTGCTCTATAGTCTTGGTCTTTTTTGTTTGTCTTCTAATGTGTAGGAAGTATCAGGTAGAGTGTGTGTGTTTCACTCTTTCTGAAGATCATTCTCTTGGGGGTGGGGCATGCCTTCCTCAACTGCCTGGGATTTCAACTGTCATCCCTAGGCTAGGGACAGATAGAGATGACAAAACACAAATCTCGTCCTGATTCGTGGTCGTGATTACTGCTTTGATTCCAAGGGTAAAGCACATGCATTTTAAGAGGCTACATTTCCAATTTTGTTTATAGATTACAAAGGTAGTGGACATTTTTAGAAATTAGGTTATAGTTTTTCTTTAGTTTATGGTGATGTTGCCCGTATTAAAAAGTATGCACATTTCTGGATCTGCATGGATTTTTTAGTTGGAAGGTGGGAAAAAAGAAATTCTGTTACTGTGAATCCTGCATACTTACTACTTCAAATTTAGGGAAATATATTCCAAATTTTATCTAAAGAGATGAGCCTTAATTTAGTTCCCCATAAAAAAAATAAAACTCAAAATGCTGTGTTAGCTAAAAAGATTTTAAAAGTGGAGAATAAATCAGAAAGAATTGTGAAGTGTGACAAGACAACTCTCCTTACATGTGTGAAATGCTTGTTTTCTTAATCAGATGGATTGTGTGTTTCCCTGAACAGTAGTAAGGGATATAAAGCCCATTCTTGTTCTCTCATCTCTACTTGAACTAAATCCATTCTACTTTTAGATGTTTTATATAATGAGTACATATTTAAAGCTTCCTGTGAAGAAATACGACTTCCTGTTGATTTGAATAAAGATCATTGTACAGTGTAGCTGTGAAGTGACAGAGTCCAAGATGTCCAAATAATTACGAAAAATTAAAATTATGCAATTCAAGTGTATAATACCATAAGAATTTCCATAGTTTGAGCATGACATCTTAGAATGCTAGCCTTGGCACTTGACTTGGTTTCCTTTCACTTTTATCTCTTTATAGCTATATAAGAGATAAGTGATGTGGGGATATACAGTTTCATCCAAAACATATCTTACCATAAGAAGCTAAAATTTAATGGGGGGAGTGGGTGGGTCGAGTTTGTGGTCCTTTGAAAAATAGAGATCAAAAAGTCAATTGGTAACAGAGGAGAGATTCTGGCACAAGAGTTACATTTGACAGTTGTCATATAGATGGTAATTGAAGCTCTGGCCTTGGACGAGATGGCCTAAGACAGTCTAGAAGGAGATGTTTTTAAAGACTTGCTTGAAATAACTTTAGGATTTGAGGCAGGAATGATGGCTGAGATGCTAAAGGAAATGGAGAAGAAATAGATATGAAAGAACTAGGATGATCTGTGTCACAGAAACTAAGGAAAGAACTGTTTCACCAAAAGAGGAGAAAGCATTGTAAGATGGAGTTTGAAAATCTTAATTATATTTAGCAATTTGGAGAAGACTGCAACATTGGTGACCCTTCCAATTCATTTTAGGGTTGATTTCATAAAACCTAGTTTTTCGTATGTTGATATTCCATGTGCTTTGTGTACTGAACTCAGTTTTCTCTTAGTGGATGAATAACTTGAGTCTTTACTTGGTGTCTTTGCCAAGCAACAGTTATACAACAACAGTGTTGCTCTTTGTATAGAATTTTTTTTGAGAGGGAAATTACGTAGGTAGGAATGTATGTACAACTACTACATGTGTATTTGGTATGCTTTTGTTTTTTTAAAAAATGAATTAAAACTAAGTGTGGGTTTCAAATGTACACTTGAGACAAAGATCGTGTATACTGTCAATAACAAATCTTTGACATTAATACTAGGCACTTATTAAATTTAGTTGTTTTTATTTGTATGTGAAAAAGTAAACTCAAAATTTTTGTGCAAATGCTAGAATATGTACATTAAAAAGTTGGAGGAAACCTGATTATATTTTAGCTCAGTGGTCATGGATTATTCCCCTTTTCGATTGTTGCCTCCCTTTCTTTGTTTGAATTTAACCTTTTCAATGTTCTGTGTTGTTAGGGGAACCCTGTCTGTAGGGTGAACAGTAGGGATCTGCCACTCTTTGTGCTTGCTGCATTGTTTAAAATGACCAATACTTGCTTCAGGGAAATGCCGTGAATGTTACATAAAACAATATATGAAAAGTACAGTGCCTGGTATGGAGATTTTCAAAGAATTTCCTTTTACATTTTTTTCTAATATTTTTCATTCAGAAAGATTTTGTTTTTAATTTAGTCAACAAATACTGAGGCAATATTTGAACAATTGTTTTGTGGTAGACATTATTTTAGGCACTGGTGTATAGGTGTGGAAGGATAGCGCCTTTGAAGATGCTGTTCTAGTAGAGAAGAGGAATAGTTAACAAATACATGTGTATACCTCGCTATTAAGAGATAGGGATATTTTAGCATTAGTTTAGCATTAGCATAGGGAAGTTTTAGCATTAGTAGCTATTGAGCAGGAAATGAATTAAGAAAAAGATTGAGCTACTTGGAGATTGGAGAAGATGGCACTAACCTTTCAGAATGTCCAGATTTGGAATGAGGATGCTTTTCATAGAAAAAACAGTGAAGAGATCCAGGATGGCTAGAGTGGAGTGTATAAGGGAAAGTGGGAAAAATGAATTTGGAGAGGATAGACAGTAGCTATCTTTAGGCTATCATAAAATGCTCAGGATATAAGTATAACCATGGGAATTTTCTGAACAGGTTCAGGAGATTATCTGATTAAAATTCTAGAAAGATCTGTTTGAGTGGAGAATTTACAGTAGCACACCTTCATGAAATTTAAGTCCTCTCTCTAGTGTGTGAGAGCAGGAGCAGGAAGACCAGTTAGGTCTTGGATAGGGTGGTGGCCTCAGGAAGTCATATAGCATATAGGCAGAGCGTTTACTCAACATTACTGAACTAAGTTTGTAAATATATCGTGAATGGTACGGAAAAACTGATATTTGATAATATAATGTGGCTAAACATATTAAGCTATTTTATGAAAATGAATATATTCACATGGTTAAAAGTCTGAGCCTTGCAGAATTTACCACAGAAAGCAATGGTCAGCCACACTCTCCATTTTTTTTTCTTCATTTTAACTCTTAATTATTCATGCTTTTTATTCCCCTAGAAAAATACATCAAAAGTAGAAATAACTTACCCATGCTATTTTTCTTCATTCTTTTTAGATTTTAGCCATTACTTCCTGTATAGGGGGTGGAATGAGGGCTTTGGCTCGCTCACACAAGCATCTGGCTTCCTTTTCTTCTACTTGGACTATGGTTAATTACACAGCTGGTTTCTATTAGCAGACTTCCAATATGCCTTCCCCTTCTTACAAGCAATAGTTTTAGTCGGGCATGTGGCTATTTGATTAAAGACTACATTTCTTATCTCCTCTCCCTCTTTCATTAGTGGTGGAACTAAGGGTGATTATTCGTATCCACAGAGTGTGAAGAACATAGCTCTTGGGAACACAGCCTGGCTTTGTTATTTCTCTCACGTGAAAACAGGACCAGGTGCCCTGAGATCATGTCTTAATGAGAAATTGTAGACCTGATGTCCTTCCTTGTTTTTATAGAATTCAGAAGACAAGCCAGAGACTACTGAGATTTCTCTGAGGAGAGTGGAAAGTGAGTCTTGTCAGAATAAGAGCAAGACTACATGATTGCCCTAAAAGTATCACTGACTCACATGGGATCAGTAGGACCCCACAATTGTCCCGCCTCTTCTTGTAGCTAAATATAGCCAGAAGACTAAGATTAGACTAGTGGGGTATGGATGAAAGCAAGTATATAAACCTATGAGCCATTACCTGAAAGGAAAGAACACCCACTGCTTGGTCTCTTTTCTCACAGAGTGGAATATCTGTGTCTGTGGCAAGCATTAGAAGAGCTATCTAGACAAGTTGAGAATAGCAGAGCAACAAATTAGAGTATAGGATCCTGGCAACTTTGCGGAGGTGTGTCACTACCTAGCTCAAACTTTTATGTGAGAGAGAAGTGAACTTCTGTTATATTTAAGCTCATTTGTTTAAATTAACTCATTTAAGTTTAGGTATTTGGGTATCTGTTATGGTCGGTTTTGGTTATATCCATATCCTAATTATGGTTGACTTTGTACTGTAAGTAATATACCATCTCTTTATTATCTGTTTCTTCAACTATAGACATGAAGTTATATGCCAGCCTGAGCCATTTTGCCTCTTCCATTCTTGCTAAAGTGTTTCTACCCCTAGGTAAGACAGTTGCTATTCTAGGTTCCTTTGCAGCTACATGTGGTCACCTGACATATATTTTGGTGCATGAGGCAAGAAACCATCATTGTTGGTATAGTGAATTGACAACTGGTGGTCAACTTATAACCCCCAGCTGAACTGAGTTAGCATGGTGCTAGGTATGGGAAGCCCACCTCAAGACTGTTACCAGCAGCATAAGAAGCAGAATTGGAGAAGAAGAAATGAGGCTGTTGGGAGCTGGCAGAAGCTGTAAGGAGCTGTTGGTTCTGTTGGAGGACTTGTCATACTGGCTTTCCTGATGAACTTGGCTGTTTTCATCCTCCAAGGAGCTCGGGACCTTGTTGGCACTGAAAATACCTTCAGTTCATTTTTGGGGAGCTCTGCTCCTCACTTTAAGCATAGCTTCCTGGCTCCGGATGAGAAGATGGTGCACTGCCAATCTCCCGGAGAAGCTTGCTGCATTGGCTTTCCTGATGGAAACTCAGCTGTCTTCACCATTGAAGGAGCTTGGGACTTCACTGTTGATGAGGATGGCTGTGGTACCTTTTTGGGGAGCTGTGGTTCTTACTTTGCGCATTGCTTCCTGGCTACAGTGTAGATTCCCTCAGCCTGCTAGCACAGATCCTTCATCCCACTGGCACAGACTTCCTGGATTCCACCACTGACCTTTGGGCCTTCGCATCACAGATCCATGAAACAGGCCTGCATGAGATATTGTTATGGGCTCTGGGCCTCCAGTTGAACTCATGGGAGGCATTGTTATGAGCTCTAGGTCTTCAGCTGGACTCATGCAGGACATTGCCGTGGGATCCAGGTCCTCGGCTAGATTCCTTGGTCTTACTGTGTGGACAGATTTCCTGCATTCTCTTGTATATCATTCTTTGGGTGACTGTTATAAATGACCTTACGAAATATGTGTCCTGTATTATATTGTTCCCCCTTGCAAAATAAGTCCCAAAGAAACACAGTTGGCATTAAGTCTAGAGCCATAACAGTTGTCCATCTTAAGTCTAGAGCCATAACAGTTGTGTGTGGAGCCATAACATACAACCATTTTGTGACTGAGAAAAATACTAAAGGAATTTCCAGGGTATGGGCTTAGACATACATGAATCTGAAGCCACTGCCATGAGTACCTGCCTCTAGAATTTTTTTTCCATTTAAGGTCTCACACTTTAAATTACTGGCAGTACAAAGTGAAAATTACTTAAAGGTGTCAAGGTTAAGTACTTTTCACTTCATTATCTTGTAGAATGCTTTGGTCACATTTCATTAATTTTTTTCTTATAGTTTAATTTGTTTCTTCTCCTACCTTCTTAAATTATTCAAAATTATAAATCAGTAGTTCTCAATATGGATAGTACTACTTGATAGTGGACACTTAAGAAAATTTTGAGGGTACCTTTTGGTTTCTTTTGTGAATGGAGGTTGTTACTGTTGTTTAGTGGGTAGACTGAAGGAGTCTAGAAATTTGAAAGGCACAGTGAAGATTTGTGCTTCCTCCCATGTGATGTCTCCGTGTCCTATTGAGCATTTACTTTATGTATGCAAAAAATGTTTATAATTGTTTAAGCATAGAGTATAATTCTTTACAAAGTACAGAGTATCATTTGTATTATTTTAATATGTGGCAGGTGTTTTTAGATATATAGACAGCTCCTGGGTAAATCGAGGGATATTGAATTTTATTTTGTTAGGAACTTTCTTGAGAATTGCTCACCATGTTATAAAATAATTTCACCAACAGCAGTGATGCTTGTGATATTTGTTTTCCCAATACAGGGTGCTTGTGTCAGCATTCATTTTCAGCTGTCACATTCCCCTTGATTTTGTGGGTATATACAAAAACTATTTAGCCCTTATTTCCAAATGTCAAAAATAAAGAATAGTGTTGACAACATTTTGTAAAATACTGCCTGACTTCCCTAAACCCAGACCTATTCATTATATAAGTAGGTGTACATATCTAGTTTATTTTGTCTTTTAGACCAGTTATGTCTCATTGCTTATTGTGAAATACGTGTTCTTTCAGTTATTTCACATTACTGTTTATTCCAGGTAGGGTTAGTTATTTTATTTGTGTTTTTGAAAATGTCTTTGCAGATAATATAGCCAAGCTCTAAATTTCATTTCTGGGTAGGAAAAATGGTTATTTGTGTGTTTTTAAGGGGATGTTTGAGTTAGGACTCAGCAGGAAATGGCTGTCACACTTCAGAGACAATTCCCGTATTACAGAGTTGGGCAGGACTGAGGAAGCCCATGAGGGACAGTGAAGCATTCAGGAACTAACTACAGCAGGAAGGGAACTGTAGGGCTAAATGAGCAGAGGGAGGGTGCTGTGGCTGGAACTGAGTGGGCACTTCCATGGCAGAAAGGGGTTTACTGCAGGGCTCTAGTGAAGAACCCAGTCACTGTTAAGATCTACCTGACAGGGAGGAAGCCAAGGGGAAAAGCTCCTCCCCTTTTCTGCCTCCCTCTGATTCTGTGCTGGAACCTCCTCAAAAGAGAAACCCAGAAAAGAGCCAGCACGAGTGCCCAGTTGTCATTGCTCATTAGTCTCCCAAGGCACAGAGCAGGTAGAGAACCTGGGAGAATAGATTCGGAGCGTGTAGTGGGTGTATACAGGACATGGGATGTGTATTTGAGTAGATTTGAGTCAGTATCCCAAAGGATAGCAGTAATCTCTATTTTTGTTTGTTCTCCCAGATATATCCTTTTTGTAGCCGCTGCCTCTCTTACTCTCTCTGAACTGGTTTTGGACAGAGGCTGAGAGTTGTCATTCTCTTTAGTTCTTTTGAATTGGAGAGTCATTGTTTTTTGATTCCTTCCGTTTGAACCTTTTCATATATGCCTTTGCAAGAAAGGATATGTGATGAGTTTCCGCTACACACAGGTCTTTTTTTCCACAAGAATTAAAAACATCATATTGGGGCTTGGGATTTAGCTCAGCGGCAAAAGCGCTTGCCTGGCAAGCGCAAGGTCGTGAGTTCGGTTCCTGGTACTGGAGAAAAACCAAAAAAAAAAAAAAAAAAAAGTAAGGGGAAGAGACAGGTACATCACTAATGATAACCTTAGGAGTATGATTAGAAAATTCATCAAAATAGAACATTCTGGGACTTATAAGTATGTACTAATAAAGACAGTATGATGAATTCAAAGAGCTGTTTTATCCTAAAGCATAGAAAATTCCATCCTTTCCTTTCCATCCTACCCCTTCAAAGTTCTCCGAAAGTAGAAGACCATCCAAGAATTGAGAGATATGCTCCATCCAAAATGTAAATATTTTATACGTTAAGAATAAAAATTGAAAAGTTCTCATATAATTAATTTTCCAATTTATTTTAGTATGTGAATCCCATGTTCGATCATTTAGAAACTTTGTAAGAGTCTTTAGGGGAGTTTTTTTTTAGGTAATGCTATCATTCAGTTAACCAAAACTCAAACTGTAAGCCTTATACAGTTTTAAGAACCAAAAAATAAGAGAGAAGTAAGGGGAGTCAAAAGTATATTCTGAAAAACTGCTGAGGTATGTGCTATGGTCAGAGAGAGACCTAAATTTAATAATTAAAAAAAAAACTTTGGGGCAGGAGTAGCCCAATTCTTTTTATGTGCATGGCCCTCAGGCTCTGCTCTCTGACCACATCAATATGTAATGTCTAGTAAGTAATCCCATCTGTGTTTTTTACCCTAAGAGGCAAATGTGTGACAGTGAGAACATTTTAACTTTTTATGAAGCAGCTTCTTTTATTCTCATTAAGGACAGATCTCTTCAGCATATTTGCTTAAATACTATACTTTGTACTTACTTTTTTTCTTCACCAGGGACCTCACTGAGCCTTCAGCTTTTTTTTTTTTTCCAGAATTATGTATTGCTGTCCAGAGACCTCACAACAGAATAGTTCAATGTTGTCATGAAAATATATAGTTTAAAATGTCAACCATACATAATGTGCCTGAAATATTCATGCTTATCAGTTTCTGAGATGTTGTTCTTTAGAGAATGAACGTTAAAAAGTGAGTGATACAGCAATCTGGCTTCTATAAGAAATGAGTAAGATTAAAATGACACTCTTCAGTCCTAGACATTTGAGCTCATCTTATTTCTGTTTCTGAGTTTGCTCAGAGACCATAATCAATCTGACCAAGTTTGCTAATGATAGTGTTCAAGTTTGGATTCAGTTTTTTGCCATATTCTTGGGTCTTTGCTTTAGGGATTTCCCAAAGTGTCTCTTTTATCTTGCAAAATAAAGCCTATGTTTCTTTTATAAAAGGTCTTTCATAAAATTATTTTATTAGATTAAACGGAATTCTGGAGCGTGTGGGCTTATTGCAGGACAAATGGTCTCTTAAAGCATTAACTCCGTACAGTTGGTTGTTTCTATCAGCAGCAGTGGTTTTTATGGAGGGAGTTATTTAGAATTGTTTGGGAAACTGTTTAAATTGGAATTCTTTTTTTATTTTAAAGAGGAAAAACAATGAAAACTAATACAAAATTTGAAAACAAGATAGTAGGAGAGTAACAATGGTTAATACGATGCATATTGTTATCTTCAAAGTAGTTGCCAAAATTGCAAGATACGAGCATGAAAAATTGATCAAATGGTATAAGCACAAACCTTTCTTTTCAGTGAACTAAGAGAAGTTAGTAGTATAACTGTCTTTAACTATCATACATACATTTTTTATTTATTTATTTTTCCTTTTCCTTCCTTCTTTTCTCCTTTCCACCATACCAGTTTCTCTTTCCTTTTCAACAGTTTCTTCCCATTTCACAGTATTTATTGTACATTTTGGATATTGTTTACTTTTTCAGCTTCTTACAATAGGGAGACAATATGATATTTGCACATGCAAGTCTAATTTGGTTCACTTATAAGTATGGCCTTAAGTTGCATCCATTTTCCTATAAAAGTCTTAAGTTTGTCCTTTATGGTTGAGTAGTGCTCCATTGTATGGAAATACCACATCTTTTTTTTTAATCTACTCCTCTGTTGAAGGACATTTGGATTGTTTCCAAGATTTAGCTATTATAAATTGTGCTGCTATAAATACGGGTGCACATATATCACTGTGGTCTGATATTTTCACTTCTTCTGGGAAAGTAACCAGAAGGAGAATAGCGAGGTCAAATGGGATTGCTAGTCCTGGTTTTTCAAGGAATCTCCACACGGATTTCCACAGTGGTTGTACCAGTCTATACTCCTGCCAACAATGGAGAAGGGCTCCTTTTTCCCACAGCCCTGTCAGCATTTGTCATTGGCTAATTTCTTGATGATAGCCATTCTTTCTGGGGTGAGATGGAATCTCAATGTTGTTTTAATTGGCATCTCTTGAATGACCAATAATGTTGAACATTTTTGATATATTTATTTGCTATTTGTATTTCTTCATCTTATAAGTATACATCTCTGATGCCCATTGTTCGATTGAGTCTTTGAATTTGGGGGTTCTGATTTTTTTCAGTTCTTTATATATCCTATGTATAAGTTTTTTGTCTAAGGGACAATTGGCGAAAATATTTTACCACTCTGTGTGCTTTCTTTTCATTCTGTTGGTGATTTCTTTTGATATGAAAAAGTTTTTTAATCAGATGAGATCCCGGTTGCTCATTCTTTGAAGTTTTTCCCGTGCAGTTTGGTTTTTGTTCATGAACTCTCTGCCTACACCTTTGTCTTCAAGATGTCTACCTACTTTCTATTCCAGTAGATTGAATGTTTCTGTTTTAATATTTAGCTCTTTGACCCATTTGACTTTAGTTTAGTGCATGGTGATAGACATGGGTCTAATTTTAGTCTTTGGCATGTAGAGAGCCAGTTTTTCTAGCACCATTTATTAAAGAGTCTATCTTTCTTCTGATGAACATGTTTGGCCCCTTTGTCAAAGATAAGGTGACTGAGTGTGTTTGTAGTTGTATCTGCATCTTCTAATCTGTTCCACTGACCCTCAGGTCTATTTTTTGCCAGTACCATGCTGACTTTATCATAGTAGCTTTGTAGTATAAGTTGTAGTCGGGATTTATGTTGCCTCCTGCCTTGCCTTTGTTGCCCAGAATTGCTGTTGCTATTCTAGGTCTCTTCTGGTCCCAAATGAATTTTAGGAATGTTTTCCCTAGATCTGTGAGGTATGCTAATGGGATTTGATCGGGGTTAGATTAAATCTGTATAACAGTTTTGGGTGTATGGCCATTTTCAATATATTGGTACTTCCTACCCATGAGCAAGGAATATCTTTCCATTTTCTGATATCCTTTTCAATTTCCTTTTTCAGAGTACTGTAATTTTCCTCATATAGATCTTTTACTTCCTTTGTTAGATTGATTCCTAAGTATTTCATTTTTTTGGATGCTATTATGCAGATGTGTTTTCCCTGATTTCTCTCTCAGTGAGTTTATTGTTTGTCTGCAGGAACAGTACTGATTTTTGAGTGTTGCCTTTGTATCCTGCTATGCTACTGAATTTGGTCACTAAATCTAGAAGTCTTTGGTGGAGATTTTGGGGTCTTCTTTGCAGAGTATCATGTCATCTACTAATGATAATTTAACTTCTTCCCTTCCTATCCTTATTCCTTTTATTTCTCTGTCTTGTCTAGTTGCTCTGGTTTTAATGTTTCCAGAACTCTATTGAATAGGAGTGGTGATAGTGGACATTCTTATCTTGTTCTTGATTTTAGAGTGAAAGCTTTCAGTTTTTGTCTATTTAGTATGATGTTGGCTATTGCTTTATTATAGATAGTTTTTACCAAGTTGAAGTAAAGACCATCTATTCCCATTTCCTGTAGGACTTTTATTATGCATGAGTGTTGGACTTCGTCAAAAGTTTTTTCTGGATCTATTAAGATGATAATTTAAATAGGTATTCTTAAGATGTCAGTACTTCATAATTGGCATTATGAATTCTCAAACTGTAATAGAGTCATAAACATTGAGGAGATTATTGATCTTAGTCATAAGCCTCTCCCTGAAGGCTTCCATTCTCAGCCTCCCACTTCTCCCCAGTAACATTGACTTTGGTTAGGAACAGTTATCGTCGAACAAATAATTTAATCCAAATGTCTCTTTTACTTCAGTTTTTATTCTCTTTAGTTTCTTTACTGTATATCTCCAAAGTTGTTATGTATTTTTGTGAATATAGAAATAACTTATGGTTGTAGTAAAGTATTTGGAAAATTCAGAAGCAGAAAAATAGAAAGGAAAACACTTGTAATCTACCCAATAATGAGTGCTAAAAATTTATCTTTATCATGGCTATTTCTCTTCTTTTTTCTTCCATTGATCATGGCATAGATACAATTTTATATATTACTTTTTTTTCTAACATTTAGCATTTGAAGTTGTAGAAAACCTTCATCGCTGAATATTTTCCCACTCAAAAAAAAAACCTCTTTCTAATAGTTTTTAGTGGTTGGATATTCTTCCCTTATATATGTCATAATTTACTTAACATTTGTACTGTTATAACCATCTGCATATCCCTTATTGGTAAGAAGGTGGATTTTACATTTATAGACTCGGAAAAATAAATTAAAAAGCATGCACAGTTTGAGAATTTCACACTGAATCATTTTGTGTAGGACAAGACTGGTAATATATATATATATATATATATATATATATATATACACATATATATCTGCAAACTTGTCAATTGGGTATTTTATTAAAGATATCTTTATATAGTAGGTTTCTTTCAGGTCTTAATTTCAATTGTTTTTCTTTGCTGTTCTGGGGATTGAAGCCAGGGCCTTTATAGACCAGGCAAATGTGCTACCAGTGAACTACAGACCCTGGACTTCTTTCTTTTATTTATTTTTTTAACAAAAACATATCTACTGTGTTTCATACAAAGTTTGTTAGACATTTTTTGTGTATTTGATCAACACAAATGAGGTCTTGTTTTCATTTGCATTTATTTATTTTATATGTAGTTATGGTTTAAATGTGGAGAAATGCCCGCTTTTCACATGATTTTTAGCTATGAGTGAGCCCAGTTATTATTAAGGCTCTTGTGAGATTGATGGGGAGCCCAGACTTCACAGTTGGGCCATGTGGGCAGCCTGGAAATAGAGATTCACATGTTTGGGAAGGTTAGCAGATTGGCGGCAGAGGGGAATTTAGTGGTGGTCCACAGTGTAGTGAATAAGAGCACCAGTGAATGCTGAACGGATAAAGATGGATGAGATGGAGAAGAGAGATAATGGCCATAGGAGATATTTAAGAAACAGAATGAGAGGTAAGCAGGGACCGAACGTGGAGGATTCATATCTCATTCTTAAAACCTTGCAGTTGCCACCGTTGGATAGGAATGTCATCACTAAAACCTGAAATAGAGAGCAAAGGATTTGTGTATACTTGGGAGTGGTGTTGGCTTTGAACTCAAAGCATATATCATAGTGGCTTAAATTCATCGATTTACTTTATAAGAGCACAGGGAGTGGGACAGTGGTTCAGTGATGCATCACGTACAGTTCCTCCTGCTTTCTGGTCTTCCATCCCCCATAGGGGGCTTTGCCTTTCTGATTGCAGATGCCTGCAGGCGAGGTGTCTGTAATGAGGTGAAGGAAAGGGAGGAGCCTATGGACTTTGTCCCTGAGAGCACACATTCTGGAAAGGAAGATCTCTCTCCACCTCAACTCTTTCTACACTTGTAGGCAAACCACAGCTGCAAGGGAAGCTAGGATGTTAGTAATTTCCTTATCAATCTCTGTATTGGAGGTGAAAAGAGAAAAAGGGATTTGGAATGAGAGTTAAGCTGCCGACAGTACGCCAACAAAGGCGATGATAATGAATTTAATTTTGGCTATGTCTATGGAGGAAAGTTTTATGCAATGAAAAAGAGTGCCTAAGTTTGGAAGAAGTTGTAGGACTTGAAAGAAAGATATAGATCCAATCTACATTTGCTTCATGTTCAATCTTATATCTAAAGAATTCCAACTTCTTATTTCTAATGTTTTCTTTCTGTTTCCATGGCCTCCTTTGTTTTCCAAATTCCATTTAGTAGGTCTTTTGTTAGTTTCTTGTATCAGGACCACACCCTGCACCTCCATCCACTGGGTCAAACTCCCATTGTCATGTCATCATCCCAGTCCATATAGGAGGAAATATATGGCCTTAGGACTGAGTACTCCCATACACTCTTGGGACTAAATAAATTAATGCATAGGTGGATACTTCTTATGTCAATAGCTACTTCTTTCCCTGCCCACTCTCTGCAGTATTGACCTAGGAAGAACTGGCTTCTAGGTGGAACACTGCTAAGGCATACTACTGCTAATACTGTACTAGGGAAATGACCCCTCCCAAAAATTAGCAAGCCCTTTTTCTGTGGTTTTGCTTTTTCTCCCATTAATGCTCTTCTCCTACCCTCCCTACAGCACATGGGGATCAAAGTCACACCTAAAAAGATTTCAGACTCAACACAAACTGCTTCCTCCCCAGGCAGAAAGGCTTTTAAGTAAATTGAAGCCTTTTACAGGTCATATTTGTATGGGTTATATTTTCATATGTAGCAAGTCAGTAAACATTATTGAATTTTTTGAGTCTTAGACAAAGATAATGATCTCCCTTTATACTATGAATTTCAAGGACATGGTTCCTTTTTGAATTAAACTAAGTAGTGTCTCACAGCTGCAGTGCTACATTGAGAGTACCTATTCCGGAGGTCACTTTAGCATTCCCTTTGTACCAGCACTTACACAACACAATATAACCTTAAGTGTTTTTCTGTAGAACCTTTTGCTCCCTGCATATACAGACAAGTTGGATTGTCTGTCATTGTTTATGCATACTGTTTATCTGGGATGACAATACGCTGTAGCCTAGAGGATGCTCATGGAAATCTCTGTTGTCCTTGCATGCATGTGGCATGCTTTGTCCCAGCACAGCTAAGCCGCATGATGCCTACTGTGCTGTTTTGTCATGTTTTATAGCAAACTTGGGTGGTATTTTCATTTTGACACATCAGGGCCTCCGGTTTCTCTCTATTCTTTTCCTCTTCTAATAGCTCTTGTCTTCTCATTTTTCATTATCCTACCGCCTGATAGAGGGCTAATGAAAGCAAGACTAGCCCTCCTAGGATGTTGCCTCAGGGGTGGCCTTAGCCGGGAGCTGGTTGTGGTGACTGATCACAATGGGCTCTTTAGAGGAAGTCTGGGAGCCAAGTTTTCTACAAGACCAAGAGCACACACAGCCTCTGGAGCTTTGCCCTGGGCTCCATATGAGTGTTTGCAGAACCTTGAGTCAATGGCACAAAGAATGGTCATCTCTACCTATTGACCTGCTCCCACTTTCTGTGCATCGCCTTTCTCTTCTTATGTGTTCTTTCTTCTCCTGTCCTTCTGCCCCAGCCCCATTTCTCTAAGGATTTATGATGAATAGTGTGGATCATATAGAATGAATGAGTCTTCCCAAAGTGTTTAAGCTAATTTGTAATAGGGAAAATCCCCTGCTTTTTCCTTGAAATTTTTGAGGTATTAAAGATCTCTGCATTGAAATTACAGTTCTGTACTGGCTGGCTATTTGATTATGGACACTTACACCTCAGTTTCCTGCCCTGTAATAAGGAGATAATAATAGTGCTTACCTTAGTGTGGTTATGTTAAATTGATGTATAAAAAAATAGTTTAGTCCACACAGAAAGTGGTCACCACGTCTTAGCTGTTATTCATAGAGTTGTGTTACATGGTGTGATATGAAAATGTGCTCTCAGGTCTCCTCCCATTAGAAGCATCGTTGAATTATGGTCTACCTGCTGCCTGTCTGTGTTCCCCTTCACTCCAGTGCCATGCTTTCTGTAAGCGCCTCCTAACCAGTGATGGGACACAGAAAGGGCAGTGAGGCAGGTCTGTTCCCACGAAATGTGAGCCCCCTCTGTTGGATGACTTTAGCTCTATGACTCCCCTTTGGCTGGGTGGACCTCTCTTGGGACTTCACTGTTGTTCAGTCTCCTTTCCTTCCCTTTTTCATTTCACAGGCATCAGATCTGCACCATGCTTCCTGCTTTCTCCTGCTTCCTGCTCTACTTTTTACATATCTAATGTTAAAAACTTAATAAAATGTGTTAAATTCACATTCCTTAAATGATAGACTCTGTTCTCACTTTGCTTGGTGAATAAGTGATAAAGATACTGTTGATCACTGTGAATGGCAGGGATGGAGGAACTCCCTGAGTTAGTAAACTTGATGACTATGTCAAGGGGACATTCCTAGAAATCTGTAGCAATGGCCTGTCTGATGTCCTGAGTACAAACAATCAAGCCTTTGAAAATTTTCTGTGATGTCAGTCTATTTTGAAAAAGAGACGTGCCACATTAGAAAGATCATATGCCATGATAATGTTGATTTCATTCCAGGGATGGAAGAATGTTTCAACATGTGCAAATCAATAGACACGAACACATACACAGTAAAATTAAGGATGAAAAAAATCACATGATCATCTCAATAGATGCAGAAAATACTTTTGTAGAATTCAGTATCCTCTTATGAAGAAAACTCTGAATAAATTAGGTATGTAAATATCTTTCCTCAACATAATAAAGGCTGTATGATTTAACTCCTGGCCAAGAGCATACTGAATGTTTTCATCATACTTAAAGTTTTACCATTAAAAATCAGAAACAAGACCATGGTGTCCATTTTCATGATTCTTCTTTACCATAGTATAGTATTTGAAGTTTTACCCAGACCAGTTAGGCAATAGGGGAAAAAAAAATGGACAGGATCTCAGTTATCCCTGTTTGTAGGAAATATGTTTCTGTACTTAGACACCCTAAAGATCCCACTGAAAGATTCTTAAAGATGATAAACACATTCTTCAAAATAGTAGGATACAGAATCTCCACACACAAAAAATTCAGTAGCTTTTCTGTATAACAATAATGACCTCACTGAAAAAGAACAAAGCAATACTATTCACAATTAAAGACTCAAAAATGCCTAAGAATAAACCTATCTAAGCATGTAAAAGACCTCTACAATTAAAATTACAATACATGAAAGAAATTGAAGACACTAGAAGATGGGAAAAAAATGGTCACACTGTCAAAGGTGATTTACAGACTCAGTGCAGTCCCCATTTAGATACCAATGACATTGTTCCATCTTAACATTCATATTGCAACACAAAAGACTTCAGAATAGCCAAAGCAATACTGAACAAAAACAGCAATGCTGGAGTTAGCACAATACCTGATTTCAGATTATGCTACAGAGCCCTAGTAACAAAAACTGTATTACATTGTCATAAAACAGACATATGGGCCAGTAGAATAGAATTGAGAACCTGCAAACAAACCCATGTTTAGCTAGTTGATTCTTGACAGAGGCACAAAAAAATACGTTGGAGAAAAAATAGTTTCTTAGAGATGCTGCTGTGAAAACTGAATATTCACATATAGAAGATTAAAATTAGACCCTTACCTCTCACTGTGTACAAATACGCACTCAAATTGGATCAAAGATCTTAATGTAAGACCTGAAACTTTGAAACTAGTAGAAGGTGATGTAGGGAAAATACTTAAAGATACTGGCATAGGCAGCAATTTCCTGAGGAAGGAGTCAGGAAACAACTGGAGATACATATTTAAAAGAAGTAAAGTCAGCATTCAGAAGAGATATCTGGGTGCTCATGTTTATTGGGCACTATTCACAGTAGCCAAGATATCACTTCAGCCTAGATGCTCATTGACAGATGAATGGATAAAGAAAATTAATATATAAATACTATTCACCTATAAATAAGAGTGAAATTGTGTCATTTACATGAAAATGGATGGAGCTGTAGGATATCATGGTAAGTGAAATAAGCAAGACACACAAAGACGGGTATTACATGTTTTCTTGCAACATGGAAACAAAAATGAAAACCAAAGCTAAAACAAAAAGATGGCTGGAAAATGAAAGGGAACTGTTAGAGAAGGAAAACAGGCAGAGGGACGGGGAAGACAGGAAGAGAGTAGATAGGAAGGCAGACATGATCAAAGCATCTGATCAAAGCATCATATTTCCATACATCTGTATGTATGGAAATGTCAAAGTGAAGCCCACTGATGTATCCAATTTAAAAAGAAGATGCTTGGTAAGAATGCAGATGAAAAAAAATTTTCCTCTGACTTTTGGCTGAGCAGTTTATAGTAAAAAATAGTTTCCCCTAGATATCTTATAGAATGTGCCAACATTAGCAGTTTAATAAACATGAATCAGATATGTGCTATGAAAACTAGTAGGTGACTAATGTGCTTATTAAGTTAATCACTGGTAGAAAAGCGAATTTCTAGTTTTTCTTGACATAGCTTAGTAAGGAGTTTAGCTTCATTTTCTCTCTTAGCTTCCAAATGAAAACTGTAGATGCAAGGTGAAAGATGTGATTATTTGTTAACTTGCCTGGGACTTTGGAAAGCAGGTTTCATGCCCATGCATCAAAATGCTCAGGTAAACATGAAAAGCCCTTGCAAGATATTTCAGAAGCACTTTTTTTTCCTTTGTAAAGTCTTCAGAAATACAACTTTTGTGTGTAAATCTCCAGACTTCCTTTTTCTACCATCCTTATCCTCTGGGAGTTGCTTGAAGCTGCTGGTTGCTTTCATGTCAGAAACTGTTGGGAGCAAAAGTCAGATCATTGCATTTTTCACACAGGTACAAAGTATTAATACAGTTTATCTACTTGGAAATATTTATTTTAACCTATGGTGGCCTCTGAATAAGTGTGTGAAACAAAAGGTAATGGGAAGAAAAACCTGGGTATTGGAGGCTGTGGCTTCTGTTCTGGCAGTGACTGCCTGAGGGCAGTGTGTGAGGAAAGCATGGTCTTCCAGGAACACTGCTTCCTTGAGTCTTTCTCCCTTCTTCACGCTGGTTACTGGGACTGAGGAAGGACATTGCTTTTTTCAGGGACACTTATAAAACTACAAAACCTTAGCTATAAGCAAAGTGTTGAGCATTCCAATGAGGTCAGCATCAGTGATGGTGAACCTTTTAGAACTTTCAGTGATAACAGCCAGCCAGCTGTGGCACGTGTGCCATAGGTTCACCATCAGTGGTATAGAAGGCTTGTCCTGGCAAATTACTATGTAGTAGCTCTTTATTCTGTTCTCACCAAATACAGCTGCTACCACCTGGGCATGATGTTGTTGGCTTTGTTAGATTGCTTTGAATCCTGTGCAGTAATGAATAATTTACCACCCTTACCATTGTAACCCTTACTACTGCTTTGTGCCTGGCACATGTTTTGCTTGTTGTTTTTCCATACTGTAAAACAAAATTTGCTTGAAGGAGAGAACAGTGTAAGTAAAAAGTAGTTTGGAGCTATCTAGATTTTCTTTACAACTTATTTTCTATCATTTTAAGCTGAAACTAACTTACTTTTGAAAACTCAAATTGAAGCAGTATAAGGATCATATTTTTTCCATAGGGCTATTGTGAATGATTTTTTTTTTTTCAATTTTCTCTGTAGTTTAGGCTAGCCTTGAACTCACTGTGTTGCCCAGGCTGGCTTCAAATTCATAGTGATCCGCCTACCTCAGCCTCCTGAGTGCTGGGATTGTAGGCGGACACCATCACGCCTCTATTGTCAATGATTAAATGAACACATACTCCAAATTAAATAGGTATAGCAAAGATTTAGTATGTTTTAACCATTTTTTATTTAACACACAAGTAGAGTTATAGATGAGCAATAACTATAAGAAAATGGAAAAAAGATACAGAGCTGCACATATAATTGTTCAAAGAAAGTAATAAAAGACCCTTCTGAGCTGAAAGGAGTTTATCACAGGTTGCTTCTGATAGGAGGTGAATGTTGAGTTAGATTATATATGTTGAATTTAGGTCATTGGAGCAATGATTCCTGAACCTTAGTGTGCATTAAAGTCACCTGAAAAATCCTGTGCAGTGCACATACCTGGGCCTGCTTGCTATTAGGCATGTTGGGTCGATAGGGGTGGTTTGAGCGCAGGAACCTGCATTTTAATAAGCATTACAGTTTTGATGATTGTCCACTCTAAGAAATTCTTGGTGGAGGTTTTCTGCCCATCTTGTGTAGCATGGTTGCTACACAAGACTGGCAGACAATGCAGCTGTAGAGGAGGGAAGGGATGGGTGGACCATCTCAGGAAAAGGGCTTTCACATTTTAGCCACATAATCAGCTTTAGTATTGTTGTGTTTTGTTTTTTGGAGCCTCATCTTTGACTGTGCTTAAGCCTATTTCCCACTAGTGTGTTCTTATGAAGATGTAAATAATTAGTCTGCTTCTTTTGTAAAATTATTGGTTCCTTAATTTGGAGAGATTCCAGTATATTCCTCACTTTTATAGCTTGTATCATAATTCCTTTATTTCAGTGTTCTTGTGCTGATTCTGAACATATATTCTTTATTTATATAGTCTGATTTTAAACACCTTTTCTTGGTTTTAGATTGCTGTGTTTGCCCATTGCTACATCTAATTAAACTCAACCTGAAATTTACTTTTGAGATTTACAAACATATCCATCAAGATTCTCAATGTTTATAAAATATTTATGATGATTTTCTTGGTATTTCAGAGATTTATACTTTTTGCTTTAGGCTTCGATGTAGTATACTATCTTACCAGCATATAAAGCGATTTTTCTTACAGTGTTGTTAAATCAGTTTTATGTCTTTTTAATTTTTAGAGTAGAGATAAATAACTTTTGCTTACTAGTTTGATAGTACCTTTATCACTTAATATCTGAACGTCTTCAGTACTTTAATTTTAATATGGCTAAATGGAATTTATAAGATGTAATGCTTTTATTTTTGTATCTTGCATAACAATATGTTACAGAAATTTAACTGAAATTCCTGCAGATAAACAGCTAGAACTGTTTCCTTACTGCTGAATATTTAGAATTGCGCCTGTTTTCTCCTTTGATGTTATTCTAGCAATTGTATTGAATGAAGAATCACATAGTGCTGATGTACAGCTATAATATGACTTTATGCTTTCCTCTCTCTCTCTTCAAATGCTTTCAATGTGTGTGTGACTGTGTATGTGCATGTGTGCACATGCATATGTGTGCATGTGTGTAAAACCTTTCTTCTTGGATGAGATCTTAGATAGATGCTGTAACTTTACCTGCATAATGACAGGGATACTATATCAACTTCTCTTACCTGTAGTTTTCTGCAGTCTCAGTTCGATAATTAATATCCAGTCCTACATCATAGTCAAAGCCCCCTACTGCATTTAATGTTGAAGATTTTCTCCTCTGCTGGTCAGCCTACTCTAGGCTGAAGCCGGTAGTGGGAGAGTGGTGCAGTAGTATTTGATGGCTTAGGCTGTTTTAGTTTTGATCCTTTGTTGCTTCAACTAAAGTTAGTATCAGAAGAGTTCTGTTTTAATATCCTGTTGCATTACACTGGGCCAAAACTAGCAATATTAAAGCCAGTAAACAGTACCTGAATAACCACTGCATGACAGTTATTAGGAAGCTTGACTTCAGTTGAAATTTTCTTTGTCCTGAGAACATGGTAGATACCTAGCTAACTTTGGGTTGATTTGGTTTGTCAGAGGTTACAGTGTCATGGTGGTGAATATGTGTATTTATGCGTAATTTATAAATAATGTATAATTCATATATGTACATGAATAGTAAAGCATGTAATGTCTGTACAAGGGGGTTAATTATCACTAGGGTGACTAAAAAAAGTATGAAGGAGGTAGTGGCATTTGAACTAGGTCTTGAGAAAACATGTAAACAAAGAATGGTTTAGAGGCAGCACATGAGCCGAGACAGGTGTAGGAGAGTGATAGGTTGGGAGGACTTTGTGTAATTTAGTGAGATTTAAAGGGCAGTGTGCATTGTTGAGAGAGGTAGATTAAAATTCGAAAGTCAGATTGTGGATGTCCCTAGGTATTGTGGCATTGAAGTTGGGACTTTATGAAGGTAATAGTTGAGTTCTAACATAGCACATTTCCAGCATATGTAGAGATCTAAGAGCTGGTTTGATTGATCTTTGAAAGTAATATGGAATCCATACTGGTTACACAACCTCCTATCCATTGTGTTCATTTTCCTGTTTCTAACTTATAGCGATAACTCCTCTTTTCCTCATTCTTGGGATTTGTGGTTGAGAATGTCGGATATATTTATTTGGCTTAGATTTTATCCTTGAAAATCAGTGACTGAGAAGCCTTATTTGAAATTTTAAATCTCTCTGAAGCACTTTGACCTTACCTTTATTATGAGTTATGGGATGATGAAAACGAGAAAAATATAACAAGGCTTAGAATAGAATGATTGTTTTTAACCTCTTTTCATTTTGATATTGTTGTTTTTAGCTTTATTCTATATTCTGAACTTTGCTCAGTGTCTTAAGCCTTAAGTGAATCCTCCCCACCTGCCATTCTCTTAAACTTAAATATCTGTCTGACCTTTTAAATCACATCCTGGATTCCCAATCCTTTACCTAATGTGATTTTGGGTAAACTCTTACACACATTATGCCTGAGTTCCTGGCCTCAAACTGTATAACTTAGGGTGCTTTATAAGGAAAATAAAAGAGAGTTTTCTAATTAATTTGTTAATCAATATTTTTTTCTGTGCTTGTATGTGAGTTCCACTCTTCTAAAATGTTTCCTGTGTATTACTGTGAAAATGTGGGTTATACAATGACATTTTAAATCTTTCCAATAATGCTGAGCATGGTTTTGACTATATCTGCATTATTGTAAATGTTCTTTGAGAAGGAATCTCTTAGAAATAAAATGATTCAAAATATGTCCTTTTGATGGTTCATCTATTGGAAATGAGTTTGTTAGTTAATCAGTGTATTAGTTAGGGTTCAGTAGAGGAACAGACAATATATATGTAGGACATTATAGGGTAGGCTTATAGTGGTCACCTGCAGTCAGGAGTGGATCAATGTGAAAAGGAGGTCCAGGAGATCCTGTGTGCTAGAGATCCAAAAGACTCAGTCAAAAGTTGAAGGCCTAAAGCTCATTACAGAGTTGCAGGCAAGGTGTATCAGGAAGCCCAAAGGTCTGAGCTGGAAGGCTAAATAGTCTGAGCTGAAAGGCTGGAGACTGACATCTGAAGGTGAGGAGTTCCTCAGAAAGAACAAAAGTATGACTTCCTTCTTGCATTTTTATTCCAAATAGGCTACAAGCCTGTTGGTTGGTGCCACCCACACCCAGGGATGATCTTCTGTCTTCAATAAATCCATTCTCCAGACACACCCAGAACTTTGCCAAACCAGTCAGCCATACCTTTCTTATTCAAGCTGACACCACTGTTAACTATCACAATAAAGAATCCTTATTTTCAACATTAATTGAAAACTACCATTAATTAATTACCATTAATTTAAAAAATGAAATCTCATGTGAATATGAAATCCTACCCAGTCACACTTGAATTATGTTCCTGCTTCCTTAGTTCACTTACTCTTGCCTTTGTGATACTTAACCTCAATGTGTTCTCAAGCTTTTCCCCCAGCAAGGACTGTTTGAGATTTGGGTTGTATTGGTGCTCGATCCTGTATTCATATTTGTGCCTCGTTGCCTGGAAACTAGATTTCTGCCTTACTTTTCCATGAGCACCTCTCTACTGGGCATCCCATTTCCCCATGAGACTCAGTGTGCTGATTGTGATTTCTTTGCTTGCCTCTTTGTCAGGCCTCTTTGCTTATACAGTGCCTTCCATGCTTGTGCTTGGCAGTTGGTCTTTCCCTGAATCCTGTGTTTCCTTTGAACTCTTGCCTCCTGATGAACCCCTACTTACCTTTTCGTCTTGCAGACTCATCTTCTATTTTAGATCTTCTCTTAGACCCATGGCCTCTTTATCACCTCTTCATTAACACTTGGTTTTTTTTCTTGCTTTTGTATTCTTATCATTGTGGAATTTTGAATTATGCCTTCCCTAGTGTGTCTTGTCATACCACTCAATTTTATGGTGAAATTGTCTTTGTCAAATGTTGCAGTCTGGTTTGGTAACGTCATAACTTCTCAAGGAACTGGACTGCTTGCTAGAGAAATCAAACATATACTGTTCGCTGTGCATGTGAAAATATTATACTATATATCAAAATACCAAAATCCTGTGTCCATTTGTTTCCCTCTCCAAAGAGTATCGCATTTTATCATCCTGATGCAATTTTTCATATGATTTCAAGTCAGAGTACAGCTATACATGGCAGGTCAACAACTGAAGAATGTAAAGGTCTTATATATTTTCATAGTTTAACCAAGGACACATTGGAAAACCAGGGATGAAACAGATTGTAAGTCTTTTCTCCTGTTAATCTTTGATTTGTAGCCCTCTCTAGGAAGAATGTTTTCAAAAATAAAACCTTTAGGGAAATAAGTTTTGGTAGTTTGATATTACCATATTAATGAGTGCAAATTCATTAATGTGGGCTGGCAATTAAGTAAATCTTCTTGATTCTTTATCTACTCATCTCTTACCTGTCACTATAGCTAGATAACATATGACTTCATTATCAGATTTTATTTTCTTTCTGTGGCTGGGAAACCACTCTATATGTCACTGGGTTGGTATAGTTGTTTGCAGACTTAGGTCCTTAAGATACAGCTAAATTCTTTGGATTATGAGAATAAAAAGAAATAGTTTCCAACTATGAGAATGATTACAACCTATATCAGCAAATAAAGTAACAAAAATTGTAATGTTGGTGATCTAGTGCAAAATCTATTTTAAAATGTACACATTTAAAATCAGAGTAATGATCTTGTCACTTGTATTTAATTCCATTAGGACTAATGCTCCTTTTTTTTTCTTTTTTGTTTTTTGTTTTTTGTTTTTCTCTGGTACCGGCAATCGAACTCACGACCTTGTGCCTGCCAGGCAGGCACGGTGCTGCTGAGCTAAATCACCAGCCCTCTAATGCTCCTTTTTGTAAAATAATATATAATTTACAAAACTGATTTTCTATTTAAACCCAGAGAGATATAACTAGTTACGCTTAAATAAATAGTGTCCTATCTATAACATATGTAAAATAAGCTCGGTGAAATGGCATTTCAGTACATATGCACTTGTTTGCAATTTCCTTGGAAGATAAAATTTAAGATGCATGTGTGCATATTTATATAAAATCACAAAAGATACTAGTCACCAGTGCAGATTCATTGAGTGCATGCTAGTGATAGTTTGAATACAGTGACCTGTAAATATTTTCTAAGCTGGCAAGTAACTATTGGTAATTTTTCTATTATGTCAGTCTTACCATTAATGGCAAAAGACACTGCAGAAACTCCATAAACACATGGAAATTAAATATAATCCTCCCAAACAACCAGTGGATCACAGATGAAATTAAAGATGAAATTAAACAATATTTGCAATCCAATGAAAATGCAGATACAACATACTGGAACCTGTGGGATGCAATGAAAGCAGTCCTCAGAGGTAAATTTATAGCGGTCACTTCTCATATCAGGAAAACAGAACAAGCACAAATAAACAACCTAGTGCCACAGCTCAAGCTTCTAGAAAGGAGAAGAGGAAGTCAAGCCCAAAGCCCATACAAGGGAGGAAATTATAGATGAGAGCAGAAATTAACACAATGGATACTAAGAAAGCAATACAAAGAATTAATTTAAGAGTTGGTTCTTAGAAAGAATAAATAAAATTGATAAAACTTCAACCTTATCAAAGAAAGGAAAGATTCAAATTTCTGTAATGAGGAATGAAAAGGGTGAAATCACTACTATGCTGTGGAAATTCAGAAGACCATCAGTACCTACTTTGAAAATCTTTACTCTCATAGGATGGACAACACAGAAAAAATGGACAGATTCCTAGAAATATATGAATTACCAAAGCTGAATCAAGAAGATATAAAAATTCTGAATACCCCAATAACAGTTAATGAAACTGAAAATGTAATTAAAACCTTACCAAGAAAGGAAAGCCCAAGTCCTGATGGATTCACTGCTCAATTCTACAAGAAATTCAGAGATTTAATGCTAATTCTCCTCAAACTCTTTAATGAAATTGAAAGAGAAGCAATCCTCCCTAATTCATTGCTGGAGGCAAATATTACCCTTAAAGCAAAAGCAGAGAAAGACCCAAAGAAAAAAGAGAAGAATCACAGGCCAATCTCCCTAATGAACATAGATGTAAAAAACCTCAAAAATATTAGCAAACAGAATGCAGCAAATCATCAAGAAGATTATACAGCATGACCAAGTGGGATTCATCCCAGGAATGCAGGGATGGTTCAATATATGCAAATCAATAAATGTAATATGCCATATCAACAGAGCCAGAAACAAAATTTGTGTGATCATATCAATAGCTGCAGGAAAAGCTTTTGACAAGTCCAACATTCATGATAAAAACCCTACAGAAAATCAGAATAGATGGTCTTTCCTATAATCTGGTAAAAGCTAGCTGTGACAAACTCACAGCCAACATCATACTAAATGGACAAAACCTGAAAGCTTTTACTCTAAAATCAGGACCAAGACAAGGATATCCACTATCACCACTTCTACCAGTAGAGTTGTGGAAACATTAATCGGAGCAATTATACAAGGAAAAGAAATGAAAGGAATACGAATAGGAAAAAGTTAAATTATCATTATTAGCAGATGACATGATAATCTATATAGACGGTCCCAAAATCTCCACCAGAAGACTTCTAGATTAATAAGCAAATTCAGTAGTGTAGTGGGATACAAAATCAATACTCAAAAATCAATAGCATTCCTATACCAAATAATACACTCACTGAGAGAGAAATTAGGGAATGCACACCCTTCACAGTATCCAAAAGAATGAAACACTTAGGAATCAGTCTAACACAGCAAGTGAAAGTTCTATACATTGAAAATTATAGGATGCATCGTAGATGTTGGGGAGCAGGAAGGCAGGGGCAGTGGCAAGCAGGATCAGGATGAACAGCGGTGGTATCTTCGGTTTGGGTTTAGGCTTCAGCCTTACCCCAATAGTGGTAATTCAGCAATGCAGCTCTTACTTTTTCCTCCAGAGTATGTTATGTTATGTTTCATGACCCATCAAGTGTTGGTGTGGCCCAGCAAGTAACTAACATGGTTTTTATTGACAGAGCTCTGATAGTTGTTCCCTGTGCAGAAGTGATGCAGCCAACATGAACGGTCGTGTAACTCAACTTTCGATGTCATATGTAACATAGCTTTCGATCACTGAAAAAAAAATGTCCTGGGAAAGTGTCCATGCTTGATATCATTTGGTTCATGAGCATTAAGTTTCCAGTACAGGTAAAATCCCAGAGGAGTCCAAAGCCCTCTCTTTATTGGCTCCTACTCCAACTATGACAAGTCTTATGCCTGGTGCAGGATTGCCTCCCATACCAACCCCAATCTCCTTGACTACACTTGGTGTGTCATTGAGCAGTTTTTTGGGGGGGTTGGGGGGCAGCTACACCAGCAGCAGCATTAGATCCCAACATTGCAACACTGGGAGAGATACCACAACCACCACTTATGAGAAATGTAGATCCTTCCAAAATTGATGAAATTAGGAGAACAGTCTATGTTGGATATTTGAATTCCCAGACGACAACAACTGATCAACTACTTGAATTTTTTAAACAGGTTGGAGAAGTGAAGTTTGTGCAGATGGCAGGTGATGAGACTCAGCCAACTCGGTTTGCTTTTGTGGAATTTGCAGACCAAAATTCTGTACCAAGGGCCCTTGCTTTTAGTGGAGTTTACGTTTGGAGACAAGCCACTGAAAATAAATCATTCCCTCAATGCAATAATAAAACTCCCTGAGATAATACCTCAGGCTGCAGCCAAAGAATTAGAAGAAGTAATGAAGCAAGTACGAGAAGCTCAGTCGTTTATCTCAGCAGCCATTGAACCAGAGTCTGGAAAGAGCAATGAAAGAAAAGATGGTCACTCTCATTCCCATACATGCTCAAAGTCCAGGTCTAGCTCAAAATCCCACTCTAGAAGGAAAACATCACAGTCAGAACACAGGAGTAGATCCCATAACAGATCACGTTTGAGACAGAAGGATAGACGTAGATCCAAGAGCCCACATAAAAAATGCTCCAAATCGATGGAGAGATGGAAATCGAGTTGTTCACATTCACAGGACAAGAGAAAAGATACTTGGGAAAAGAATGGAAAAGGAAAGAGTAAAGGAGAAAGATAGAGAAAGGAAAGGGAGGAACAGTGGGAGAGGGAAAAGGAATGGGAAAAAGAAAAGGAACAGGGCAAAAACAAAGACCCGGACAAAGAATGAGAAAAAGACTGGGACAAGGACAAGGACAGAGAGAGCAGGAAAAAGAGCATGAAAAGGAGCGAGACAAAGAGAAGGAAAAGGAACAGGACAAAGAAAAGGAAAGAGCAAAGGACAAATCCAAAAAGACAGATGAAAAAAGAAAGAAGGATAAAAAGTCCAGAACACCACCCAGGAGTTACAGTGCATCAAGAAGAGCGCATAGTTCCAGCAGGGATAGGTGCAGAAGTAGAAGCAGGAGCTCTTCCAGGTCACCAAGAACATCAAAAACCATAAAAAGGAAATCTTCCAGGTCTCCATTCCCTAGGAGCAGAAATAAGGATTAAAAAAAGAGGAAAAAGAAAGGAACCACATCAGTGAAAGAAGAGAAAGAGAGCCTTCAGCTTCCACAAGAAAGAGTTCTAATGATAGAGATAGGAGAATTCTACTGATAGAGATGGGAAGGAGAAATTGGAGAAGAACATTGCTTCAGTTAAGGAGAAGGAGCAGATTTGAATGTGGGCAAAGAAGTAGTTAATAAAGAACCAGATTTGAATGTGGGCAAAGAAGTAGTTGATAAAGAACCAGATTTGAATGTGGGCAAAGAAGTAGTTGATAAAGATACACCAAGGACTGAAGAAAATAAAGTGTGGCAAAATGGAAATTGTCAGCCAAATGAAGAAGACCTCTCTACCAAAACTGAAGCAGTATAAGACCAACTAATGCACCTCTACATTCAACACTGGAATAAAATCCAAAGCATTTAATTTTCTCAACAAGATGTAAAACAGGGAAGAGATCTAGTTGGGCATAAAGATAGGTGCACCAGTTGTCAGCTGATGTTGTGGACATCTTGTTAGAGTAAGGAGATAAAGCGCAGACATTGTGAAAATATGACAGGTTACCCAAACTCTTCATCTTCTAAAATCTGTGCATTTCCGTGGTGGCTGACACACTTGTGATGTGGTTTGTTAGTGTTTGCCAAGAACCATTGCAAATGAACATCAGTCATCCAAATTTGTAGAAGTCCTAGAGACTGGAGATAAGCATTGGTGGCTTTTTAAAAAATGCTAGTTACTGAATTTTGTATTTTTTCACTTTTTAAAAAAAAAATTCATTATATACAATTTGATAATGTGCTTGAAATTGGTGCAAATATATACATACCATTGTAAGTGCAAAGTATGTAAGAAGTTTTAACATTTACTTCATGAGATTTACAGTGATTGTGTTACATTCTCACTATTGTGTTTTCTTTTGCTCAATGTTCAGGACAGTGGTTTTTCTTTAAAATAGTTTTACAGATTAAAATTGCTTAAATAAGTGGATTACAAAACAGCTGATATGCCTGCTACTCTCTCTTTCAAAAGGAAGAGCAACTGTGTTGAATACTAACATTAATGTATTAGTATTCATTGTTTAGAATCATTGGATCTACCCACAAGTATTTTTTTAAACTTTCTTTACATCTCCAACCTTACTATGAGCATTGCAGTGTATTTTGTCAGCTGTAGGTGGCAAATATGCCCTTATAAAAAAGAAACTGGTTTCAAAATGGGGAATGGGAGCACAAGCTGAAGCTTTAGTGCCTTCTACAATGTGGTATATTGTTTTCTAGAATTTCATACGTGCTAGTCATTCTCAATTGATATGGAAGTGTGTAAGTGATGTGTCAGAAGAGCTTCTCAGTTCAAGTATGAAAAGGGAGTCCTCTTTTCAAGACTGACTTCAGAGTTTGAAACAGTGCAGTGTTGGGACCATCAGTTTTATACTGTGACAATTGAAAATAAATATGTTCTTTTCTCTTCAAATCAAAAAAATATTACAGTACTCTGAAAAAAGAGATTAAAGAGGATATCAGAAAATGGAAAGCTATCCCTTGTGCATGGATAGGAAGAACCAACATTGTGAAAATGACTATATTCCCACAATTGTTATACAGATTTAGTTTAGTCTCAATCCAAATAGCATTAGCATACTTCGCAGAAGTAGAGCCAACATTCCTAATATTCATTTGGGACGAGAAGAGACCTAGAATAGCAAAAGCAATCCTGGGCAACAAAGGCAAGGCAGGAGGCAACACAATTTCTGACTGGAAATTATACTACAAAGCTACTGTGATAAAATCAGCATGGTACTGGCCAAAAAAAAAGAAACCTGAGGATCAGTGGAACAGAGTAAAAGATGCAGATACAACTACAAACACACTCAGCCACCTTATCTTTCACAGAGGGGCCAAACATGTTCACTGGAAAACAGATAGCCTATTTAATAAATGGTGCTGGAAAAACCTGCTCTGTACATGCCAAAGGCTAAAACTAGACCCATGTGTACCACCATGTACTAAAATAAAGTCAAAATTGTTCAAAGAGCTAAATATTAAAGCAGAAAAACTCCATGTACTGGAAGAGAAGATGTGTAGAAATCTGAAAGACAGGTATAGGCAGAGTTCATGAGTAGAACCCAATTGCATGGGAAATACTTCAAAGAATCAGCAAC
>NW_004955479.1:4402622-4439594 GCF_000276665.1 Chinchilla lanigera | reverse complement strand
GGGCCCTGCGGCTCCCAGAGTACTTGCTCTCTTGGAGCAGGGTGCGTGGGGCTCAGAGAGTCTGCTTGCCTGGCTCAGAGAGCCTGCTTGCCCAGCCCCCTGCCGGAGAAGTCCCCTGGGCCTCTCAGTCCGGATCTCCTCTCTGCCGCCACAGCGACTCGGTCTGTAATGTCGGCGTGAGGTCCTTGTTTGCCCATTCTACCCTCAGGGGTTAGATGGGAAGTACCTGGCTCTATCAGCACATTTCAGCTGGGAATCGTGGTGGTGTGCGTCCAGCACAGACTCGAACCCACGAGCCCTGCAGCTCCCAGAGTACTCGCTGTCTTGGTGCAAGGCTCGCGGGACTCCGTGAGCCTGCTGGTCCCACCTGTCCCCTGGGCCTCTCTGCCGCCGCAGCAACCGGGAAAAATTTTTTAACCAACTGTCCATTAGAGCAGGGACTTCTTCTAGACCATATAAAGAATCAAAAAAATACTGGGCTCCCAAAAATCAAAGGTCCAGTCCTAAAATGGGCATCTGAGATGAATACACACTTCTTAGATGAAGAACTACAAATGGCAAGTAAATATATGAAAAAATGTTTCACATCATTGGTCAGTCAAGAAATGCTAATTAAAACAGCACTGAGATTCTGTCTTGTTCCAGAAGGAATGGCTGTCATCAAGAGATCAACCAATAACAAATGCTGGTGGGGTTGTGGGGGAAAATGAGCCTTTCTCCATTGTTGGTGGGAGTGTAGACTGGTACAACTACTGTGGAAATCCCTGTGGAGATTCCTCAAAAAACTAGGACTAGAGTTCTCAGTCAACCCAGCTATTCCCCTCCTGGGTATTTTCCCAGAAGAATTAAAAACATTGTACCACTGTAATCAATGTCCACCCATCTTTATTGCAGCACAATTTATAATAACTAAATATTTGAAGCAACCCAGATGCCCATCAGTGGAAGAGTAGATAAAAAAGAGGTATTTTTGTACAATGGAGTACTACTCAGCTATAAAGAAGGGTAAACTTGGAGGCTTTTCAGGTAAATGGATGTAACTTGAGACTATATTCATAAGTGAAATAAATCATACTCGCATGTGTTAACATTGTATTATCTCCCTAATGTAAGAAACTGAAGGAGTAAAATCCAAAATGTACAGTATATATTGTGAAAGGGGAAGAAACTGCTCAAATGGAAAGAGCAGCTGCAATGGAGGAAAGGAGAGAAGAAGGGAAAATAAAAAAAAATATATATACATACACACATTGGTGTATACACAAGATAGCTAAGAAAAATATACTACTAATTTGTATTCATTAGAAAGAACGTTTTGTGCTTATATTGTTTGATTAATCTTTCATGCCTATATCTTATAATCTGAGCAACTACTTTGAAGATGACAATATGCAATATATTAACAGTTTTTAATCTCCCAGTATCTTGTTTTGAAACTCTGTATCATTGTTTTTGTTACTTTCTCTTACCAAAGTCAGTCTTCCTTTGATTTTCACAGAATTGTGTTTTTGAAAAATTGTGTATATATTAAAACATTGGAAATATATTTATGTAAACTAGAGTTAGTGTTAGACTCAAATTAGAAGAGTTTTTCCTGGGGCTGGGGATTTAGCTCAGCGGCAAAAGCGCCTGCCTGGCATGCGCAAGGTCGTGAGTTCGGTTCCCGGCACCAGAGAAAAACTAAAAAAAAAAAAAGAAGAGTTTTTCCTTTTTTGTGGATATCCTGTAGGATGTTTGAAGTCTAGGACCTATCTAACATCACTGTCTCTTGCTCAGTTAATGCTGAGTATGCACCACATCATTGGAGTAATTCTGACTGCAGAATGCCATTCAGTGAGCGATGGATGCTGCCTTCCCTGAGTTCCTCTATTCTGGTCAGTTGGCTAGGGGTGCTCATCTGTGGAGGAATTATCCTGAGGAAGGAAAGAAAACAGTCATTTGCTGCTAAATCCTTGTGATTTCTATGAGATCATTCCTGAAACTGGATGGCACTAAAGTTCTGTCACTTGCACATGTCTTTTTCTGTATCATACTAATTTGTTCTTTAAAATGATACAGTGTTTTGTGGTAGAAACTTAAAATTGAACTTTCACCTTTAATATTTGAGCTACAGTTTAGATGAACTGCATTATTATTTTGCTGCATTGGAAAGGTTCATTTGTAGACTTAAATAAAAATGGACAAATGTACTACATAGACTTTCAGGTACAGATGACCATGTGACCTCTATAATCACACGTGGAGCTTCACAGTGGGATTTTGCTATGGGAAGACATACCACAGTATATAGGTTGAACATTAATGAAGCCATAAACTCCGTTTATGCTAGTTCCTAGCTGTCTTAAAAGAAGTTTCATTAAACTCCTTATATGTGTTTCATCAGCTCTTCTGTTGCCTTTTCATGTTTGAACTCATTTGCTATTTCTTTCTTTGGCTTTGTTGACTTCATTTTCAAACTGCTATTGCATTTAAAAACATAGATCTTTTCTACTTCTCTCTTCAACTTTAAATCTGAGATTCATAGATATACAGCAGTTTGTATTTTAGATTACTGTCCTCTCTGATCTACCTTGGCCTATGACCATTCGTAATCTCTCCTTCATTCTGCCCAGTATGTACTCAGCAGATAAAGTTGGACTAAGCATGTCCTAGTCATGATTCTTTTAGCTGTGAGTAGTAAAACATATTCGAGTGAGCTCAGGAATAAACAGGGATTTATTATAAGGAAATTTTCTCAAGGTACTCAAGCGCAGGTTAAGTAGCCAAGCCTCATGAGGGTCTTGATTTGGAAACTCTTAGGGACAAAGGCAGTTAGACTTCATTTTCTTCTGTGGAGCCACACATGCTCCCCCTCTTTTTCTCTTTGGTTATTTTTGTTTTGGTTCTGAAAGCAGGTATGCCCTGCTTCTGCATGAATATGATTATTATGCAGTATGTTATTACTTTGACTACCAGCACACTACTTAGAATGAATTATGCAAAGTTTCTATGAGAGAAGGAAACTCTCATTGGTCTAGATTGGGTCAAATGTTTGTGTGAGGCAAGATCAGTGTTACATGTACAAATGGGTTGTTTTTGGTTGAAACAGGGATGTTCTCAGCCTGTTAGTTTAAATGTTAAGATACGGTCAGTGTAAGAAATGGGTGGTGTCTTCCTCTGTTTTGTATTCAAATATAGGAATGGAGAACAAGAGGAAGCCTTTTTCATTCTGAAGCAAGGTTTTTACTGGAATTACCTTGAGAGCCGAGAAAAATACTATTCAAACCAAGGAAATCAGAGCTCTGGGTGTGTGGCCCAACTGTGGATTTTTAAAACATTTTTACAGTTCTTCAGATGCTTCTAATATTGTACCCTGGGTTGGAGATTAACACCCAATCCTTTCTTGTTATTAGGCAGGTCCAGCCTGCAGTCTAATGTCATGTTCTGGTAGATTTTTAGCTAATCTATGTATCTAAACATGCACTGGTTTTATAGAAAAGATTTTATTCATTTGTTAAATAATGTGTACCTAGGACCTGAGGATTCCAAAGTTCTTGAAGGAAGGACCTGTCTTGGAGAACCTAATGTGCTAAGGATAAATACAAACACACAGGAGTTTTCATGTAGAGGTGATATAGAGGGATGTAAAGAAAGGAGCAGTCTTTTTGATGAATGATAGGCTTTGTGAAGGAGGTGGGCATTGTCCAATATATGGATAAAGATTGAGGAATAAATGGTATGAATACAAAGCCAAGGAGCATTAGCCAAGGCTTTAGGACCAGGTGGGAATTTATAATAATTCCTACATTTTGGGGTTGAGTCACTGAATGGATGATGGTGGGTTTCTCCAAGACTGGGGATGCAGAAAGGGAATGCATTGTTGAGTTTGAGGTGACATGTGATCCAGGCACTTTAATTCTGTCTTGGTTATTTTTCTCTCACTGCTGAGGCAAAATACCTGACACCCCAAGTTAAAGGAGGAAAGGTTTATTTAGCTCACAGTTCGTGGAGGTTTCAGTCCATAATCAGCTGGCTCCAAGGTGGGGTGGCGTGGCACAGGGATAACAGGTTGTGGCAGCAGAAGACAGCAAAAGAAACAAGAGCAAAAAAGGGGTAGAGCAAGCCTCTTTTCCTCCCTTATATTGTAAGCAGGGCACTCCCGCCCCCCACCCCCAGGTGTAGCATTCACACCACCTTGGTGGACTCCTCTTGCACAGGATGAGGATATTTACAAAGTGAAGACCATGGCCCCCTACTGAGTCCAGTAGTTAAACTTCTAAACTTCTCAAGTTGACAGAATGTATTAACTATTACAATTGCTCTGGAGGTTCTGGTCTAATTCAGACTCATCCCTTAGAAAGAGTCAGAATTCTGATAATATTACAAGTAGAGATTTTGAACAGGATTCTGAAGAGAGCTGTTGAAATCTATTTTTTTAAAATAGGAGCCTATCTGATTAGTTGTAGGCGGCGATACACTGTATCTGAATCAGTTTACATGGCAGATGTCTTTGAACATCCTCGCTGGGGACTCTCAGACATTAAATACATCTCAATTTTGATCCTACTATGTATGTCCAGTATCCTTTCATTCCAAAGTTTGGCTGTTTTAGTACTAGGAAGTGGTACCTCATAGGTCAAAATAGTGATGCAATCCTTATAAGCTTATCATTTTTTTTATTTTAAAAATGAAAGGAAAACATTAACAGACAGACAACATTTTACAAAATAGCAAAAGAACAGTACAGACAATACAGAGTTACAAAGTGGTAGGAAATTAACAACGCTTGTTGTGTTACATATTGATAGCTTCAAAGTGGTTTCTCATGAAAACAGATAGAGACATGCAACATTGAACAATCAAGGACTCATTAACAGTTTCTTTCAGCAAAGAAGAAGAATACAGTAGAACAATTGTGTTAGCTATCCTGTATATACATACATACAAAATTTCTCCTTCTTTCCCTTCTCTTTTCCCACATAAGCTTATCATTTTGATGCCATTTTGATAGCTTTTGTCTGTGTATAATTAATGTGTGTATAATTAAGTTCTACAGCTTTCTTTGTATCTTCATCGTTGTATTTTGTACAAGATAAATTTCTTCTAAGAATGTATGGTAGGAAGGAAAAATATGGAAAAAGAGCACAGACTTTTGTTTAGCTCTTGTTTGAAAATACAGGTTTTCTAGTGTTCACATAAAAGGTTACTCCTTTAATGAAGTCTTTTATTATTCAAGTTAGATATACTTGGCTAATAATTCTGAGCATCCAGACAATCTCTGAAGTACCTTAATCGTAGGAGATTAAATCACATTTTCCCTCATGCCTTCTTCCTAGTCAAATACAATAGTAGTGTTTTCATTTCTACCTCTGATTTTATTTTTAAAAACACTTTCCTGGTAGTGTGGTTACTGAAAAGCTTAGCAGGCTCTCTAGCTTATTTCCTTTCATTGTCTTTGGAGCAAAATCATGATTGTTCTTACCCTAGGCCTCGTCTGGGCCCATATTGGATACTGTAAGCAAATGTTTCCTTTTCTTTCTCATTTGTTTCCTCCTCCTTCACACCTTCTAGTCATATTTTTTGGCAAACTTAATTTTCAAATTTTATATAAAATATACTTTTAACATAATAAACTTTCCATTTAAATCCATACATTGTTCCCATGTTCATACTTTTAACATATTAACATATGTCCTTTGTTTTTCATATATATATATATATATATATATAAAGCACTTTCTACATTTTGTTTTATAATAGTGAGCTAAATTATTGCTTATTTACTGTCATGTAGTTGGTCACTTAAATTATTTTTAATGCTTGCTTTTTTTGATGCTAAGCATTGAAATCTTCATTCAGCTTAAAGAGGAATAGGGAAGGCTTCATAATAGGACTGCTTCACTAGATTTCAGGGAGGAAACTACCAAGAGCAAAGCTAAAAGCAGAACTTGAAACAGAGGGAAGGTTATAAGCATGGTTATGTAGCAGACTTACCCTGTGGCCCAAGCTTTCTTTAATTTGTTTCTCTGGCCCTACCTCTACCTATGGCCTGTGTGGATTCCTGCTCTTTATTTTGGTTGGTTTTGGCCCATGGGGAATCTGGCAGAAGTGCAAAGTAGGGAGAAAAGAAAAGTTAAAGTACTCATTCTGGCCCTCTTCTGATGAGGGCACCTAAAAATTACTTCTCTATAATGTAATGGACTGTGACTGTTCTGGAGGTTTCAGTAACTGATCCTTACCTGTTCCTTTCCAGCCTAGAGGGGAAACAGCCCAATTGCTGCTAATCCAGGCCACCACAAGATTCTCAGTGGGCCCTTAACACACACACCTTGTAAATCACCTCTTTGAACATAACATCTCCACATTACATTATTTTAAATGTCCCGTCTCTTTCGTTTTTGGCCGTTGGGTGTCACGCTTTATACTTTGATTTGAGTGAGATGTTTTGGATGCCTAGTAAGAATGAGGTTCTTAATTATGCTACTAAATTTGGATTGTTTTAATTTGTGCTGGAGTTAGTTATTCTCCTTTTTTAGAATAATTTTGGAAGGAACAACTGACAATCCAAGTCAGCTTTCTCTTTTCCTTGATAACTGATTGATGTCTGAAGAGTTTCTACCCATCTGAAGTCCATAATCAGATTTTTGGAACTTCTTTTTTTCAGCCTTGTGTTTTTTACTACTCTGAAGCAGAACTTGAGGAAAATTAATATTCCTACAGAGACCTAAGACTTAATTCTCATTCTACCTCTTTTCTGATAAATTGACTTTAAAGTTTATTTATTGCATCTGTAGTACATTTTATGCTATAGGGTGAGTCTTAAATTAAAAGTTCTCCATCATGATATGTTATCTAGTTAGTTATTAACAATTCTCAATCTTTTGGCTTATTGCTATCTATAGTGCTATCTAATCCATCATATATTAAATGTCAAATACTTAAGATCTATTCTGGGACTTCCAATTTTTTGCATCAGTCTGCTTTGTAATTTCATGGTAGTATTCTGGGGTTTTAATGACTCACTGTTTAGTAAATGAATTAAGTAAGGCAAAATGCTTTCTGCTTTTTTGTCAGATTAAGTTTTGATTTCTCAGCGACTTTCTATTGGTAGTTTGATATTCTAGAAAATATAGAATTAACTAAAGGATAATTGATATTTTTGCAATATATAACTTTTTATTATATGATATATGCAGTCTTTATCCATTTACTTGCTGTTTCTTACATTGAGTTATTTCTAGCATTACAATACTGTTAATTCTGTTTAGTCATATAAACTCTACCTTGATTTGAGAATTTTATAAATTTTGTTGATTTTGCAGGCTTTCTTGTGTTAATTTCCACCTAGTTGCTAATATAAAACTATGATTTTTATTATGTTCACAATTTCTCTGTTAATGTTATTGTTAAGATTTCTATTTATATTAATTACATCTGAAAAATAATAGTTGTTTATAGAATTTATACTCTGATGTCTGTTTTATAACACTATATTAAGAACTTTTCATGGAATGTTAATGATCGTCATGGGCTTCTTTTTGGAACTGATACATTTGAAAAGAAGTTCTGTAGTTTTCCTTGATCCATCATGTTTTGGGTCTTTGTTTAGAATGATATATTTTATTATATTTATCAAATTCATATAATCTTTATTTTTAAACTGTTTTAACTCAGAAAAATGTTTTGTGATTTTTTTTTTTAGATAACAGATACAGTAACAAAACTCTTTTTTTAGTTGGAGGCCACCCTACTAGGCTTTCTTCAGAGTGTGGTATCTGACGTGTGTTAGATAACTTTTTGATGAGATGGAATATTAGTATTAGGCTTTCATATTTGTTCTTTTGTGTATAGGTGCTGTTTACCAGTGTCTCTCTTGAGGTTTTGTGTGACTTTGGTACCTTGAGCCCATTTTCTCTCTGGCCTCATGTACAGTAACACAGATGAGATGGTATAAAAACCCAAAAAGACTCTGGGGTTGATAGTGGATTTATTCTTATTTTCTTTAAGCACTGTCATTCTTTTCAGTACTGTTTTGCAGAATGCTTTGGTGGGTGTTGTATACAGTGGTACAAGACCATTTTTTGACTTCTTTTATCCAGGATAAACAATAGGAAATTCCATTTAATGCTTGCATTATTGTTACTTTAAATCTGTGGTGGCGAACCTGTGGCACGCGTGCAGCTGCTGGCTCTTTGTTAGTATTGAAAGGTCTAACAAATCTGCCATCACTTTAAGTCCATGTCTATTAAACTTTTTGGTAGAAAAGTCTGTGGTGATGGTCATAGTATAATACACAAGACAAGCATATGGTTCATTTATATATACCCATGATAAATATGTTTACTTTCTTGGCTGACAAAATATTACAGTTTTTTAAAAAGCAACTAGAAAACCAAACATAAATAAGCTCAAGTATTAATAAATTAGATATTGTTAGTACTTTTATGAACTGATGCTTTTAATTATCTTCACATGTGGCTGAAAAATAGAATTCTATTATATGTGACTATAAAAGGAAGGAATGAAAAAAGAAAAAAAAAGAAGGAAGAGGAAAAAAATGAGAATAGAAGGAAAAAAGTAGAAACAAAGCTTTTGTAAATAAGGAGGGGAAGAACCATTGAAGGGAGGGGATGGGAATGGAAAAACAAAAGAATCAAGATATATCAGGTAGAGGTGCAAATTCCCTAGGATGAATGTGATCATTATGCATATCAAAAATGTACCAATAAAATTAATTAAAAATATAAGGTTCATTTTACCTGCAATATATTCTACTTAAATATGATATATAGTGAAAGTTATAGTTAATGCAGGCACCAAGAAGTTACTGCTTTTTGTAATTGCATTAAAAAAATACTAAGCATCTAAATTTTCAATTGGTTTTTATCTTGATTTATTTTGCTAAAATATAAAACCAAAGATAGTTGCATTCCAACATTTAAAGTTGTTTTTCTGTAACAAGACTTATGAAAATAACATTATTTTAAATTCTTTTTTTTTTTTTGTCTTTTGAGACAGGATCTCACTGTGCAGTTCAGGCTTGCCTTGAACTCACTTTATAGCCCAGGCTGGTCTCGAACTTGCGACAGTCCTGCTTCAGCTTCCCTAGTGTTGGGATTACAGGCATTCACTACCATGCCTGGCTGTTTTTAATTCTTTTCCTATAAAATTACAGCAAAAATTCTTACATGAATGATCAGTGTTTACGTAAATTTAGAAAGTGCTTCCTGATGTTTTCCATGTCACAGAACACTTAAGAGAAATAATATTTATGTAGCACCTTTAGGTAAGTGAGAAGGCTGTTCCCTCATTCGGGGTCAATAGTGCCAGGTGAATCCTGTTGCACTGACCCACATCTCTTCCTGATTCCACTGCTGAGCTCATTACAAAGCTAGCCAACACCATTGATACAAGTTAAACACAGAACACTGCAGAAATAGTCATTGAATTATGTTCTTCTGCACATAAGGATGCTGCCCAGGTAATTTTTCACTTTTCTACAAAACTCCTGAGTGGCTTACCATTCACTGAACAAAAAAGCCAGTGTCCTGATCATAACCTCCATTGTCTGTGTTATCAGGCCTCGACTTTGTGTCATACCTGTTGTTGCTTAGTTGCATCTTTCTCCCTCAGGGGTAGCCTCTTAACATTTTCTCACACATTCCAGGCATGCTCTTCCTAGTGCTCAGGCTCTTCTCCCTGCCTGGAATGCTTTTCCCTAGAGGGCTGTGTAGCTTCACTGCTTTACTTCCTACCAAGTCCTTCCTGCCTGTGACATTCTGTATGACACCAACCATGACCATAGAGAAAATCTGATTTGTTGATTTTTTTTTTACATTGCCTGGATGATTCCAAGGCATCTACTGGAGGAACTTGGGTTTGTGCTGGTCTTTTATGGAAAAGGTAAAAGATCTGTACACTATAGCAGCTTAGTCTTGCTACAGAAATAATTTCTGAGTATCTTTACCACCAAATCCATGGCATTTTCCTACCCCTTTGGGACATGGCACATTCCCCTGATTCTTGCCTGTCTCTCTGCTAAATTTTGTTAATTTCAGTCTACCCTAAATTCTTCTTTAAAGTTTCAGTGGCTGTTTTTTTTAGCACTTCACATCTCTTCGGAATTATTCAGAATTATTTACCAAGAATTAGGCTTTGATTTTTAGTTATTTTTTGTTTAGTCTTTCTACTATAATGGTCTTACCTGATCCCATGATGTTAGCTCTGGTCTCTACTCTTCGAGCCTATTTTGGTTTTTATCTTCAAGGGCACACCTTCCTAAGCAGCTTAAAGCTTACTTTAACCAATCCTGCTTAATTTATTTTTGGGTTTCTTGATGTCTTTTTTTTCCATAAGAGCTGAATCTTTGCTTAAAATCCAGCTCAAACTGGGTGTGGTGGAACAACCTGTAATCCCTGTATTTAGGAGCCTGAGGCAGGAGAATACTGTGAGTTCAAGGCCAGCTGGGCTACATAATGAGTTAGAGGCCAGCCTGAAATACATAACAAGACCCTGTCTCAACAAAACAAAACAAAACAAAACATAAAAAAATGCAGCTCAAACTATTTCTCACCTAAAACCTTTCCACAGCACCCCAATATGATGACACAGTTGAATTCTTACAGCAATACAGCTTTTTATAAAGGAATTGCTATCTAAATTAATTACTATTTTATTGTTGACATTTAAACTGTGATTTAAAATGGTGTACAGTTCTTGAAGTGAATTTTTAAAAGGCACTGTCTGTGGATACAAGTCAAACTTTGAGAAGTTGAAATGTGGTTTACTGTCTTACCATTTCCTTTTTTCAGTTTTAGTATTTAAACGTAAAACATGGTACATGTCAATTCCTTAGTTACTTTTCAGATTGCTTCCCTATAACATTTTAAGTTTAGTATGGTGGAAACAGTCAATTGCATTAGTGCCAAAAATAATACAAACAACCTGATAACCATTTTCATCTGTTATATTAGCAAATGTTTTCAATTTTATAATGGCCTGTCACGTTGCCATTACAGTTTTATCTCATATGATTAATAAAACACAGATAAGAATGAGACAGAATTAAAGACAATATGAAAATATTAGTAATTGTACCTGGATGGTGAGTGAGCCTATCTCTTTACTTCCTTAGATTGTTTCCTACATTTTAATATAAGAAGGAGCTGTGAAAATACCATGTTGCCATTCTGCATTTAAAGAGGAGACATATATTCACTGAATCTGGGGAGGGTAAAAGTCAAGAGAATGCATATGTCACTATCTTTAAACTGTCTTTTAAAAAAGCCAGCAGTCACACATTCTGTGCATCAAAATTGCTTTATTTCATGGGAAAGAAAAATTTCTGTAGTGCTTATGTGGCTCTCATTATCTTATGGCAGTTTCCATACTGTACTGTGATTTCTTGAATATCAAAATTTTGCCAAGCATTTTTTTTATTACTTCAGTTTATACTTGTATAGCAGCATTTAAGAACATTTCTTGATTTTTTACATGTTATGTTTAAGGTGAGTCTCTAGTAGCATAGGAAGAAATCTTTTTATGTTCCACCAGCACTTAATGAGGTTGGAAGACTACACCCCAGGGATATATGCCCTCATGTCTCCAAATGACTTCTGAACAGGGATGGTTGCATATGATTAATTTACAGGTAAATAGGTTTTGACAGTAAGTATGCTACCAGTTTTTCTTGATTAGTTGATAGAAACAGAGGGCCACTGACAAGACTGACAAGACCAGAGTTCTAGCTCCTTATGTTGATTGGTTTTTCTCCAGTACTGGAAATCGAACTCACAACCTTGCGCTTGCCAGGCAGGCGCTGTGCTGCTGAGCTAAATCCCCAGCCCCAAGACCAGAGTTCTAAATGCTAATGATTCAGGACTCTCATACCTTCTCCAAAGTTTTTTTGCTACTATGCCTATACATGTATGTAATTTTCACAGTTTTTATATTTGTCTATCTTCAGTTTATTTCTAACATTCTATTTTCTCATTCTAACATTGTATTTTCCTTAAAACTCTGATGTGGGAATCTGTGATTTTCCACATCGGGGTACTTTTAAGAAGTGACTTGCTCATGGTTTTAAAGGAACTGTATTATATATTTGCATGTCATTCTCCACTGTGAGACTAGAATTACATTAGGTGCAGAATTAATTTTTTCATCTGTGTTTCTTAAAACACCTGGAACTACTCATTAAATATTTTTTCATGATTTTAGAGTCAATAAAATATCATAGAGTCAATAAAATAGGCATGTATATAATCATATCTATACATATGAAACAAGAGTATCTTACAGCATAATTTATTATATTCATATTTTTAAAGAGGATATGACCATTCCTGTGGGTTTTTTTTACATACTGAATGCAGTTTTCCTTTCTATGTTCACATTTCCATTTTATAGACTGATTTTCATTAGTTTTCAAATGGGGAGGGTAATGGTATTACAGACTTGAGCCTTTTCTTTTCATACTTACAGTGGAACTCTAGTACCCATCACATCGCGCATTTTCCTTCTATACAGTGCTCTCTTTCTCATCCACCTCTTCCTCCAGCATTCACAGTGAAAAGGGATCTGTGATCCTCTGCAAAATTGCTGTAGTGCGAGAATGATGAGTTTCTTCACAAATTTGGGGTTGGTCTCTGCTGAGATGCAAGTTGCAAGTGAGGCTCATGGGACTGGAATTTTATTGGCACCCATTCTGGGGACTTAATGTAAAATAGCCACCCCTTCCCTTACCCTAAGAGGAATTGTTGAAGTATTTCCTCTATTTAGTATATCTCAGGACTTTTTACTTTAAAGCTGGATCCTGTTTCTAACTGAAGTGATTGAAATAGGATGATGAAACTCTGCAGTTGAGGACACTGATTGTTTTTAAAACTAAAATGTTTCTCCTTTTTATGGTACAAATAACATTTCTGCTTTACAGGAGAACTCAAATGATAACATCGTTTGGTTGCCTGACGTTAAGGGTGCAGTATGGTTCTTACTTACTGAAATGTTACTTAGTAGTGTAACATTGGACTTGGTTTCCCTTTTGCAAGAAGATAAACTGAGTAATAACAGTTCCAATCAACTATGTTCATGAGGCGTGAAGAAAAACAGGAAGGTAACTTTCTCATAGATCATTGAGTTTTTCATCATAGAAATTCTAAAAAGAAACAAGCCATATTATGTACTACTACCCATTCTCCAAGAGGAATGTAAACATCATATACTAATTAGTACTAACATATACTAATAAAAGAAATATAAAGACAAAAGATAAATAGCCTAATAGTAGGGCTCCAATCTTTAATTTCTCCATAGAAAAACAACTTTCTGATATGCTTTGCTGGTTTTGAATTAAATCATCTCAATCTTTTTTTTTATTGTGAGTTCTGTTCATCAAAGATCCTGATTGGTTTCTTTTAATGGTGACATTTTATAAGTGCTTTGTTTCAGTTTCATGATTTTGTAATAGGAATTTACAAATGGATAACATGAAATGATTTTTAAAGTATTAAATAAAATGGGATTATTTAAAAGCTGAAGAAGATAGTAATTAGTTTTAGAACTATCTTTAACCTTTTATTTTTATGTTCTATAAACTTTTCCTTATGATCAATCTTTTTGTTTAAAATAATCTACTAGTAGGGGCTGGGGATTTAGCTCAGGGGCAAAAGCGCCTGCCTGGCAAGCGCAAGGTCGTGAGTTCGATTCCCGGTACCGGAGAAAAACCAAAAAAAAAAAAAAAAAAAAAAAAAAAAAATCTACTAGAAAACCTTGAAGACACTTGTGTCTGGATGGAGTTTCTTTTTAGTTATTACTGATATAAAAATGGAAATTATTGAATAATATCCATTGAGCCTTTCTAACATACTATATATGGAAGCAATTATATTTCTTTTTAATTTAGTTTGGTATATACTGCTTGCTTATTTTAAAATTGTTTCAGGATCATTGCATTTTTTTGCAGAACTTTTGAGATCAGTGAGATCTGCATCTTTGATTTTACCTGTGTCAGAACAAGAAGGTTTGATTTCATGCTGTTTCTGTGTAGTGTCAGTGAAAGGAATGCCATTTTTCATTTACCTTTTATTTCATTTAGAATCAAAGCCTCATTTTACAGATTTTCCATTTATTCTGCCTTTTTGCCTTGCACTGCAGTGTGATGTTTGGTTAAGATCAGAGACCCCATACACTGCCTATGTTGGAATGGTGCTTCTGACTCTTGCTAGCTGTGTCACTGTGGGCGTGCTAGTTAACCTCTCTGTGTCTAAGATTTCTCAACCTAGGTGTGAATTATGGTCCCACCTAAACTTTTTAATAGAGTGAGAACTGCTATGATGTGTAAAGAATTGTTGTGCAGTATATCTTATTTAAATATATTTGTCCTTCTTGCTTCTTACTGGATGTCATAGTGTTTGGAAAGGTGGCTATTCTTATGATATTCTGTGTGAATTTGGCCTAAGTAAATTATAATTATTTGATTAATTGATGACTTTTGAGATATTAAGCCATGTCTGAGGCCCCATAGAAGAACAGTATTGTTATTTAAGACTTTTAAAAACTTTAAAAATATGTAGGTTTAATCTCTACTTTTGGTCTTATTTTCTTTGAAGATTCCTTACAAGTTAAATGTTTATAATGATTGTAAAATACATTTAATACACAAAATGATGGAGGCTGATGGCATAAAGTTCCTTAAGAGTGAAGCAGGCTATGTAATTGTTGAGCTATATTCAAAGATTTTACCATAAAATAGGTATTTTGTATAAGACCTGTTTCATAAATGATATAAAAGAAAGATAGCTGATACCATTTTGTTTTAACATTTACCTTATTTTGTTCACTGGGGTAAACAGTTCAGTAGTGTATGTGCAGCTTTTTCATGTCAGGGTAGGGATTTTGAAGGTTTGGTCTTGTGTTGTTGTTCACAAGATTTTTTTTTCCATGTCATAAACGTGTTTGCAAACAAAACTGGTCTATTTCCTTGGCTTTAAAATTGTCAAGGGGTGAAGATTTCTATGGGTTATAGGAAAGATATAATAACACCTTAGAATTATTAGAGCCAGTTATATAAATTTTATACATCTTCAAATGTCCTGAGGAGGATTGATTGGGTTGGAGAGCAGAGGATGGTGCTCATTGATGACTGAGGGAACACCCCTGGACTACCATTACTGACCCCAAGCTGAGCGTACATAGGTCACATGGGCCCCATTCTTGAGAAAGAACAGACTAGCAGTGGCATCTTATTTTTGGTGTCTGACTTTATCCTTTAGAATACTGGTTTAAAGAAGAGACTTCTAAAAATGTAGTGTTGCTCTTTAAATTATTGAGAACCTCTACACACCTAGGGTGGGGGCAGATGGCATTGAGACCAATACAGGATAGAAGAAGGGATGAGGCAGTCCAAGACACTGTAGAAGCGAGGTGTGGTATTTCTCTTCACTCAGCTGAAGACCTTCCACACCTAGTGCTTTGTGACCCACAGCCTAGCATATTTTCAGCTACTGAAAGAACAACATTAAAAACTGCAGACTTTATGTTCAGTGTAACTGTCATTCAGGGAAAAGGGAAACAGTTGAAGGAAAACAAAGGACTTGGTGCTGACAGACTTTTACTCAAAGGTTGGCCGAAGTTCTTCAGACAGAAATGAATGGTAAAGGAAATCTTGGAGAATCAGTAAGAAAGAAGGAACAGAGAGCTCAGGGAAATGTAAGTACATATAGTAGGCTAAATCTTTATGATTTTTATAAATTACATTTAATGATTGAGACAAACTGGTAACAGTATACAATACTGAAGATAATGATATTTAAAAGTGGGGAGGGTAAAAGTAAACAAGAACAGGAACAAGAGATGGGGAACGGGAAGGAAGGAAGGGAAAAGAAACTTAAAGAAGATAAAAGAATTGAAGAAAAAAGGAAATAGAGCTTTTGTAAATGGGGAGGGGAAGAAATGTTGGAGGGAGAGAAGGGAAAGGGAACAAAAAAAATTAAGATTTTTTTGTACATGTACAAATCCCCCATGATAAATATGACTGTTACAGCTCATAATAAAATGTCTATAGCTCCTGGAAGGTAATCACAGCTCCTAATAAGCATTGTGGCGGACCAAGAACAACAAAATGTGTGGCACCCGGGGTTTTGGAGGCAGCTGTACAGCTTTATTCATGCTGGTGGGCTTGGCTGGGATCTTTCACTTAAGAGCCAATCTCCTCACTTGGGGCGCAGGATTTTTATAGGATTTACAACCAAGGACGAGGTACAAGAAAAGAGTGTTTGCCATTAGTTGGTTGGACAGAAAGGTACACTAAATTTCACCTCCTTTGCATATAATTAGGATCACTTAGAGGTAAATGATTGGCTAAGAAAGTTATACTGAATGTCACTTTCTTTGCATATAACTGGGATAACTTAGAGGTAAATGACTGACAAAGAAAGTTACTTATTTGCATACAGTGGAGACAGAGACAAGAGGTTACATCCTTGAGTGGGGCAAACTTAACAGAGAACAAAAGGCTTATTGAAGTCCGGAAAGAGGAATGACGAAGGCATGGACTTCCATACCTCTCTCGAAGTGGTAAAATTTTAATATCAGCAGACTTTTATGTCATATATACATATATATTACAGAAAATACAATATTAAAAAACTATACAGAGATATTTCAAGCATTGCAGTAACTAAGAATTCCATAAAGATGTTAAAGTGACTTGAATAAAATCAGTAAAAGTGAAGTAGAAGAATGACAGCCAGAGAAAAAAGAGTAGAAGATAAGTAACATGACACACTTGAATATTAACATATCAATAATTATCTTAAAAACAAAGTTCTCAATGCACCAACCAAAATACAGAGAATGGCAGAGCAGGTTTAAAAAACGTGAGTTATAGCTCCTTATGAGAAATAAATTTCAAACCTAATGATCCAGGTACATTCAAAGTAAAAGGTTGAAACACTACACCATGCAAACATTAATCAAAATAAAGTAGGAATAGCTGTATCAATATTTGGCCATTTAGACTTCAGAGCAGAGAGTACTACGGGAGACAAACATGGAGACTTTCTAGTGATAACAGAGTGAATAGAGACATAATGACCCTAATTGTGTATGTACCAAACAACAGTGACTCAAAATGAAGCAAACGTTGATAGAACTGAAGGGAATAACAAACACACACAATAATAATTGGGAATATTACCATGTCCCTCCAGCCTCCCTCATTGTCAAAACTACTAGCTAGAAGATTAACAAGGTTGTAAAGATATAAATAACGCAGGCTAGCGTTGAATATTGAGTTGGCCAATCACAAAAATAAATCTTTTGATATATTGTTGAAAATTCCATTTGTTAATATTTTGTTAAAGATATTTGAATTTATGGTCATGAGTGATACTGGTTGATAGGTTTTTGTTGTTGTTTTTGGTACTGTCTTTGACAGTGCTATCAGGGTACTGGCAGTTTCATAATATGAATTACTAAGCATTCCCTTGCCTCGTTTTTCTCCTGAAAAAGATTGTAAAGTTAATTTTTTCTGAAAAAATTATTAGAATTCCCCAGTGAAACACTCTCAGCCTGGAGATTTCTTTTTTGGTATTTTAAAATTACAAATTTAATTTCTTAAATACTTAGAAGACTATCCAGAGTATTTCATATTGAGTGACTTGTGCAAGGTTGGTACATTTTTTATAAGCTGTCCAGTTTGTAAACATTAGGTTATTTGTGATATTCCCTTAGAGTTTTAGTAACTACAGGGTTTGTAGTGATGATACCTGTTTTGTTGTTGATACTAGTGACTTGTTTTTTCATTTTTGTCTCAGTCTTTTCCCTAGAGACTTATCAATATTACTGTTTCCCCCAGAAATCCAGCTTTTGTTTCATTGATTTTTCTCTACTTTTATCTATTTTCAATTTTATTGATTTCTGCTCTTGTATTTATTTCCTTTCTTCTGCTTGATGTGCATTTAATTTGGTCTTTTTCTTGGTTGTTAAAGTCAGAGGTTACATTATTTATGACTATTCCTTCCTTTCTTATGCATTTAGTGTATAAAATTTTCTCTCAGAAATGCTTTGCTTTAGCTTCATATGCTCTATATTAATATTTGTGCAGTTTAACATAAAAAACCTTTTGTTGAGACTTCTCCTTGGCCTACTAGTTACTCACAAATATATTAGTTTTCAGATATGTGGATATTTTTCTTTTGTCTTTCTGATAGTGATTTCTAGTTTGATTCCATTGTGATCAGACAACATACTTTGTATTAAAAATTCTCTATACATTTTTGAAGTTGGTTTTATATCATGGGGGTAATCTGTCTTGGTACAAGTTCTGATGATACCCCAAAGGAATATGTATGCCGTAATTGTTATGTGGGGTGTTCTTCTTAGATTCTTTTGATTGATGGTACTGTTGAGGTTTTCTATATCCTTGCTGATTTTGTTTTGGGCTAGTAACTCTTGAGAGGAGTTTTAAAGTCTCTGGCTATACTTGTATATTTCTTTTTTCTGTTTGTGAATGTCTTAGTTACTTTTCTCTAGTTGCTGGGACAAGATACCAGAACCCAAAGTTAAAGAGGGAAATGTTTATTTAGCTCACAATTTGTGGAGGTTTCATTCCATAATCAGCTGGATCCAAAGCAGGTGGTGTGGTACATGGACAACAGTTCAAGATGGTGGGAGATACAAAAGCAGCAAGAGCAAAAAGCGGGGGGTAGCAAACCTCTGTTACTCCCCTATATTCCTGCAGGCTACCTGCCCCTAGGGCAGGTGTAGCACTCACACCATCTCCTTGCCTTCCTCTTGTACAGGCTCAGGATGTTTGCAAAGTAGCACCCCTGAATTGCTTAGTTAAACTTCTAAACTTCTCAAGTTGACAGAGTGTATCAACCATCACAGTGAATTTTTGCTTCATGTATTTTTAGCCTTGCTTTTGGGTACCTATGTTTTAGGCTGGCTGTGTTCTCTTAGTGAATTGACTCTTTTATAAATATATCATGCCCTCTCTGTCTCTAGTAGTTTTCTTTGCACACAAGTTGATCTGATATCAGGATCATCACTCCTGCTTTCCTTTTATTAGTATTTGTACAATATCTTTTTCTAGACATTTACTTTCAACTTTCCTATATCATATTTGTAGTGAATTTCTTGTAAACATCATATAATTGGGTTATGGTTTCTAATCCATTGTACCAATCTCTGTCTTTAATTGGCACATCTAACATGTGCATGAGGAGGCCTTAATTTGTATGTCTCACTGTGGGGCAGCTTGAACTTCTGGTGATATGGGCATGACTGTCCCATTGGGTGGCTTTTTATTAATTTTACTAGTAAAATGACCAGTAAAAGTGATTAGATCCAATTGTACCACCAGTGGTACAAACCCATGGGAATGTGTTAAATCATTTACACTTAGTGTGATTATTATATAGATTTAAGACATTGTTTTACTTTTTTGTTTACTTTCTTTGCTATTTTCCTTTTTAAGCCTCCTTGAGCTAACTAAATAAACTTTATAGTTTTATTTTATCTAAAGTGTGTATGTGTTGTAAAGTTTTTCAGAGGTTGCACAAGATATCACCTAAAGATATATAAATTATCCATCTACTGGTATCATTGTTTAGTTTGAAGTATAGAAACCTTATCTTACTTTAGATCTCTTTCTCTGCTCAATTACTGTGTTACATATCTCCCACATTTCCATTTAGAATAACATGACAGTGTTAAAATTTTTGCTCAAACCATTAAACAATTTAGTAGAGTCAAGAAAAAAATAGAAAATTTCTTACATTTGCCCATACTTTGGGACATGGTGTTCTTTCTTCCTGATGTTCAGGGCTTCTTTTTAAAAATCACTCCTTGCCTTTTTTCAAAGAATACTTAACGTTCGCCACTTGCTTAGAGTAAATTTGCTAACAAAAAGGTCTCCTGCTTTATTTGAGAGTTTCTTTATGTTCTGAATATTTTGTTGGATATGAAATTGTAGGTTGAGAGCACTTGGCTGACATTGGCCACTGACTTTAGTCCTTGTGATTTCTGATGATAGAAACCACCATTCTAATTTTTTTCTATAGGTAAAGTCACTTTTTTCATCTGCTTCCAAGAGCTTTAATTTTTTGTCTTATATTTCAGAAATGTAATGATGTGTTTTGGAAAGATTTTCTTGGATTTGTTTGTGGTTATCTCTGCTTTCTGACTCTATAGATTTATGTGTCTTGAAAAATTTGGATTGTGTTCAGCTATTATTGCTTTGAGTACCATTTCAGACCAACCCTGTTTCTCCTCTCCTTTGTGACTCCAGTGGCATGAAATTGAGGTTATTTTTGATAGTCTCTCAGCCCCCTGAGGCTGTTTTCATTTTTGAGTCTGTTTTTTCTCTTACTCTCTTTAGGTGTTTTCAGCCATTCTGTTTTCCAGTTCACTGACTTTTTTCTCAGTTCCATTTATTCTGACAATGAACCCAAACACTGAGTCTTACTTTTGGTTATTATATACTTCATTTATGAAATTTCATATATACTGTGTTCTTTTTCTGAGTCTTCGCATATCTTTTTTGGTGCTGTGCTTTAAATATTTGTTTTAGGAATATTCATAATTGTTCTTTGAAATGTTTTTTATGGATGTTTTAAAACTTTGTCAGGTAAATTGAACATCATCATTTCAGTGTGGGCATCTATTGTTTCTTTTCAGGTACTTTGGTATCTTTTCTGATTTTGGTTATGATGAGTGATTTTTCTGTTAAAACTTGGATATTTTCATATTTTGAGATTTGGCAAACTGGCAGTGTGTACATTGGATGCCTCATTTCTTACAACTGATTGTGATTCTGTAATTATCTCATAAAAATTTAAATTAAAATAAAGAATTTAAAGATAAAATTTGCTTCAAAAGTTAGAACTATATAGTAAGGAATATTCACAGAAATCTTTTTTCAAACTGTACCTTCAAATGTTCTCTCAATTTGTAACCATACATGGTGGATTATGTTATGGTCAACTTGTAATACCCAGCTGAACTGAATCAGCATGGTGCTGGGTGTGGAAGGTCCATCTGAGGATTGTTGCAAATGGCCTGAAAAGGGAATTGGGGGCTGGGGATTTACCTCAGTGGCACAGTGCCTGCCCGGCAAGTGCGAGGTCATGAGTTCGATCCTCAGTACCAGAAAAAAACCAAACCCCCCCCCCCCAAAAAAAAAAGGGAATTGGAGATAAAGATGGTGTGCTGTTGATTCCCCTGGACAAGCTTTTTGCACTGGCTTTCCTGATATGAACTCAGCTGTTCTCATCACCTGAGGAGCTTGCAACCTCACTGTCATTGAGGGTGGCTGAGTTCTTTTCTGGTGGGGGGCTGACTCTGATCCTTACCTTGAGTGTCACTTCCTGGCTGCAGTGCAGATCCCTGTCTGGTAGCACAGATCCTTCATCCCTTTGACACAGACTTTGTAGCTTCCACCACTGACCTTTGGGCATTCCCAGTGTAGATCCTTGGTACAGACTTGCATGAGACAGTGTTGTGGGCTCTAGGCCTCCAGTTGGACTTGTTGAGGACATTGTCAATGGCAGTAGGTCTTTGGCTGGACTCATGCAGGACATTGCCATGGGATCCAAGCCTTCAACTGCATTCTTTGGGTCTTTGGGGTGTGGACAGATCTGCACTTTTCTGCATTTGACTCTTTGGGTAGATATATGTTATGGTTGATATGTTGTGTCAACTTGAGGAGTCTAGAGGCTTAGCTAAGTGACTCAGCAGTTCTACATCCTGAGCCTGTGCAAGAGGGGGGAGCAGAGATGGTGTGGGCATGGGCGATAGCCAAGATACAATATAAGGGAATAAAAGAGGCTTGTTTCCCACTTTTTGCTCTTGCTGCTTTTGCTGTCTTTTGCCACCATGAACTGTTGCCCTCTGCCATGTGCTGCTCTACCTCGGAGCCAGCCAAGAATGGACTGAAACCTCCACAAACTGTGAGCTAAAATAAACCTTTCCTTCCTTAATTTTGGGTGTTAGGTATTTTGTCTCAGCAGTGAGAAAAAAGTGACCAAGACAGTCCTGTATTACATCTTTTCCCTTCTAAACCCTGACTACAACACCATGCAAATAGTTTTTGGTCTATCCTCCTATTGTTATTGTTGCAATATATTTTCTGTCTGTTTAAGTGTTTGTCCTTCTCTCCCCTCATAAAGACAGCATTATTTTGAAATGTTATTGTGTGCCATGCTTTTTCACTTGAGATCTTTGTGTGTAAACATTATGGAGATCTTCCTCTTTGCACTGAATAGGTGAACCTTACTTGCTCTTACAATTAATAATGTGTTAACCTCATGTTTGGTTATTTTGTATTTTTCCTGCTATATTTTTGGAAAGACTCCACAGATGGGATTTCGGAATCAACAGTAAATGTATTTGCAGTTTGGATCAATTTTTATATTGCAGAGACTTAAAAAAAATTAATATTTGTTAGGGCTAGACAGCTTTCTTCCTCATCAAGTTTGTGCAACTTTTTTTCTGGCTGTTCTTTTTGTTTTTCCACCTTGAAATTTTTAGTCAATCATTAAAGGACATTTGGTTTGCTCTCAGTTTTTGGCTATTAGTTTATGTCTTTGTTATTTTTCTTCTTCTTCCAAGACTGTATTAAGTAAAGAATGCAGACCTCTCAAATCAGTGAGAAAAGGATGAACTTTTTAATGAACAGTTTGAAAAAACATGATATGGGAAAAGTCAAAAATCAGATTTGTTTCTCTCATAATACACCAGAACAAATTCCAAATATAGAATAAATTCTAAATATAAGAGATGAAATATTACAAGTACTCAGCAGTTGTAGAAACTCTGATTCAACACTAAGAAGCAGTTAAAGAAAAACAGTAGTGCATTACATAGCAAAAACACACTAAGCAAGGTTAAAATATTCTGACAAATTTGGGAAGGTTTTTGTAAGCTATTACAGGTAAAAAGACTAATAAGTACTAACATGTAAAGAGCTCCATAAAACTTAGGAGAAAAAAGATTAATAGCAAAATAGAAAATAAGGCGAAAGGTATGAACAAACAGTTAAAAGAAATCATAAATATATGAAAATTCTCTCAATTCTCAATAAAATTAAATAATGAGATATCAAGTTGGCCAAAAAATCCGGAAGTTTAATCATCTCTGATGCCAGAGATTCAAAACAACAAGTACAGTGGACCTTTCTGTACCTGCAGGATTTAACCCACCTTGGATCAGCAATACAGTATGTAGAAAAAAATTGTATCTGCATTGCACATATACAAACATTTGCATTGTCACTATTCCCTAAATAATGCAATATAGTAACTATTTTTATAGTTTTTACATAATATTAGGTATAGTAAGTATTCTTTCAAGGATTTAGGGTATGCAGGAGGATATAGGTAGATTATATGCAAATACCATATCATTTTATATATGGAACTTGAGCATCTGAGGATATTGGTATTTGTAGGTATATTGAAACCTGTTCCTTATAGATGCTGAGGAACAACTGTACTCTTAGATATTTTCCAAGAGTTTAAATTCAGGAGTGGCTGCATAATAGTTATTTCCAGATGCACTGATCAAGCACACACATTGTAACTAAATGGGCTCTAGTTTTTATTTGCCATGTAACTCTTGCACACGTTTCTTATTGACCCTAAATTTTAGTGTTCTTATTAATAAAGTGATGATTATGAAATATCTTTGTTGTGATTTTAATGGGAATTAAATGTATGGGTAAACAGTTAATTGCATCATTGTCTGATCAATTTTTGAATAGTTCTTGTCAAATGATGTGTCGGGGATTAGGAAACTTTAAGAGTCAGCCATTCAGCTGCAGATCAGAGAGGCAAAATGATATGTTTGGTGTGCAAAATTGGACAATTACAAACCAGTGCCTTTGCACATATGTTGTTGGGCTTGAGGAAGCCAGAGCATGGAAGTGGGGTTCTCCACTGAGGGCATGTGCAGCAGACCTCCAGAGAGCTGTGTTACAAGCATAAATGCCCTTAGATCCACTCCTACTTTGTCGCTGGTTGCAGTAGATGGTGAGGAAGCTGACAGAAGAGCAAGGGTGGAACCAAGTATAAAGTTGGGAAGCGAGACTGTTTCTCAGAGACCAGGCTCAGACCTAGGAGCTGTTACATATCACAGATTTTCTTAAGGTTATAGAGTGAATTCTGTCAGATTTCTGTTTTATGCAGCAAAATATTCCTCTGGTTATAGGTAATCTCCAACCTTAGTTATACTCCCTATTGGCAGACAGGCAAGATCAACTTCAGCTTCAGAGCTTGTTAGATAATCAGACTGTGTAGCTCTATGCCCAGCCTACTGCAGAACTAGAGTCTGCATATAAGCAAGAGCTCCAGGAGATTTGTATGCACTTAAAATGTGAGAGGTACTTTTTAGTGTGTACTCCTGTAATAAAGCTGTCGTGTGAAGGATGAGGTAGGAAAAGGAGCAAGTGAGGGGTTAAGTACTGTACATGCCTTCGTCACTTAATACTTTAGGAGGTAGGTTTTAATATACCCATTTTAGAGGGAAGGAAACTGAGGAAAAGGGAAATCTTTTTTCTCCTTTAGAATGAAGTGTATAATTAATAAATTACTATGAGATGATAGTCAAATGTTTCTCTGATAATAACTGAACTATGGGTAGCATATACCTTGGTATAAAATATCTTCTTTAACATTTAAATAAAACCTAGACTTGGAGAAGATTTTTCCTCTGGTAACTCATTTAACTCTGGAGCAAGTTAATTTTATTAGAATGGTCTGAGAAGAAACAGAGGACTGATCAGTGACTGCTAGTTTAGAAGTAGTAATTGTGGTGATTTTTTAATTCCTTGGAAAGGTATATAGGCTAGATTTGTCAGGACCTAATGGTTGTCTGCAGGACAACCTGTGGATTTACTTATTACATTTGTCTTCCTTTATAGCACATCTTATGAGTTGGAAACAACTTAGAATTCCTCACCTTCCCTGACTTCTCAACAGGTGTTAATGTTTTGATTTTGTGTTACAAGTTGTGGATGAACTTTTCTGCGTTATGGCTTAGTGAGATTAACTGTTCACCACTTTTTCCCAGGTGTTTGGTAAAAGTATAATCTTTTGAACAGCTGTGCAACTCTTGAGCATTACTTGGGACGTAGAGCATATTTGATGCAGAATCCGTGAGTGAACATTTTTGGTTAGTTTAGAAATACATGTCTAGGGCAAGAGTTTTCAGACTGACTTTGTTACAGTTTGGACAAGAGAAACCACAGTCTGGAGTTCTAAAACCACTTTGTTGTAATTCAGTAGTGCAGTGGCAAAGTCTGTGCAGAACAGTTTTCCGGGTTTCCTTTGCATCTTAACTTTGGCTTTTGCCTGTAAAACAACTTGCTTTTTTTCTTTTATACTTTTGATTTTGGTTTTGATCTTGGTGCTCTTGCGCTGGGACTGACCAAGGACTAATTCCACATAGCCTATTATGGTAAATAGACTCTGTATTCTAAGTGTCTAAAGGATATTTTTGTTTATGCAAAATACATCACATTAAATGAAGGATCTTCAAGTTTGGCATCATAGTTTATTGTTTCATCGCCATATCTTTTATTAAAAAAATAGTGAAATGCTGGTTATTTTCAAAGCCACATATTGAAAACATAAACAGGTTCAATATGATGTGTATGTAAGAGTATGGGGAGGCAAATTCCTCCTGCACAAGGCCCATAGCAAACATTTTACACCACGTGGACCACATCAGCTGTGTCTCAGCAGCTCAACTCTGCCATTGTAGGGCAGGAACAGTAATAGATAGTACACAGTGATGTATACGGCTGTGTTCCAACAAAAAGTTGTTTGTGGACTCTGAAATGTTACTTTCATAAAATTTTGTCATGTCAGGAATAATATTCATTTCTTTCAACTATTTGAACATGTGAAGACATTTTTAGCTTTCAGGGTATACAAAAATGTTTTAGTACCATTACCACCAAAAATACTCTTTGCTTGATTTTTTTCTTTCTTTTTAAAATTGTGAGCAAGCTGTCACTTTGGAATCAGGACAAATTGGTGTAATTAAGGACTTCAAATCAGATTCTACTTGCAGCTATGTGATATGGGACAAATTGTTAAATGTTTCCTTAGCCTCAGTTTTTTCAGTTGTGAAATGGGTATAGAATGAGTCTTTTGGCCCCAGGGTCCCTATACAAACATTGATGAAGTAATATTCTAAACAAAAAACTATCATTGGATAGTAAATATTACGTTTAAAACTTCCACTAAGACACCATTTCTTTCTGGTTAACAATCTATGGGACATTTTCATTCCTTCAGCATTAATTTAAGGGGAGGTATCTAAAGAAAGTGGAGAGCTGGGGATATAGCTCAGTGGCACAAGTGCCTGCCTAGCAAGGCAAGGTCCTGAGTTTGATTCCCAGTACCATAAAAACAAACAAAAATAAAGAAAGTAAGGAGGTGGTACATAGTTTTAATGAAACACTGTCTATTCAGTAAATATAGTCTAAGCTGAGTGTGATGGTACATGCCTGTGATTCCAGCAGTCTGGAAGGCTGAGGCAGGAAGATTGTGGGTTGGAGCCCAGCCTAAAGGTGCTGTCTCAAAATAATAAAATAAAAAAGGTTGGAGATATAGCTCAGTATGAAAGCCCTGAGTTCAGTCCTTCATACAGTGAAGTAAACCAAGAATAATTTTCTAATGTCCATGTCCTTTTGTGCATGTGTGCTGTGCTAAGAATGGAGTGATCTAATTGCATCTTACAAAGTAGTCCTGATGAAGCCATTCTTCAGAATTACACTCCACTCTGTAAATGATCAGAATGCCTCTTTGCAACCCCAAGCATTTTCAGGCATTTGCTTAAATCCAACTTGATGATGACAGAATTCAGTTTTAAGAATATTTCTGTGCTTGAGAGGCTCTTCATAAGCAAAGTAATTTACAAGTGAGAGTGGTTTTTAATGTTTTTTAACTATGGAACAATAAACATTCCCTTCATGGTAATAAACAGATTGGGATGATCAATTATATAATTTCATGGTAACATTTCAGCAAAAAGATTTAAATATAATTATTACAAATTAGCATAATTAAGCAATATAATTACTGTAGGTGGTTCATATAATTAAACCTAAAAGTTGCACTTGTGTAGAAAATTAAAAGTGTTTGTTCTTTTTCATGATCTTGCTTTAAATACGTTTTTTAATTGGAAGTGGGAAGGGAAGAAAAATGCATAAATGCAGGTATTAACTTACATGTTGCAGGGAGGGTCAAAGAGGCTTGGGACTGTTAAAGACATAATTAGCTTGTACTTTCCTCTAGAATAATGACGTTCACTTTTTAAAACTTTTTCCAGCATAAGCTGCTTTGACATCTGGTTTAGTGGCATAGAGCCTTTTACATAGCTATTCCTGCTGCATTCCAATTGGATATACAATAATACCAAAAGAATCTGATTCCTTGCATTGTGGGATCCAAAGAACAGTTAGCAAGCAGCAGAGAGAAAGCCAGCTGAAAATGTCCAGTATGTTTTCCATATCAATAAACAAATGATAGTGTTGATTCTATAAGGTATAGGACACTGGAGTTATTTTTTAAATGGCTAATGGTGCTAATAGACATTGTATTCTTAGTGTAAAGTCTATCATGTTATAATGCTTGGAAGATAATGGGAACTTAAAATATTTTTGAATCAATAAATATTATATGCTGAGCACTGTGAGGAGAGTGAAGTTATGTAAGTCATTGGTCCTATCATAAATAAAAAATCTCTGTCCCACAACCTCCCACAAATTATGAACTGTACCTTAATGAAAGTTTTTTAAAAAGTTTTTTGTTTTCTGCATTTATCCTATAGAGACCACCTCTTAGCATTTTATATTTCAAAGCTTTATAACATACCAGAACTAAATGCTTTTTATGTATTTTGTATCACTGGGACACGGTCCACTAAGAAACTTCGGTTCATTGGAACTTTTGTCCACCCAGTTCCATGAAAGCAAACATAGAGCAGGTAAAAAATAAGTGAAAGCTCAGATTAATTCAGGAATGAGAATGTTGGAATTTTAAAATTAGAAAAAAAAGCAACAGTAGATGATTTAAGTGATTGAGTAGATAAATGAGACAAGACTCCTGAGTTTCACAAATTGCCTGCCTGATCAATACTCTTACTGAGTATATGCTGATATAATGAAATGTCTTTGAAAAAACTGATTGTTTTATCTTCATTATGAAAAGGCATTTTTATCTGTAAAGATATCACACACATGTCAATATGCTTAAGTATGTATGGCATAGAAGAACTCCAAGATAATTTTATATAGTGTATACTAAAACTAAGTTCATTTTTAAAATTACAGAGAGCAGATTTCTAAAAACTATAATGAATATATCTGTTACCTTTTTTGTTTTAAAATGGTTAGACTTGGGGCTGGGGATTTAGCTCAGCGGCAAAAGCGCCTGCCTGGCAAGCGCAAGGTCGTGAGTTCGGTTCCCGGTACCGGAGAAAAACCAAAAAAAAAATAAAATAAAATAAAATAAAATGGTTAGACTTAAGAACTGTGTTATAGGTATGTAGATTTTCAGATGAAAGAATAATGAAATAAACTTTCTGTGGGTAATCTTATTTTTTAAAGTTCAACCTTAAAATGAGAACAGGTTAAATTCCTTTGAAAATAAATGGCATTATAATATGTAAAAATATGGCCAGTTATTTTGGAAATTCTATCCTACTGTTTACTAATAGCTATACTTTTGACTCTAGGAAATCATACTTGATGTGCATAACAATAACAAGGACGATTTTATAAGAAGTTATTTTGCTGGTAAGGAAATAGGGACAGAAAGTGATTCAGTAACTTAGAAGGCAGAAATATGCCATGTATTAATTAAAGACTTTTGCACTTTGTTCTTAGTTTTCTCATCAAATAGCATAGCAAAATATGTAGTTATCAGGAGAACTGAATGAGATCATGTAAGTAACACATTGCTTCTGCACACCATGTATTTAGAAAAGGGTGGTTTGTTTGCCCATCTTGTTAGAGTTAGAAATAGCTATCATTTATTAGAATATACTTTTTTCCTTCTCATCCCATTTATTTTTCAAAGTGTAACACACTCTACAATCTTCCTGTTTTTACTGTGAAGAAGTATAAAAAATTCAAGATAGGACAAAAATAATTTTTGCTTCTTTCTAAATTATTTCAAGAAGTGGAGCAAATCATAACTCCACATAATGTTTTCTAAAACTATTTCCAAGGCCAAAAAATTTCTAGGTGAATATATATTTGGGTGAAAGCTAGATGGAACGTATTTAGCCAGGTTCCTCTACTGCAAGGTGTGGAGGAGAACCCAGTACGTTGAGTCCAAGTAGAATATAGCATGCAGTGTTTCTCAGCTCGTTTGAGAGAGAACTCATGCACAAGCATATATATGTGTATTCATGTGGCTGTTTATTTAGTACCAATTAACACTTGGCACCTGTACCTTCTGGTGACAATCATTTGGGAAATTCTGGCTTAGAGGACAACAGTGGAAGAACCAAACAAATGGAAAGAATCTGTTAATCTTTAAGAGCTGTGTATATAAGCAATAGGCTTTTCCCCTGTGAGAGTGGCCTTGGGCATTTATGTAAAATGATGTTTTATAGGTTTCATATATTCTAAGAATAAGGAAACAGGAAGATGCTTGTTATTTGCCCTAGGATGGCTTGTTAATGTATATGACTTGTTACAAAATCACCAAATTAAACCAAGATTTTTAGCTTTTAGTATGAAATAATAGTTTTATTTCTTTCAGAAATAATCATGCAACAGAAGTTTGTATACACATACAGATGAAAGAACATTACCTGGGCCAGGGATGTAGCTTAGCGGCACAGCACCTGCCTGGCAAGAGTGAGTCCCTGAGTTTGATTCCTGGTATAGAAAAAAAAAAAATAAAAGAACATGATGCCTACTTAAAACAGAAAGTATTATTTTGTTGGGGAGGTTCAAAGTTAGAAATACAAAACATCTATGAGAAGCTGGCATTATAGATTGGTGTGCCTCATTGTACTGCCCTCAGTTTTAGCTCATAGCATGCTATCCAGATTCATCATATCCAGTGCAGTTCTTCTGTTAGGGAGTACTCTCCTGTGAGTTACAGGTCAGGAAATACCTGTACATTACAGGTCAGGTATTTCCTGACCTGTAACTGTCAGTACTGGCCTCATACTGGGCTTTTACAGGTCAGAGACCCTCAGTCTGACTTCTCCTGACACTTGTTTTCAGTAGAGTTAATTGACTCTTAATCATAAGGATAGTTCCATGACATGTTAGGGCAAAAGAATTGCTAATTTTGGAAGGACTACTATTTAGGTTGTCAGCATATAAGTATGGAGGTTTTCCATTTTTGGCTCCATGGTTAAAATGTATAAGGTGTTACTCATCTGCATCTAAACTATCTAAAACATGTTTAAAGAAAATAAACAGTAAAAATATACGAAAATTCATTCAGCATTTATCAGGTCCTCTGCTGGAGTTTAGCTGTGGGAACATGAAGCAGATTCACATGTCTTTTGTACTTAAGAGACTTGGAGTTAATAAAAGAGGATAGGACACATTTATAAGTAATACAGAACAGGTAACATATCTCTAGATAGTTATGGCAAAGCCCTCCCGCTGAAGAATAAAAGCTTGTGATTGCTAAGTATACCCTCTCATAGTCCCCAGAGTTGGTACCTTCTTTTCATGTACACTTTAAATAAGCTTATTTAGATTTTAAGTGTATGATATTAGATATAGCAAGCAGATAAGAATGAGTTTCTATAAGAAACATGGTAAATTAGAGCGAAAAATTATGTTTGACTTCAAGGCCAGACTTAAGAAACCTCAACCAAAAAAACCAAAAACCAAAAAAAAACAAAAAACAAAGAGAAGGGGCTGGGGATTTAGCTCAGTGGCACAGCACCTGCCTGGCAAGTGCAAGGTCATGAGTTCGATTTCTGGTACCAGAAAAAAAAACAAAAAAAAAAACCCCAAAGCCCCCCACAAAACAGACTTAAGAAACCTCATAAAGTCTGTAAGAAATGTAAAAATATGGCAATCTAGAGGTCATTTATTATAGGTAAACTGATCCTTTATGTTCTGTTGTTTCCTCAGTGCATCTCTGTTATAATGTAGCATAATGATTGATACATACAGTGATAATTCAGCAGTTTAAAAATGGTTTAAGTATTTTTGCTTTATTCCCTTAATGCGACATACTCTAAGTCTACCAAAATCCTAGTTATTTTCTTAAAATGCTATTTCAGAAATATTCTATAAAATAGTAAATTAAGTGAGCATTTGTTTTTAAATTACCAGCTATTCATTTACACAGGATTTTCCAGAGCAGATGTTTAATTATATTAAAATTTTTCTAAAAGAAAATAGATAATAATATGATTTAAAGCCCTGGCTATAAAAGTACAATTTGGTACTCTTCAGCAGTTGTGAATATGTATATTAAATGATGGTTTATAGATATGATTTGTTTTAACCTTATAAAAAGTCACTGTAGAACAAACTAATCAGTTTGGCTTCTTCGAGAATTACTGGTATTGCCAGTCCCCTCACCCTGATGTGGGAAAGGGAAACTATGGGGGTTACATTTAGATTCACCCTGAGACTTTCTCAATCAAATGAGGGCTCATGTCTCAGCCCATGGTGTTAGGGACCAAAGGGATAAGAGAAGTGCAGCAGCTGGGACGAGTGACCACGAGAGGACTGGCCGGAATATAGCTGCAACTTCCCGCAGAAGCCTGGATGTGCGTCTTGCAATGGTTCCCATCCAAGACTCATTTTAAAAGACAGGCAAGTGGGAGGTCAAAACTAGAGATCCTAAGTACAGGAATTCTCATTTTATTAAATAGGCTCAGTTGCAAGTAAATTTAAATCTAAAATGTATCTTAGAAAAACTAGGATTTATGTATATCACTTTGGATATTTAAGAAGTATTCTGAAAACTATCCTTGAATGAGCTTCCTAGTGTGTAATTGCATTACAGATGATCATTTTCTTCACCATTAAATATTTAATGATTAATAATATTTAATATTCAAATGTTTGGTCGAGAAGACGTGGGACTTTAGAGATAAGAGCTGTCAAACCACAAGCTCACCATCTAGTGGTGAAAGATTATTGTGATTTATGGTAGTGTCGCACAATTTTGTACACTTCTGATAGGAATCACTATAGAAAATGACAAGCTCTGTGTCACTGTGGCAGACATACACTATTTTCTCAATGCTAAAATGAGATTCTGTACAACAGAACATTATTTCCCTTGCTCTTCTTCTTACAATACCAGCATGAGAATTTCTGGAGATTTTTCCAACATTGAAAGCAGGAAGAAATGAGTCATCTTGAATTGTGGTTATGCTATACAAAAAAAAATTGCACTTTTTGTCATTCAGTAATTTTTTTTTTTTTTTTTTGGTACTTGGGATTGCACCAGGGCCAACAAGATTAGGAACTCAGTGGCTTTCTATAATAGCTTCTACCTATATTTCCAGAGTGTAGTTTGTTGAGTTCAGTCGTATAGTTTTAATGTTTTTTTTCCCCTGGGTTTACTTATATTGGGGCAAACATAATAGGAGTGGTAGACGAAGTGAAGAGGCCTATTTCCTTAACACAGACACAGATGCATATAATTAAAACAAACCTACGTTGGTATTTTTTAAATCATATTTTTAGAAAATATACAAATAAAACCTTAAATTTAATTCATAAAAATCACTTAAAATCTACTATGAAGATGACTTGAGATTGTTATTGTGTTATGTATTTTGTCCAGATAAATGTGATTATAAAAGTGGGATTGTGCTCTGCATTGTTTTATGTAGTTGTTTTTTTTTTGTACTGGGAATCAAACTCAGGATCTCAGAATTTCCGGGCAAGTGCTGCTGTGTTATGTAGTTTAAAATGTCTTTAATTCTTCAGCAACATTGTTTTTTTTTTTTTTTTTTTTTTTTTTTTTGATACTGGGAGTGGAACTCAGGACTTTGCATTTGCTAGGCAGGCGCTTATGCCAGTGAGCTGTATCTCATTCTGTGTACTCATGTGTAATTATTAAACCATGTAAATTTTAGATTGTTGATGATAGTGAAAACTTAAGTATAAGTGCACTTAAAATTGTTTCAGAACTGCAATCCTATATGTCAGGCATTACTCCAGGTCCTTGGAGAGGATGAGGGGATGATTAAGCTGTTGCAGTGTGGTGAGATGGAAGCACCCAAAGATCGGTAGGTGGAGGTGCATAGGATGAGGGATGGTATAGGCCTACACCTTGTGTGTGTGAGGGCCTGTGTGTGCATATCCACTTGAGATAACGAAGTCACAGAAGAGATTTTTTGGCACTGGGATCCAGTGAGATTGGCTAACCATTACAGAAGACTTAAAGTGTGGAATATCTGGGACAAAGGGAACAGAACACACAGTGGCCCTGCAGCAGGAAAGGGCTGAGCTAAGCCTAGAAGAAGAAAGACCCTTGTGTATCACTGATACTGTATTTCTTTTTTGCATTGAAGCATGGATGTGCATTATTTCTTAGAAGCTATGCCTTTTTATTTATAGGTTAATTTGGGGCATAGTTCACATTTTAATAGTATAGATTTTCATTCACTCAGAAAAAAAGAACTTCTCACTCCACTTATTCACGTTCTTGTTTTGTCCTTCAGCAATATTTTTGGTAATGTCTAATACATGTGAAATGTTTTAGACATTATAAAATTGTCCTACTGTAGATTTTGAAAACTTTTTAGTTACCTGTTTGTATGTTGATTTTATACTTAAATCCTCACCAGTATTAATAATTCTAATTATGTTTTTACCAAAAAAGTTCTCTTTGCTTTTATATGTAGACAATTACATAATTTCCAGTAAAGACAATTTGTACAATTTCCCTACAGTATTGTCCTAGTTACTCTTTTCTCTTTGCTGAGACAAAATACCTGACCCTCATAGTTAAAGGAGTAAAGGTTTATTTCGGCTCACAGTTTGTAGAGTTTCAGTTCACAATTGGCTGGAGACAGGGTGACATGCAGAGAGGCAACAGAGAGGAGAAACAACTCCAGTGTGAAGTATTAGCTGAAATCATGTTAAGTTGCTATTAAAACTGAAACTCCCTAAAAGGTACCTGTTTATGGTTCCTTGGTCTCCAATACCATAGTTAGATATCCTGTGCAATCTCAGGCACTGCAATACTAACCCAATGTTATTCTTCAGAAGCTTACTTTTTACTCTTACTGTATATAGTATTATAGGAGAATCTTTCTGACATTGCTTAATGAAGGTCTCTTACTGATTGCTGTCCAAGGTAACAGTGTTAACAAGTGCCTTCTCCAAAGGGAGATTTTATCCTCTTTCAACTCCCTATCTTATAAAAATAGAGTAGAAGATCAGGCAACTTTGCCCCAATATCTTCTGTGAACTCAGGAAACTTCAAACAAACATTCCTTCCATAGAGTATCTTTTATGTTTTTCTTCTTGGAACAAGTACCTGATATGATATGGTTTATTATAAAACAGAAGGCTCTTTAGATTTCCAGTACATTGCATCTACCATGGGAGGTAATCGTAGCACTAGTGATTTCGGTAAGAGACCTTCATTAAGCTCTATTGTCAGTGCTGGTATATCTTACAGTGCCCCTGACTTCATGATCCTTTGCCCAACTGGAGACAAACTCAAGATTTAATTTGCATTGAGAGTCAAGAAAATGACCCAAGAAAGATTAGAATGTTTAAAAGAAGAACCCAGAATAACAAGTTTTAAGGCTTTATTTGTGTTAGTGTGTGTGTGTCTGAAAAGAACCTTGCCTTTCCTATCTGTGGTTTTCTTAGTGTTTCTTTCTGTAGCATAAAATCTGAAAGTTAGATGGTATTTTTTCATACTTAAGAAGAAGAGCCATTTCTTTTGTAAGACTGTGATATCAAAACAGAAGTTTGATTCAGGGCCCTTTTTTTCTCGCTTCAAAAATACTTGTCCAGTTTTTGATTCCTTACTCTTATATGAACATGTGGAATTTCTTTCCTTCTACACTCTCTTTTATAATTTTTTTAAAAAGAAAATGGGTGAGAGCCACACTTCTTTTTTTTTATCTGCATTGCTTATTCTCTGAATTGCTGAGTCCTATTTTTATGTGTAGGAAACTTTTTCTCTCTGGATGATAGATATTTCCTTAAATATTATTTTCATTTTCTAATTGTTTAATGGTTTAATTTTTGTTTCGATCAACATGTTTTAAAGTTTTGTAAAGTCAAATCATTAGATCACTGTTTCTTTACCTCTAGACCTAATCAATAAATAATTGTTGAAGCATTTGCTGAATGTATAGTTTCACCTGTTATATTGATAATTATATGTTGAATATAGACATTTTAGCTGTAAATTAATTTCTTAAATCATATTATTGTGATTATTGTTTTGAGTTGCTATGGATGGGGAAAGAAAGTCCCCTAGGTTGGGGACTCCAGATGTTTTGTATTAGGCTGTAATGTTGATATAAATGGTTGTGTTTTTGTATTCCTTGGCAGATACATCCTGCAACTCCCTCTTCCATTTCGTGTTTTCAAAGCAAGATAGTGTTTGAGGCAATTAAAGAGTAACTCTCACTATTAATTACTGGGCCTCAGGAGTAATGAGCCAATTAGAAGCTAACCCTTCCTTGAAATGTACTGGCCTTGGGGAAGATGGGTTGGTACAAAGTATGATTACATTTCTGACAGATAAGAAAGGGGTTACCCTGAATATGCTACTCTGAGCTGTTCTATTGGCCATTCTTTCAGTCAGAATGATTCTATTACCATTGCTTCTGGAATCTGACACTTTCCTTCATCGAGGATACATAGACTATAGGCATTTTCATTTTAAGCTCTGGGACCAAGAGTTAAAGATAAATGAACAAGTCCTGTTTCCCTTATAGTCAGCATCCAGCAGAGCCAGTGTCTTCTGAGTGTCAGAGAAATAATGAGCTGTTTTAGTGCTGAAGCAGCCTTTTCCTTAATCCTGGTGACTGGTTGATAATTTAAGTCCCAAGAAAGGCAAGTCACTTAAGCCCAATGGAGCACAAAGGACACAGTAAAGTTCTACCATATGATGTCCAGGAGACCAGTTTTAATGCACAATGCTTTGCTTGAATCTAAACTTAATCAGGGAAAGACTGTTCCTACAAGACTCCTTAACAATCTTACCGTGCATAGCTCAGTTGTAGACCATTAAGGATAAAGCAGTAGTCCAAAAAAAAAAAAACAGGTGTGTTGACTTATTATAATGAAGGAGCTTACATACCAGAGTAGTGGTGGTGAACCTCTGAACATGTGATGCAGTGGGCTGTTTGTATCATTGAAAGCTCTGAAAGTTTCACCATCACTGCACTAGAGGAACCGCTCTTGAGGTTTCACACCAAGCAAACAAATGAACAAAATTCATTATATGATTTTTGACAAAGGTGGTGTTTAGTTTAAACTCAAGTGAAGTAACTTTATTTATTTTTTTATTTTAAAGAGTAAAAGAAGGATAACATAATACTGGGGGGGGGCTTACCAAAGTTGTAGGAAATTATTAATGGTTATTGTTTTACATATTGTTATCTACAAGATAGTTTCTCAGGAAAACAAATAGATAAATAACAGTGAGTTACAGACAAAAGAGGTAGGAGATTATCAATAGTTGTTGTACTATACTTTGGTATCTTCAAAGTGGCTTCTAAAGAAAATAAATAGAGCTATACATGAGTGACCTATTGAATAATCATTAACTTTTCTCAGTGGTTGTTTTAGGAAACACATAATAATAGACATGCATCCATTTATGAAATAGGGTAGGAACAATACAAACATTCCAGAGTTATGGATAGATTAGTAGGAAAATATCAGTGGCTGCTGTAATACATGGTGGTATCTTAGAAGTGGTTTCTCAACAAGACAGAGATATGAAAGAAAAATCTAACAAGTAGTTACAGCCTAAGGGTTGTCAAAAATCAAGTGAGCCA
>NW_004955479.1:4400273-4402222 GCF_000276665.1 Chinchilla lanigera | reverse complement strand
GATTCACACACGTCCGTGGGTGGGCATCTGCAGTTGGTGCATGGTGGGCCAATTGTGTCATTGTTTCTCTGTGTCATGGTTGTTCTCAATTGAGCGGCAGCGGCCAGCCTGAGGGCCGCCGCGTGGCTCCCCCTGCGCTGGGGGCCCTCCTTCTGGGCACCTAGGAGGCAGGTAGCGAGCCAATCGGAAGACCAATGCTCCCTGCCTGTGGCTCCCCATGTGCCAAAGGCCCTCCTTCTGGCCCCCTACGAGGCAGGGAGCCAGCCAGTTGGAAGACTGGTGCTCCCCACCCGTGGCTCCCTGTGTGCCTGAGGCCCTCCTTCCAGGCACCTACGAGGCAGGGAGTGAGCCAACCTGAAGACCGGCGCTCCCCGCCCGTCGTGAAGTAACTTTATTTTATAGGTTCAAAGCAAAGCAGGACTGTGTGTAAATGGGTCAGCATCACTGTGCAGTGGTCCAACATCCTGTTTCTTTAAAAGTACAAAGGTCACATGAGGTGCACTATCCTGTCCAGAAATCCCTTTGCTGAAGCTCTGCACCTGGGCTGTAAATTGAGGCTAATCCTCTGTGTCAAGTGATTTAGATCCTCCAGGCAAGAGTGGAATGTTTCATTTTGACTAACGTAATTTAACCAGCAATGTTTCTGATAGTCTATGATTTTAGAGTATAATTGTCTCAGTAAGAGGGTAGTAGACACTCAAAAAGGGGATTACTAGCACACTTTATAGTAGTAAAGTATCCTGGAGAAAAATGCTTTTTCCCATTATCTTTGAAGTTGGCTCTGTGATTTCTATATTCCCAGCCAGATGAGTGGCTGAGCAGCATTTTACTTTCTTATCTGAGTTAATTTTTTACTTTCCTATAGCTGCTCTTGGTCTCACAGCATTTTTATGCCATCTAGTCTTTGAGCTCTGTGTGCTGGAGACTCTTCTCGAGTTGGACAATGTGAATACTACCTTAAGTACCTTTCCAGCTTTTATGCTGGTGAGTGGGCCTTGGGAAGTTTCTAGTGAGGATGAGTGATCAGGGATTTGAGAACTGCTTTGCTTTACTCCTTGAGTGCTGTGGATTTTTGTGACTACCAGCATTCAGATGGTTGCCTAACCTGTTACTCCCAGATATTCTAGAACTCCTTGCATTTTCTAGCTCTGGATATGTAGCTATGAGAAACATAAAGACCTGGTTAAAATGAAACTAGTTTCTAGTGGGGCTGGGAAAATGGGATTATAAGTAGACTTGTTTCCACATTCATCAGTTTTCTAGTGTGAGCTTCTTTAGTTTAAGTCTCTTTTTTAAAGGGTGGGTAAAATAGTTTTTGAATCTAGTCTTATGGAAAAAATAATAGGAATATGGGGATGCTTTGCTGCTCTTTACTCAATTCTTAGAAAATGGAGAAAGTCTTTTTTTTTTCTTTTTAGTGATTAGATGCATGTTCACTTTATTTATTTGTTTTAAAGAGAGTAGTAAATGAGAAACAAACAAATAGAACAGTAGTAGCATACCAGTATCACAAACATAAACAAATCAAAGCAAGTACATTCAATGTGGGCTGGGGATTTAGCTCAGCGGCAGAGCACCTGCCTAGCAAGCGCGAGGTCGTGAGTTTGATTCCTGGTACCGGAAAAAAAACAAAACAAAAAAAACCAAACAAAAAAGCAAACAAAGAAAACATTCAAAGTGTTACGGAGTCTCAAGACAAAATAATACGAATCAACAGTGGTTGTTACATTGCATATTGCTATCCTCAACTACATTGCTCAGATTACCAGATGTAAGAATGAAAGATTGTTCAAACCATTATAGGCAATAAAAAAATAATTTTTGATAAAACAGTAGAGCTAATACAGAGTTTCACTAGACAAAATAGTAGGAGTTCACCATTGTAATTCCATTGCACATTGTTATCTTCAAATCAGTTGCTCAGACCACCAGATACAAGCATGCACAAT
>NW_004955479.1:4298771-4397213 GCF_000276665.1 Chinchilla lanigera | reverse complement strand
TATAAATTTCCCTCTGACGACTGCTTTCATTGCATCCCACAGGTTCCTGTAGGTTGTATTCCATTTTCATTTGATTGTAAATAGTGTGTAATCTCTACTTCGATTTCATCTGTGACCCATTGGTTGGTCAGGAGGATGCTATTTAATTTCTAACTGTTTATGGAGTTTCTGTGTTTTCTTTTGTCATTAATTTCTGATTTCATTGCACTATGGTCTGATAGTATACATGGGATAATTTTAATTCCTTTGCATTTACTTAAACATGTTCTATGTACTAGTATATAGTCTGTTTTGGAGAATGTACCATGCGCAGCTGAGAAGAATGTGTATTCTGATGCTGTTGGGTGGAATACTCTGTAAAGGTCTACTAAGTCCATATGGTCACAAGTTTGGTAAGTTCTATTATTTCTTTCCAAATTTTTTGTGTGGTTGATCTGTCTGTTTGTGACAGTGGTGTGTTAAAGTCCCCTGTTATGATTGTGTTGCTACTTATTTCATTTTTCATGTCAAAATTTGTCTTATATAGGTGGGTCCTCCTATATTCAGTGCACAGATATTTATGATTGTCCCCTCTTCCTCTTGAAGCTTCCCCCTCAAGTATGTAGTGACCTTCTTTATCTCTTTTGATTGTTCTTGGTTTGAAGTTCACGTTGTATGCAAACAGAATAGCTACACCTGCTTTATTCTGGGTTCCTGTCACATGGAGTATTGTTTTCCATCCTTTAATTTTCAGTCTATGAATTTCCTTTTGAGTTAAATGTGTTTCTTGTGTACAGGATATAATTGGGGTTTGTTTCCTAATCCAGTCTGCTGTCTGCTTCTTTTGGTTGGTGCATTGAGACCATTTACATTGATGGTTATAACTACTGTGTACTGGCTTATCTTTTTCATGGTATTTTCCTGCTATTGGATCCTTCTTTTTCCCTTTGTTTAGTTGCTTGCTATGCTTGGTGGTTTCTTTCTGTTGTTGTTCTTAAAGTTTCGGCCTGTTATATCTCTTTCCAGAATATCTTTTTGTACTCCTTCTAGGATTGGCTTGGTGCTCCTGAATTTCTTCAGTTGTTCTTTATCATGAAAGTATTTTATTTCTCCATTAAATTTGAAAGACAGTTTTGCAAGGTACATCAGTCTGGCTTGGAAGTTGTTTTCTTTCAGTACCTGAAATACTTTTACTCCAAGCTCTTCTTGCCTTGATGGTTTGTGTTGAGGAGTCTGCCGTGATTCTCATAAGCTTGCCTTTATAGGTGATCTATTTCCTTTCTCTAACAGCTTTTATTGTTTTTACTTTTATTTATTTATTTTTTTTTCTGTTTTTTTTCCGGTACCGGGAATCGAACTCACAACCTTGCACTTGCCAGGCAGGTGCTGTGCCGCTGAGCTAAATCCCCAGCCCTCTAACAGCTTTTAATATTCTGAGCTTTTGTTGAGTTTCTGGGATCTTGGTCACTATATGTCTGGGTATAGATTTATTTTGGTTATGATTAACTGGAATTCTGTATGCTTCACTTAACTGGATATCTGATTCTTTTTCCATGCTGGGGAAATTTTTTGCTACTATTTCTGCAAATAGTCTTTTTATGTCATTTGTGTTGACACCTGCTGTTTCCTTAGTACCTATTACCCTGACATTGTTTTACTTTGCCTCGTCTTGCAGTTGTTGAATTGTTATTTCCTGGTTCCTTGTTGTTTTTAAGAGATCCCTCCTTTCAAGTTCATTAGTGGCAGTGCTGTCTTGAAGGTTTGAAAGTCTTATCTTCAGCTTCATTCAGGTAGTTTTGCCAGCTTTTGATGGAATTTTTCATTTCCTGGATATCTGTTTGCATCTGTTTCATACTTTCTAGTTCTTTTCTATATTGTTCCCTGAAAGTTTCCATGAGTTGTCTATGCTCTTCTACTTTCTTGTCTATGTCATCTTTGGATATGCTGGACATTTATTTCATTATTGTTGTCATTTCTTTTCTCAGCTGAGACATTATTTCTGATCTGCTGTCTTCTATGGCCTGATGGAGTTGTTTCTTTACCCCAGTTGCTATCATTTCAGAAATTTCAGGTGTATGACTTTCAGGGTCTTCTATGTTCATGTCTCCTGGACTTGTTTTTGATGGTGTGGAGGTCTGGGATTGCATTTTGCTCCTTCATTTTGTCATTTTTGAAGATCCAGAGGCTCCCTGGAGTGCAGCCTTACTCTCCTGATTGTGTGTGAGGGGCCAGGAGAGAGTCTGCAGATCTACAGTGCTTAGTGCAGCCCCTGTGCTGGTGAATGTTGGCAAGGTGGGGTCTCAGATGCTCCCAACCTTTCTTGCATTCAGTTGGCTCCCAGGCGTGTGTGGGAAGGGTGGGAGAAGCTCTCCAGAGTACCTGAGACTGTCTGGGGTTCTGCCCAGCTTCTACAGGAGTGGGGGGATGCAGGTCATGTTCTTTGAGGCTTCAGATATTGCCCAGGACAGAGCCCGTTTCCCACACTGGAAGGAGAGGGTGAGGGTGGACTCCCCAAGGCCTCTGACTGTCCACATTTCAGCTGAGCTCCCAGGAGGGGTGCGAGTTGTTCTGGCAGTGACTACCAAGGCCCCAGAAGTTGTGCAGGGCTCCACGTGCCTCACATACCAGTGGGGGAGGCACTAGAGTGGCTTACCGGAGTTCCTGAAGGTGTGTGCCATTCAGCCCCGCCCCCCCAGACACACTACGGGTGTGGCCAATAGCCACCGAGGCCCCAGAGGATGCCCAGGGTTGTGCCTGCCTTGCACGCTGGTCAGGGAGGCATTACCGCGTCTCACCAGGCTTCTTGAAGGTGTCCAGGATTCAGCCCAGCCAGGGCAGACACACTATGGGTGTGGCCAGTAGCCTCGGAGGCCCTGGAGGGTGCCCGGGGTTCAGCCTGCCTTGCATGCTGGTCAGGGAGGCGCCACCGAGCCTCACCGGGCTTCCTGAAGATGTCTGGGATTCAGCCCCACCGCTGTCCAGGTTTCTGCCTGGTCCCAAGCTAGTGTGTGGGACCAGCAGCGGCTCACCCGAGTTCCCAAAGCCTTTGGAGGTGCATCTCAGCTCCCACAGGGAAGAGGGGAGAAGGGGAGGGGCGGAAAGTGGACCCCAGGCCCCTAGAGCTGTTTGGGTTTCTGCCTGGTCCCAAGCTCGTGTGTAGGGGCAGCAGCAGCTCACCGGAATTCGAGAGTTCTTAAAGTAGTACTTGCAATCATATTTTAAACACAGAAATCACAACATTAGTAAGACGTTTGCATCTCAAAATTGGAAAGAGAAGTTGCCCACAAAATTTATGCCTTCTACATTTATTTCACTAGTATATACCACACACTCACTATTAAGTCCATAAATATAAAAATTCTTGATGAAATCTTACAAGCAAAATTTCCTAAGGTTGACAAATACTACTTAGAAGAGATTGACAGATGTCATTCACTGTTCAACCTTTTCCATTTGAACATCTTTGCTCTCTAAATCTCCTAATCCGTAAAGGTGCTGCTTTTCTACTTGTCTGTAAATCATTTTGACTTTTCCTCAGACATTATCTAATCAGTCTCTTCTCAGTGTTTTGACTGGTTAATCTTCCCTCTTCTCCCTTGAAATTTGCTGTTGCCATTGTAGTTCTCACTTTTAGCAGAAGTACCCTTCTCCCTGGCCTCTCATCTACCTCCCAGATAATTGAGAATTTGCTACTTTAAATATTAGAAGCTTAAAAAAAGTCAAAGTCCAAATGATCCCATCCAAGAATTACAGTTTGAAGATTTGATGTGTTTTATTTCTCCTCCTAGAACCATGTTTCCTGGGTCTTCTGAACTAGAAAGACCTCTAGGCATCAGACTTTTAAGGAAGACCTTGTGCTAGGCAGAGTTACGGGGAAGGGAAATGGTGAAGAACTTTCTTCAAATGGTCTGGGTCTTGTTAAGAGAAGTGTTGGAACCCCAGGATAAAGAGCATCAAAGAGGCAAATTCTGGACCTACCTATCTGACCTTCAAAGATAGTATTCTTGGGGCTAGCAATGCACAAATGTACTGGGTCTACCTAGACCTTCTCCCAAAAGCCGAAGAGGAGGCTAAAGGGATGGATGAGGTTATCTATGTCCCAGAGCCTGAAAGGGAAAGGGGGCTCCCCTGAGCTCAAAAGCTTCCTCTTGTCTCTGCAGAGTCCCTGAAATGCATTAAAATATCAGAACAACCTGAAGGTTATGAATCTTATTAGTAAATTGTCAGCCAAATTTGGAGGTCAAGTGTAGTGCTTTTTTGACAGAGCTCTTGCTAAAGGAAAAGCAGCTAATGGAAGTCAGCAAATAACAGTTTACTTTCTTTTTTTTTTTTTTTTCCAGTACCAGGAATTGAACTCACAACCTTGCGCTTGCCAGGCAGGCGCTGTGCCGCTGAGCTAAATCCCCAGCCCCAACAGTTTACTTTCTTAACACAGGTGATACTCAGATCCTTTAGGCCTCTCAAACTGGACAGGCATCTGTGGACCTCAGGTACTGACATAGCCTCGGTCCCTCTTCTGGAGATTGGCCATGAATTGGTCCTGGACATTATAGTATGTATAAAAAATAAACAGCTCCCCAGGAGTATTTAACGCGCAGCCAAATTAGAGACAGGCTTGAACCAATATGACAATCTATATAAGAGGACCTCCAAACAAAGAAGGAAAACCAAACAATAAGAACAAATGAGAAGCAGCAGTGTTGGAGGGGACATTGAACTTTCAAAAGGAATAATCAAATATCACAAAGATTAATTTGTAGACTGTAAAATTTGTAAGCTTGATTCTTAATTAAACAGTATAGTTGGTGAATAAGAAGAAAAGTGGATGGTGATTGCTGAGACCTGGAAAATTAAATGCAAAATATACTTTAAATCACAGAAAAAAATATGAGTAGATGATTAAAGGATAGAAATCCTGAAGGGAAGAGCTTTGGAGAGCAGATCTGAGAGACATAAAATGAAAATAATTGAAGTTGAACTAGATGAACAAAAGGAACACAAATAGGGAAGACAATATTCCTGGCCTGCCTGAACTAAAGAAAGATCTGCATCTGCAAATTGGAAGGGTTTAGCAAGTTTTCAGCTCACCTCAGAGCAAAGACCCATGTCTAGACATCGTCTTGTAAAATTCTTAAGTTCTCCACCAACGTAGATGAATGGGGTTGAGGAGATCAATTTACTTTCAGTAAAAGATAGAGGGTAGGTATGGTATTTTAAGAAGTTGACATTTCTTGAACTGTCGGGTTACTCAATTGTGACACAACCCATTGTGTGTCTGGTACCACTGAGCAACCTATACTTACTCCTATGGGGCTTAGGGACAAAGAGCTAATGTGAATCTGAAGCTAGTTCTCCCTCTGTGTTGTGAATAGCATTCTTGACCATTGACTACAATTCTCATGTCTTCTACCTTCTTTTATGAAACCATGGCAGGCTAATTTGTTTGCTTGCATTTTAGACTTCAATATAGTTCTTTTAAAATTTAACAGATTGAGCAAGTAGTAATTTAAGAGATTTGGCTATTACCCTCAAACAGATTATTTATCAATAGGTATGTATATATATACATAGACAAAACGCTACCTTAATGTAAAAGGTCATATAAATTATTAAGTGCTCATGAAACAGTTGAAAACATTAAATATATATTTAATTATTATATTTACATTAAATATATATTATAGACCTCAAAGGAAAATTCAATAAGTAATCAAGAGTGAAAGTGATTGTCTTTATTTGGTTGCTTGCATCTATTTAAACCAGAAATTTGGAACAACTAAATATTCTAATCTAACAGAAATCAAATATTTTCCTAAATATTTTTGGGATAAAACAGGGATGTCCAATTTGGAATAGACTGCAGGATTGTTTCTAAAAAGTACTCTTGAGATATTAGCAGAATAGTTGTTCAAGATGTTATACGACGGGTTAATGACATGTCAGATTCTAAGATTCCCTGAACCTTCTCCTTGTCCTCTTTATGGAAAACTCTCATGGATTCCTCCTGCATTTGTTGGCTATTTTCATAATTATCCTGCTGAGTTTATTATTTGGCCCATGTGTACTTGTTTCTTTGGCCTTGTCTCCTCCATACTAAAAGCTGTTCATCTGCCCACGAGAAGAACACCTGGCGCCTATTCAGGGCCTTTAGATAGACTCTCTGTGGAGTATCTCTGACTGCCTATCCCAACTACGACCCTCTTGAGCTGGAAGTAGCCAGATAGGTCTTTGCCCCTTCCCCACTGATGGCAGTTAAGAGTACTTCAGAAGGGGGAATACTATGGATAGCTAAGTTAGGTAGAAATACTGTAGGCAGTCAGTCAGGGCTAGGCCCTCACGAGGTCAATGCACAAGACAACTGTGGCTGGAGGCATATTCACTGAAGACCAGACTTCAAAAAACAAAAACAAAAAAACTGCTCAGCCTGTACTTCCCTAGGGATAAACAGCAGTGATAGATATTTTAAATAGACATCAGCCACCTTGGGGTAGAGGACCAAACTTCCTTAACCCACCCACACCTTCCAGAAAAGTCCTTGTCTATCCCATGTATGCTTGCTTGCTCCCCAATTTGCTCCCAATTTAGTTAATATTGCCCGAGTGACTATACTTGTTTTAACCTTATTAGTTCACCATAGTTTTGTCCGATTTCATACTCACCTTGTGATTTGCCATTGGATCAATATTCCTAAGGGACTATACTTGTAATCTTATTGATTGATTATAGTTCTGTCCCACCTTCAACCTGCCTTACCTAGTGGCTTCACTCAGCAAACTCCCTTGAGAAGCGGGGTTGGTGGGCAACCCACTTTCTGGGCCCCCTTCTGTCCCTCTTTCTCTCAATAAATTCATCCTACTCTTAAAAAAAAAAGTAATCTTAATGCTACATAACAAAATGATGTGGAAAGTGGACATACCATAAAGAGTAGAAAATCTGTAATTTTGTGCTTTTATTAGACAGAATTATCTCAAAATGAATGAAGAACTCTAAGATAGAAACAGGAGAGGCTTAACTTTTCCTTGGAATGGTTCTGGTTCTTACTGCTAAACATAAGTGTGTGTTACCACATCATTCTATTCTTAGAAAAGAAAAAATGTAACTCTTTACACATTAAAGGAAATAATTTGATTTAAGATGTTTTTTTGTCAGTAAGTCTCCAGAGTATATATATATATTTTTTGTTTTTGTGGTAAAAACTTAAATACGCTTTAGCAAATTAATGTTTAAACTTCAAAATAAACTTTGATAGTTTATACTTTTTCAAATTAATAATCAAATGATTGAAATTGGAAAAGAAATTAAAATTATTACCTGGTTTATTTTTAAAGTTGAAAATGCTAAGAAACTGCTCAAATGGGGAAGAGCAACAGGGAAAAAGAAGGAAGAGCGAAAAATATATATGTATATACAGGATAGCTAGGATAATTGTACTACTAATGTCTGTTCATTTATCCAACAGAACTGTTAATGTGTAATTATTTGATCAATCTTGCATGCCTATATCTGGTTATATGTGCAACCATGTTGAAGATGACATTAGGTAATATAACAACCTTTGTTAATATCCTATCACTATGTTTTGGAATTCTGTATTATTGTTCTCTATGCTGTTTTATGTATTTATTTTTTTAAAAATGAAAAAATTTATATGTGTATATAAGGATAGCTAGAATAGGTGTATTGCTGGTGTCTGGTTTATTGAAAGGAATAGTCAATGCTTAAAATTTTCTTTTTTCTTGACCAATTTTGCACGCTTGAATTTGGTAGTTAGAATGACTGATGTGAAAACAACAATCTGTAATATAAGAACCATTGTTGAACTCCTACAATCTTGTATGGTGAAGCTCTGCCTCATTTCCAATGTTTTTTTTTTATTATTATCACTTGTTACTGTCCTTGATTGGAAATAACTGTTTATAACTGTTATCTTCAACCGAGCTGCTCAGTCCACCAGACATAAGAATGTAAGACTGATCAATTTTGACATTCGAAAGTTCTGTGTATTTAAAATCATTGATTCTGTGTCATTCCTTTGCCTAGAAAGGCAAAGACTCTTCCTTATCAAGAGCCTGTAGTTTTACCTTTATCTCTTTATAACTTTGTAAGGTTTAGATGTCTTCTTTAGGTGAAAAGGAGTCCATTGCAACTAGTGGATTTGCAGCAACTATACATATGGCTTTGGGACACTTTGTCATTTAATTTCTTACCTAGAAACGTGTTATTTTTCCTCCAGTTTTTAAGGCTCCTTTAAATCTTTCAGTAAAGATTTGTTTGCTTTATATAGAATTTTGAGTCTTTCCTGTATTTTAGTTTGTGATTGCTTTTGCCATTGGATTTTTCTATTATGTTAAACTGTTATTTTTACTATCCATGCAACTCTTTGAGTTTTTGGGTTAAATTTAGCTTGCAGCTATTGAATTTACTAGATTTCCTTACTTACCTACTCAGTTAATTAATTCCTGTCTTCTGGATAGAAAGTAATATATAGAAGTATATTGGCATTTTTATTTTTTTCTGGCTTTTAATGAGACTTATTTCTCACCCATTAAGAATGTTGCTCTGTGATTTATCATGTCATAGTATTCCTTAGATTTATTTACTTAATTTTAAAATTCTGGAATGGATATTGAATTTGGAAAATACCTTTTTTTCAAACAATGAAGATCTTTTTATGGTTTCCAAAGGCTTGACCTTTTGAAGTTATGTATTAATCAAATTTATATTATAAACTGTTCTCAAATAAGTATGAACTAGTTTTGAAAAGTAATTATTTTCATGTACCATTGAAGTTGATTGACTTTTTTCTCCTTAACATTTATCATAATCACTATTTTGGAGGGTTTTCATGGGCTACTTACAGTTCCTATTCTGACTGTTCTTTATTTCTTAGTGGTTTCACCTTGGCACTCTAACTTGATTCTAATCTTTTTTCTTTCACTTTTTTACGTCAAGTGCCTCAGCTCAGAACTGGTCGTGCACTAAATTTTTGGTATTTCTTCCACTACCAGTTCCCCACAGTGTCTCACTATTCTCAACCTGGTTTATTGGAATGGCCTTCTATGAGATCTTTCTATTTAGTTCTCTTCATCTATCCTCTTCTGTCAGACTGATTTTATTTTCCTGAAACACAAATCGCTCATGTCAGTTCAAACTTTAAATGTAGCATCCCATTGTGAAATTGAATCTCTTTCCGTGAGTCATTTCTGACTGCCTTCAGGTCTCCACAGTTGCCCTGTTCTAGGCTGTGTGGCTTAGTTTCACAGAAAACGAGGTGAGGTCCTCACAGCCTAGAGTGATCTGGCTTGGCTGCTGCTATGGTCTCCCTCTTCCACTCACAATCCTCTTCATGTTGTGTGTTTTCAACTTGGCTGTTCAAATTGATTTGGTGTCTGTCTTTTTGACTCCCATTGTATCCTTCACATTTAAATTCTTCTTATTGTGTAATGCTTTAATTTTTTTTCTTTCTGCACTGTAAACTCCTTTAGAGGAAGGGTTTTGTGTCTTACTCATCAGATTCTGTGTGCCTACTCAGTCAGAAAATTGCAAGTATTTACTGGGTGCATAGATGATAGTGTGGATGCATAGGTTACCCATAACCTAACAGAGTAAACCCTGGTCTTTTCCTCTTCCCTCTCACTGCAACCAATGTTCTTTTTGAAAAAATAAATCTAATCATTTTATAACAGTTATAAATTATTTAATGACTTTCAACAAGTACTTGATAAAGTACTTTCAGCAGTGTTTCTCAAGAGTTTAAAAGCCCAGCACTGTGGCTGTCAATGCTCAACTGCAGGGTAACATCCTGTTGAGAGCTTTGACAATTCCAGAATATCTAGGCCCCGTTCCAGACCAATTTAATGAGTCCCTGGAGTTGATTCTCAGAGTGAGTATTTTTAAAAACTCCCTTGGTTCTAATGTGCAACATGATAAAACTTGCCCTGTCCACAGCGTCTCAGTTTCCAGCAGTCACCAGTCACTTACTTTATCTGGAAGTGCTTGTATCAAGACTTACGGGGACACTAAGAATTCTTCTTGGCTTTTTGTTGAGACCTATTTCCTGGCAGAGAGTTTGACTCCTCAGGGCCCTGTTGCCTCTGTTTCTGTGAACCTGCATGAATGATTCACCCTTAGTCATCCTGTAGCTGCTGGTGCAGCTGCTTTTTGCTGTGGTCCAGGGGCTGTCCAGGATGGCCCAGTGGGCGACCTCTATGTTACGGCTTCTTAGTCTGAGCCAACCATGGTCCATGGTCTTTAGACCCCTCAGATAGTATTTGATGTCTGCACTTATTCTCTCCAGGCTATACTGCATGCTGGTTGAAGAGGGGAGTGTCTTGTCTCTTTTTTGTTATGCTTGTTAAATGGACATCAAAGAAAACAAAAGTATCCTATGTGCCAATATTTATTGGGTTGCGGGGAGTAAGGCCCATGACTTTTGTGATTTGCAGATACTGTGTTCTCTACAGATACTGTGTTCTTTGCAGATTCCCCTTAGAAGTGGTTATTTAGTGGCTGGCTAAGGTGGAGGGTGGACTTTGTATTTCTTTAAAGTGAGTTTTTTTTTTTTAAATTTAGGAGATCTTGTTTTATTACCCTTTTATAAACCTTTTTCTATAACAGTATTATATTCTTTCCCATTTGAGTTATTAAGTTGATCTCATGGTCTGCGTGATATAGGGTAGTATGGAGATGGGGGTAGAAAAGAAGTGAACATCCACGTGGCTGATTCTGTGTGAGTGAACTCTTTACTGACAGCATTCTTATTTCAGCAGGGTACATGTGAAAGGTTAAGAATCTTCAGGTAGACCTGAGTTCAGTCCTGCTTGCATCAGTTATAGCTGGTGTCTTTGGGCAGAACCTTTTATGCCTCAGTGTCTTTATTTGTAAAGTAGAAATTCTAGTATCCATCTCCAAGGTGCTTGGGTTGATAAGTGAGTTAATATATGTAAAGTGCTTGGAATGCTATTTGGCATGTAGAAAGTGCTCAATAAATATCAGCTGTAAGTATAATCATGACAATGAAAATAATTTAACCTTCCCAGCTGCCATTTGAGATTTAGAAGGAGAAAAGGAGTTACAGAGAAATCGAGTCTCATGTGCAAGGTTGCATACTTGATGTAAGAAGAATCAAATTCATGTGTGCGTCACCCCAAAGGCCATGTCTTTTGGGCTATCTCCTGTTGCTTTGAAATAGAGAAGATATTTAAGGCAATATATAATAATATATGTATATATATATAAAATATATAATAAATATTTTAATCTATTGGAAGGATTTGGTATTAATCTGATAGTCCATTCCAAGAGACCATTTTGGCAATTAGATGAATGGCACTTCAAGAAAATTATGTATAGAATAAGCATGGGGGACAGAATATGATTGGGTGAAGAATTGGAGATGTGGAGTGATGGGTTTTGAATGAACAAAAAGGTGGGAGTTAAGGAAAGCACAGATACTGTGCCCTGGAAGTTTCAGGGAGACAGCAGAGTCCTGCTTTCATGACCTTTGGAGCCAAGTGATGGTTTCCTAATGTAAGGGTAGCTCTGCCCTGTTCTGAATTTGGAGTGAATAGAAGTGTTGTTAAATTGCCATCCAAGAGAAAAGATTGTAATTTTTAGATTTGGATTTTAAAACATACATTCTACGGAGTAGGCAGAAGAGTAAAAACCCTTTCCTTATTCCGTAATCATAAAACTAAACTGAATTATCCTGAGGGTAGTGCTAATAAAAAAAGTAGAAAGTCACATCAGTTACAGTTGTCTCACTCAGCTGTTTATTTGATCCCTGAAAGTCTTGTAGGATATATCTCCCACTGAACTTCGACTTACTTGACAGTGCAGTTTGAGTGGCTGCCTTGTGATCTAGACATATATAGTTAAGGCAGCTGTGCCTTCTCCTGGTGGTGGCACTTAGCAGCATGTGCTGTCTTTCAGGTTTTCTGTCACAAGCTGTGTGCTTTGCAAGCAAGTTGTCATTCTTCATTTGTGTTTTCCTTTTAGAAAATAAAATGTATCTTCTGTGCTGTCTTGTGACTTTCTATGCATGAGATCTTTGTGCTGTTCTGTACTGGAATACAAACACAAAAGGGAAAATATTTCCTAATAAACCTAAACATATGGCTTCCAGGGGAACTGTTATTACTTATGTAATTATCTACAATATGACTTCACATATAAGAAATGTAAAAATAGCTACATTTTATTTCTCTCTGCAATATTGGAAACATTAGGCATTTTGTTTTCAGGTTTGTTTTTAACCGAAATCTGCTGTGTCTGATACTATCTGAAAGATCACTACTGAATGACCAATGAATATGGTACATGGCATTTCTAAAAACTTTTCCTGTTTTTCTTTTACTTGACCTTATGAGTAAGCAAGCATTTATGTGCTTTGCATGTTTGATTTTTAAAAAGTCTTAAGTCAGTTTTATAACAAAATATTTTTTAATTCCTGTTGGCCTAACAGAATAATCTTGCTTATACTTGTATATGATTTTTGCATTTCTGCTATGTATAACTAAATCTTTATCTTACCTTCACCCCTGCTGTCCTAGCATTCTAGGGCAGTAACTAGGACATGATGATTACAACCCTGGATGTGGACTTGTCAATATTGACTGTTTCATTGTGAGTAATATGTATCTGGTGCTGGTCTCAATGAGCCAAGTCAGCAATTACAGAAATTTGAAGATGTCTACTTGACACTCTGCTTTGCCAGAGAGATTGGTTTTAATGACCACATTTGCCTTTTTTAATGTGCAATTGAAGAGTGGCTACAGAATAGGATAAAAGCCCATATACAAGACTAGAAACTTATTTTAGTCATTTCTTCCATTTTACCTTTGTTAATTTTATAGAAATATAAACAAAAAGGAATGCTTCAGTGAAAAACCAAAGGGAGACATACTTGATGAGTGACAATAAGCATCCCCAAAGTATGGAAGTTTAATTTTTCAATATAGATTACCCAAGTTGCTTCATGAAATATTTTCTTCAACCTTTTTAACTCCAAGGTAAATAATCAGACTGAAAATCTGAGAATTCTTCAATTCAGTGATAACTGATTTTATCTGATGATAACTGATGTATTTTATTAAAGGTACTTGGAGTTAGATTATGTACAATGACAATAAATGATTAATTTACATTCACTAAAATTATTTACTCAGTGTCTAGGTGCGGGTCAAAGGCAATAAGAGAAAGGGCATGTGCCAGCTGTGCAGAATTCAAGTCTTTGTTGGTCTAACTGCATGCTGTTGTATGCTTCTTTCCACTATTGACTTTTCCTTTTAGAAATAATCGTGTGGTAATCCCTTTCCAACTGTGGTAGGGCCAACTTTCCTGAGAAGCACTGTGGTTGGCACAACCAAGGTCTCCCAGGAAATAAGGGGTTACAGTAGCATAGCATTTCAAAGGTTAGACTTTGGAATCAAATATCTCAGTTTTGAATCCCAGCTCTGTGATTTATCTACTTGGGCAGTTTCCTTAACTTCTGAGTTCACATTTTCTTGTTAATGAGATGGGGCTAATAATATCAAATTAATAGCGTTATAAGATTTAGACAAAAAAAATCTCTTGGTTTAGTGCTTAAAACCTAACAAGCATTCCATAAGTAAAGATCTTTTAACTATGTAGGGGAAAAATTAAAATGGCATGAAATGTGCCTTTGAAAATACGTTAAGTGAAATTTCTAAGAGTATCTGTTTCAAAGCAGTCTACATTAGATTGCATTGAAATACACTTTGGAAGGCAACTTCCTCCTGAATTTTTTCAATTATTGTGGAATAATGATTTTATTATTAAGTATCGTGTAAAATGATTGTATTATTCAGACATCTTTTTATATTTGTCTTATTTTCTGTATGCATTAGTTCATTTCATTTTTGTGTCAGCCCTACTGAACTAATATTTTTGTAATCTCCATTGCACAGGTGAGAAACAGAGCTTTAGAGAATATGAGAAATAACTGAGTTATTTTCCCAGTAACTAATGAGTGTTAGATGGACTACATTTTTTTTTCTTTTTTTTTTCCTTTTTTTGGTTCTGGGAATCAAACTCAAGACCTTGCATTTGCCAGGCAGGCGCTTGTGCCACTGAGCTATATCCCCAGACCTATGAGTGGTAGATAGAGATAGGATTTAATATCAGTTCTGCCAACAGTATCTGGATTGTTGCCTGCCACTCCTTATTCTGACAGGTAGGATGTTATGATGTGCTGACGCATATTTCCCAGCAGCTCTATGCTCTGCAGAGTTTTATTAAAAGCTTTTGAAATAGGCTTTAACTTGTTTGAGATTTGCCTTTTACATTGTTCTGCACTCTTTCTAGTACCATTTCTTCGGTATTATAAAGTTGGCTTTTCCAAATTACCTTGGTGGTGAAATGATGTGTTTTCCTGAGCTAACCTGGCTATATAATGAGAAAGAAGGAAATGGACATTTATCCCCCTTTCCCTACCATGTGGTCCAATCAATGTAGTCTTTACAATTACTAGGTTTGTTTGAGGGAACTGAACTGAATGGCATATTGGCAGAATGTTCAATGATGGAGAAATATTCTTAAATCAGTGTAAAATATTCATAAATTACAGGTAAGAGTCATCCTGTATTGTTTCCATATGATCGTGGTTCATATAATTGAAAAACTTGCTACATACTGTTTACCTTCACAAGAAATAAAAAAAAAAAAAACAACTGAACCTAGAAATCAAAACAGATCTGAGATTTGACTGCTAGATCCACAATCAGCTAGCTCTGTGTGACTGAGAATGTCACTTATCTGGAATATGTCTTCTTAGCTGTGAAATACAGATAATAAAAATTACCATAGAAGTTTATTTTGTTGGTGAAATGAGTTTATATGGTAGGTATAGTACTGATAGTGGCACACAATTATTGATAGCTGCTATTTCAGCTATTATAATTTTTATTGTTACTTAATATGTTCCTGTATATAGAGGACATATTATATCCCTAACAAATAGGGTAAGCTTTTAGTTAAGGAATACTCTCTAGATCAGTGGTGGAAACCTATGGAACGTGTGCTGCAGTGAGCTGTTTGTGTCATTGAAAGCTCTAAAAGATTCGCCATCACTGCTCTAGACACTTATACTTTTAGACATTGTAGTAGTATTAGTGAAGTGATAGTGTAGGAAGACCTGGTGCGCAGAAGTGGTTGATGCCTAGGTTCTTTTTTTTTTTTTTTTTTTTTTTTTTTGGTACCGGAAATCAAACTCATGACCTTGCACTTGCCAAGCAAGGCACTGTGCCACTGAGCTATATCCCCAGCCCGTAGGTTCTTCAGGTGGAGAGTCTGAGTATTTGTGATTCTCAAGTTCCTGTTTCTGCTATTTCCCAGTGACCAACTAGTCAGTTGTTTATCCATGCATTCATCAGTGTTTATGTCCTAAGTACTGTTCTTGTTGATTGTTGTCCATACTTAGCTTTCAGAATGTTTATCATTTTTTTAATACAGGGTGAATCAGATTGTCTTCATGGCCATCATTGGTCACCAACTAAGAAAGATTATATAGAACTATATAGGCTTTCAGATTTGACCCTAAAAATCCTGAATTGGAGACACTGATATACTAAGTAATTACATGCCACACATTTAATTATAATTTAAGCCCTGAATTTTTTCCAAAGTAAAATACAATTATGGGCCTTCTAAAAGAGTCAGATCTGGGCAAAGCATGGTTTGGAACGCCTAACCTTTGTTACATGTCAGAACATGTACAGACCTAGTGGTATAATCCTTCACAATGTTAGATCAACCTTCTATTTGGATTACATTCACCAGAGGAGAAGGCATGGAGAGATTGTTTCAGAAATTCAGCACACTTGGTGGACCATAGTAGGAATCACAGAAGCAGTAAACTTAGAATGGGATGTATGGGTCACAAATGTTTTAGTGTACAGACTTAAGATTTTGTAGATTGGGAAACTAAGCCTTTACAGAGGTGAAATAATTTACTAGGGAAACTAACCAGTTAATGTCATGCGTGCCTTGAATGCACCCAGTGTATTTCCTTCTCAGGGTCGTGGTGCCTAACTGTTTTCTCTATCTGGATTTTCCTTTCCACTGATGTTATTTGCATTGTATATTCTCTGTCGTATCTCCAGTTTCACATTGCTGAAGAGTTTCCTCCCCATCCTACCTTAAAGAGCACTCCTGTCCTCTCCATTGCTATTCCTTTACCTTTAGTTATTGTGCCTTATAACTCACAATACCATTTTGTGTTGTGTTTATGGTTTTGTGTCTGTCTCTTCCTTTAGAATGTAAGCTTCACAAGGGCAGTCTATTTGCTCTTTTTATGACTGTATTGTCAGTGCTTAGAATAATGTATGGTGAATTGCAGATCCTTAAATGCTAGTTGAATGAATAAACATTCATTTCCTAGACATTTATGTGCCAGTAATTCCTGTGTTCTATCGCTGGTTGCCGAGGATACAGTTATTTATAGTATACAGTCACTGTATCAAGATCTTGTTTTCAAGTGGAAGAAAGACAAGTCAAGCAGTTGAGTGTACTTTATTCTGTGCCTGGGCTGTGTGTATGTGATGTGGTAACCTACAGAGGGTCTTCAGCCCTAGGAATCAGAGAAGGAATGTGATGGCTTAGCAGAGTGATAGAAGCAGCCATGTGCAGGGTTGAACAGGGAAGCATACCAGACAGGGGATATCCCAAATGTACATGTCCATAGAGAGAGACCCAGAGCATTTTAGTAGTTGCAACTATGTCCCTGACTGAGATCTTAGATTTGTTGGTGAAGTGGGACATACACTTTGTTGTGTTGATAAAATTGTTGTGTTGTGTGATTAGTATTTGTTGGATACTCTGAAATTTCATAATGATACATTAAAATACTGCTTTTTTTTGCTTTCATAATTTTGAAATATCTTGAAAATATTTCATGTCTACCTTCCACATCAATCTTGTCATTAATGGGACTCCTTTTTGGGTAGAGAGTCGTTCAGTTTTTCATGTAATAATACACATTATAGAGCAACTCTTTGTGCTAGGTACAATGAATTAAACTTTTTTTATTTTTTATTTTTTTGGTACAAGGAATCAAACTCAGCACCTTGTGCTTGCCAGGCAGGTGTTGTACTGCTGAGCTATCTCCCTGGCCCTGGGACAATGAATTAAAATATACTTGAGAGTGGAGCTTATATTTTGACTGTGATATAGTCTTTTTGAATATGAGTAGGTTGATGTTAGAGATAGTATTATTCTCACATATATAAATTTGTATAACATTAAGAACTATTTTTGCTTTTTCCTGTTTCTTCTTATAATTGCACATAACTGTTGTTTCTAAATAATGTTTATATACTGCTGTAAGTGCATTTGTCACTTTTTGCCATTATCTACTGGTTTGCTGTCATTCTGGATTGGGATCTAGCATCTCATTCCCCCATCCCTTTTGCTTCTCTTGTCTTCCCTTAGTTTTGCCTAGAATTGTATTATTATTATTATCGTTTTAAAAAACTGAGATCACTATTCATTGTAAGTATTTGCAACTTGGAATTGTTGTGTAGCATTACACTGCAATATTACATTTCTTTCCTTTTGTTTTTCCTGAAGCTGATGACTTGTTTCTCTGTACTTATTGCTTATTTTGCCATACTGTCCCAAAGCTTCTCTGCATAGTGCTCTGAACCCTTCACAAAGTTGGTTGTGTTCAGTGGTTCTCTTGCCCTCTCTTTGCCTTCTCCCTGTCCTCCCTTCCTCTTTCCTTCCCTCCCTCCCTTCTGTCCTTCCACAGTTCAGTGTTTTCAAAGATTCCCATTTACTATTTGGACTCCTTCCCTTTGAGGTTTTCCTGAAAGGTCCTTTTGGTCTTATCCTGTTTTTTTTGTTTGTTTGTTTGTTTGTTTTTTTTTTTAATGGAAGGACCCATTTTTTTTTTTTTCTTTTACCAAGGTCCTCCTATCATTCTCTTTCTTGGCCTCTTTCCCTTTTTTAGCTTGAACATGTTCTCTAATACCTTCATTAGATTAAAAAAGTGAATTATAACGGCATCTGTGCCCTTGGTAGTTGCCTCTAACTAATCTGCTCTTGGAGTCATGCTGTTCCAGTCTGGACAGGGGGCCTGCATCCTGAGGTCTCTGCCAGCTTCTTGGGAATTAATTATCTTTCCTTTTCTTGTTGGTTGACATTTCTGTTTTCTGTGACTCTCTCTTTCTTGGGAGAGTACCTCATTTGATGAAACACATCCTTCCAGCTACTTGAGAGATGGTGCATGGGAGATAACATGTTTGAAATTCTTGATTTAAAAAGTATCTTTCTTCTCATATACTCAATAGTTTGACTGGGTAAATAATTTTAAGTGGAAATCAGTTTCTTTCAAGTATTTGAAGCTGTTGCTGTGTTATGTTACTTTCTTGTTATGTTACTTTATGTTACTTTCTTTCGTGAAGACGCTAAAGCTGTTCCAATTCCTCATCTTTTTATTACAATCATGTGCTTTGACATATTAATTTTTATCTTATGTGTTGGGAACACAGATTCTTAATTTGGAAACTCATGTGCTTCCTTCCTGGGAGATTGTCTTGAATTATTTGTTGATGAGTTGCTTTCCTGTTTTCTGCTCTCTTTCTGGAGTTCCACTGAGCCTGCTGTTGGATAGATTCACTACTTTTTGAATTATCTTTCATAACTTTGTCTTTCTCTATTTTCCTCTACTTTAGGGAGATTTCGTGAACTTTATTGTCCAGTCTCTTTATTGAGCACTTCATTCTTGTTGTCATAGTTTTATTTCCAGGATCTATTTTCTTCTTGTTATTTTCTGAATACTTTTTTTATAGTTTCATATTCTTGTTTTACTGTCAGCCTTTTCTTTCCCAGATAGTAAAAAGGATGATGTGGTAGTGGTGGTCATTGTTTATGTCTTCCTGCTAGTCTTTTTCTATATTGTCTTTTTCTATTGTTTCAAATTTTAGCTTTTATATTAGAGGCATTTCTCACCTCTCAGGTAATCTTAAATTGTCTGTATATTTTTTCAGTATATGGAGATTAAAAAATATTTGGAAGCCCTCAGCATACAAATACATTTGCTCCTTGGTTTGGAATCTGGCTGAATTATTTTGAGGGAAGCCGTAGTCATGAGCTAAAATTAATTTTGTCACCTCTGTTTGATATAATTGATCAGAAATGAGATTTGGCCTAGCTGCCAGTGTTGCAGAAAAGAGTGGAGGAAGAAGATTGTTGTTTAATATTAATTACGTAAATATTCACTTAATTTTTTCAATTACATTTCATCTTCAGTTATGTCAAAAGAGGCCTCCCAGGTTACAAACTGTCTATCCTGCAGAAGAAATCTTTGGTCTATTACCCAGTGGTGTAGAGTGGGGCAGTAGACACAAGGATGTGTATTACCTAAACGCCTTTCACTATGTTCTTGTACTACTCACCACTGCACAAGTACAGAGGAATTTGATACTGAAAGCTGCAGAAGTTTGAAGGATGTTTTGGTAGTGATTAAATTTGTTGCTTAATTCTTCCTATTATCAGTTTAACATTTTGCTTTTGGGGGTCTGTTAGCTCAGTTAATAGTTGTATGTTTCTCAGTTTTCAAAATTTTGTCTCTGTTGACTATTTTTTGTTCTTATTCTTGTAGTTTATCTTAAAAATATGTTTCTTTCTTTAAGATATCTTAAAATGAATACCATTTAATATAATGTTAATAATTCCACTAAATATGGAAACAAATTATTAGTTGAAATATCTAAATAATGTATCTATATATGTACTGTATATAAATATTTACTTTTTTTCTATACATGTACTGTATACAAATATTTACTTATTTTGCTTTAAGCTAATTATGAATCAAATTGCTTGGTTAAATACACAGTGCTTAAGAATAGATTTTATATATACAGCTGATTATAGATAGGCAGTTTTCCTAGTAATTATACATTGTATATGTACCTATGTATGTATATACCTCAGTATGCATGTAATATAAAGTCTTTATATTTTATACATGAAATTATTCATATGTACATGTGTATATATTTCTACATAAATGCAAACTTATGACTATAGTAGTTAACAAATATTCATAGAGGTGGACACTATTTCATATGCTTACTTAAGAAATTCTGTTTAGATTTTGATTCTTTGCTAGCTAGCTTTTAAAAATTACCATATAATTTGAATAGAATTAGGTAATATAATATTAAAATCAAATTACGATGGTAAGTGGGTTCTTCACAGATGGTGATAATTGGATTAATAAAGGTCTGGGCAAGAAGGAGTTTCGCATTTCTGTAGTCTCATTTCTAAGTGCCACTCAGTTATCCACTAAAACCATGAAATTCATTTTCAAATCAGTATACTAACTATGTAATTAATGAAATAAAACTCTGCTTCATGATTTTAAAGTTTCAAAAATGTTTTTTCCTGTGAAACTCCAAATGAATTCTGAGAATTCAGAAGCACTACCTTGACTATATACCTTTACTATATTTCTAAGATTATTTTCATGATTACTTGTACCTGTCTTTTCTAACAGTCTTTTTCTATTTGTACTTCTAAACAATTAAAAAGAAGTTTAACTTTATTAAAATAGTGTTTCAATTTCTTCTCTAACCTTTGCATTTCAGTCTACACTTTCTGTTGTGTTTTTAATTATGCCTTTTTTCTCCTGACATCTCTTTTATTCATCTTAAGCATATATGCCTTTTCAATAAAATAACCACTGTTTAGGGCCACGGTAATTTTATTATTTTACTGTATTCTGATTTTCAGGCAGGTGCCTAAGCAGAGCACTCAGGTAAACAAACAGGAAAAGTTCTACATTGGTTTCGTCAAAATTTCCTAAGAATATAGTCTGTGATTCTCCATTTAGGAGGAAAAATGACAATTTTTTTAATCTTACTTCATAGAAATGTTGCTCTAAAATGATCTAAAGCTTTCTAAGCTAATTATTTTTCCCTTAAGGATCTCTACATATTTTTCCCCCTGAAATAAGAAAAACCTCAGGCATTAATTTTAATTTGTGTAAGTAAGAAAAAGTCTGTTCAGTATAAATGTACTTGTGTTAAACTTGATCCTTTTATTTATTTTTATATGCTTGTCTCCTTCCACACCCAAATCATTTCAAGATTAGTTTCAGTAACAGAGATGGTTGTTAGTGTCACTTTTTCTTTTTAATCCTGATGGCTTTCATGGTATAAAAAGAAGTAATAGAATGAACTCAGTTTTTCCTTCTGAAAAACACTGGCTTAATACAGCTCTGAAAACCGCAAAGGAAAAGGTCAGTAAACAGATGCAAGTCATTGCTTCCTCAGGGATTAAGATATCTTTGCACTATGTCCCTCTTTTCATATACTATTGTGAGAGAATACAAACGATTTGCTGTGACATGTCTGCTTAAAAACCCCCCGCAGAGGCATAAATACCGAAGTTCATGTAGAGCATCCCTACATTAGATTTTTAAATTTTGGTATTTGGAAAACATCCCAAAGATATTGTTATTTTACACTATCATTGCCCTTTATACTGAATGTTTGTTTAAAATAAGATATCAGATTGCATTCGCTTTGTTGTACCACCATAGTCATTGCTATATATATAGCATATTCCATATAATTCCATATTGATATATATTAGTATGGAATCTAATAATATATATAGATATATACTCTCACATATATATGAACTGTTAATAAACATTGTACATTACATATATAATGTTTATCAGAGTCCTAATATGAATGATCGCAACAAAATTTTTCCTTTCTCGTCAACCTCTTATAAGTTTGCTTGATTTTCATCCTGACCCTTTCTGTGTTCTGTTAGGTGCATAATACCAAAAGAAGTAAGAAATTTATTTGAGAACCTGCAGGCAATATGAAAATGAATAAGGCTTGGAAATTTTCAGCAAATGGAACCTAGAATTTCAGCAAATGGAACATGGATGGGGATATATACATATGAATAACTAAAATTTTAATTGGAGATAGTATAAAATTATAAGGAAGTTACTAATAAAAGGGAAGCAAATTCAACTTGGTTCTGTTTGCTTTTAATAATAATATTTAGAAAAGTGTTAGATTGTGAAGGGCATTTTGTCAAATGATGTTGGGTTTTTAAACAAAGTTAACGTTTTAGGTAGGAAATGTATAATTATTTTGGGAAATCATAGCTGCAATTGTATGATTATCTAATACCCTGTCAATCTTAGTTCTTTTCTTCTCTGAACTACATGAGTATACCCAGGAAGCCATGAAGGCTAGCTGAGTGTCTCTAGAAAACCACTTTCTCTTAAAAAAAATAATCCCAGCACTTAGGAGACTGGCCTGGCATTTGAGACCAGCCTGGGCTATATAATACGAACAAAGACAGCCTAAATTACATAGTTACACCCTGTCTCAAAGAAAAATGCCATCCCTGATTGTGCATGCCTGTAATTCCAGCACTCAGGAGACTGAGGCAGGAGGATGTCCATGAGTTCAAGGCCAGGCTGGGCTGCATAGTGAACTCAAGGCCAGCCTACACTACATAGCGAGACCCGTCTCAAAAACCAAAAAAAAAAAAAAGAAGAAAAAATAAGTTGTGTAGAAACAGTATTGTGTGATTAATAACCCATTATGTTTTTAAATATTTTTGAATTAATAAATTTACATTTTTTTTCATTTTTCCTAATCTGCAAGTATAGTATGTATAATTGCTAATCAGCACTAGAAGGAAAAAAAAATAACAACTAGTCACCCATAAAGAGTACAAGAGTTGCTGTTCAACAACTTTTCAGTCTTCAGCCAGTTTTTTTTGCAGGATATATGAATCAGGGTTGCCTCAGATTGTAACATAAGGTAACATAAAGTATCTAGAACAAGAAGTAGAGTTCTGAGTTTCGTCTAGTGCCAAACTGTGTTGTCACATAGGGGTTCAGGGAGTCTAAACTCACTATGGCACTATTATTCACAATAGGCAGAAAGTACAAACAACCTAAGTACCCATCAACTGATGAATGGGTAGATAAAATGCGGTACATACACACACAGGCAATTCAGATATGCAAAAGAAAAAAATTGTTACATTCAGTAAGCCTGGCACAGAAAGACAGAATATGCGTGATCTCACTCTATATGCAGTCTAGAAAAGTTGACCTCAGAGGAGTTGAAGCACAACAGTTGTTGCGAGGGGGTGGGTAGAATTGGTAGGGTTGGGTCTGGAGAGACTGATCAGTGGATTCTGAGTTACAGAGAGGAGGGAGAAGTCTGGGTCTGCTTTTGTGACTGTGGACAGTGATAATGCACTGTACATATGAAAAAACTAAAAGAAATTTGAAAGTGTACCAGAAATAATAAACGTGGAGGAAATAAATGTTTCATGTAACAGTATGCAGTGTATGTACATGTCTGGAAACAAATGTTATCCCATTTATATATTTAGTTTTCATGATTTTGTATATCAGGTAAAAGTAAACATTATTGCAGCTCAGAGAACATTGAAAAATATGCTTAATAGAAGCTGTTCAGCAGTGTCTCAGAGTATTCCCACCTGTATGCATACAGAGGAGCTATCACTAACATACTAGAGGTAAGAGGTGTCTGGAGTTGTGGAGTGGGAGTGTCTTCTACCCTGCAACTCAAACAAACATCTACATAGGAAGGCCTCTTTGGAAGAGAGCTCTGTGTTACTTGAATTATAATGTTTTCACACTCACCTCTTGATGTTAAAGCCTTTATGTATTCCTTTCAGGGAAGAACATAAACACAGGCCTGTTTATTTTGTATCTTCTTGATGCTTCCCAGTTTTTTTTTATCAATCTGAATTTTATCGCCAGTAGTTGTTTGTTTTTCTTCCAAAAAAAATAGTGTTACAAATACTAAAAAGGATCACTTTTTCAAGTATTTTAATTTTTATTTAAGATTATCATTTACCATGATTTACCATTGTCATTTACCATATGGGGACCCTTTCATATACAATGAAAATTCTTTTAGTTTAAAAATCTTTTGGATTAGTATTATCTGTGATCTGATTTCTTTGTTTTTACTGAAAATTTTTAAAACTGATTTCTTTTCAATATCTTTTGCTCCACTGGTCCCAAATACAATATAATTTTGATAAATACCATGTACTTGAAAGGAAAAGTGATTTTGCATTTTATGTAAGATAACTTATTTGTAGCTATTCAGTTCATGACTTTGAGTTCATTCTGATACTTTCAAAATAGTTCATAATTTTTAAAAAATCTTAAACTTCTAATGTGAATGGATTATGGATACTACTATTTGATTGGACACTTTGCTTAGCTTAATAATTTTTATTTTCAAATAAGAAAAAAGTTGGAGTATGCAAGTTTAAATGTGGTCTAATCCTCACTGTGATGTCTAATTAATGGTAAAGCTTACATGTTACTATTACCTGAAAACACCCAGATTGTAAAGAAAATCACTTGTTTTAGTATTTAAAAATCTGCAAAAAGTTAAATAAATCTATGTAGGTATAAAAGTTCTAGAAGGCACCATGCATTCCTGTGAATTCAGAAACTGGATTAAAAAAGTGTGAAAGTTATCTGTATTCCTGAGAATGTGCTTTAAAACAGACTATTAAAAAATTTTAAATAGTAACATTCTGAGACACTGAGGTTTGAATTTTCATTTAATTCAGTAATTTAGATAATTTTAAATAATATTCAAATTTAAATAAATTTAGAAATTCATATCAATAGGTATTACACTTATAAAACATTTGAAAAAAAGCCTTCAATAAATTACTTTTAATTAATTTGCATTAATTATTTGTTTTACAGACAAACATTTTTCTAACATATTAAATTCCCTTAGCAGTCAAACTTTGGTTAACTAATATAATAAAAGTAATTACAGGTAGATTGAGAAATACAATTGATAAAATTCACATAATTAGAGTCAATTTAGGAATACTAATTTAAGAATCTAATAATAGCAACACTAACATAAAACAGTAGTAATGCTTGCCTGTTCTACTTTCTGTATTAACAGGAAAAAAATATCAAGACCAAGAACAAGTTAATAACAAAACTAATTTGCATGTATACAAAACAACTTCTTTAATTTTAGAAAAATAAGTTTTACTTTCTACTGGTTCATAATTGTAAGCTTACTCTACTTTTGAGGCACAAACATGATTTTAGAGAAATTAGTTGATTTGTTATTTTTTTTCATGGAATAGACATATATATCTGTAGAAGTGAGGTGCTATTGAAAAGATGTTTGATTAAAGTTTAAAACAAAAAATTTTGATGATGTGTAACAAGTTGTGACTAAACTAATCCTATCAGTGGTTTAGCTAGAGGTCAGGGAGCTGAGAATTTGTGTAGGACTGCATAGTAGCTTCTTAAGAGTGGTAGTGAGTGGGGAGTACTCTTCACCCAGTCTTTTTTTTTTTTTTCTTCACCAAAATAACAGTTACCTAATTAAGAAAGTTTATGGAGAAAGACATAGATGATGTTTAAATGATTGAACTATTTGAAGTTTTTAAGTGGTTATCTAAAGAAAAATTTTAAAAATGTCCTTTTGGTGCCTTGAGGCACATTGGTTGGAAAGATGTGTCCTGTGAGATATGCAATACCCACTCCAGGGGAGGGAGGGAGCGTGTGTGTGTGTGTGTGTGTGTGTGTGTGTGTCTGCCTGCAGTGCATGTAAGCACTTTTCTGTTTATGTGTATACACAACTGAGTTTGCTTTAAATTAGTCATCTCATTTTTGGCAGCCATGAGTTTTGGCTGAAGTGTAACATTCTACAAATCAAGATCACAGGAAGAAAAAAAACCTTTCTTGAATCATAACTGTATTTGAGCACTCCTTTTAAAATATCTCACTTTATTTTGCAGTGTACTACAAAATGAGGATTTTTCTCAAAATACCGTATCACTAAATTGTTATATTAGGTTAAACATTTTTTTGTCTCTCTCATCTCTGTCAGAGTATTTGATGTTTACTAGGTTTTCAACAAATACTTGCTGAGCTGTTGAATTATTTACTGGGTGCTTGGATAAACATAGTTTTTTTAAATAATAATTGAGAAAGTTACTCCTTTTTTTTGTTTCTGTACATTTAGAAAACTGTAGGACAGTATAGTAAAAGAAGCAATGTGTAAAGTTTTAGGTTTAAACAACAATGTGCAGATAAATTTTTGTGCTCCATACGAATGTAGCATAAAATGCATCTTTTTCCTGATAAAGTTATCTTTGACTTAATTATCACCTACTAGATTTTAATTAAAATTGTGCTAACATAAGAGCATTTTTCAGAAATGAATTTATAGGTACCATTTGCCATGAGTAATAAGTAGTTTTTTTGTACCTTAGGACTCTTGAGTGACTTGCTCTACTGCCAGAACATTGATCTGTCACTTTGTTGGTTTATTTTCCTTTGGAAAATATAGAAATTTTGGTTTTAATATGATGCATTCTCATCTATCTCCCATCTTACTGCTTCTCTCCTTTCTCCAACCATCAGACTCCCTTTTCTTCTTCCTTTTTCTTTTCTTTTTCATTTGCTCTGCTCAATTGCCAACTAATGGTGAAAATTATTTGATGTGCCATATTATTTGGAGCAAGTTGGCAGCTAAGTGAAGTAATACTAAACTACTGCATACTTTAAGATCTTGATGGGTTTATGTATTCACTTACTGCAGGAATTTGTACAAGGAAGGATCCCTAAAAACCATAACCCAAAGAGTTTGCCATTGTAGAATTCTGTCGATTATGAGAGGCAAGTTTGGCTAATAGTTTGGAAAATGTGATGAGTCCCAAAGCTCACATGAAAGTCTTTGTTTTTTTTTTTGGTTTTTGTAAGTCTTTGGATTATGTAAAATTTGCTTAAGTCTGGATGTTTTATCCACTTCATGTAATTACTCGTCATATACAGACATTTTTGGTACCAAATAATGTTTGTAATATTTAATGTTTTACTTTAATTTTTTCATACCTTACCTGATAATCAAATTTCGGAGATATCCAGGCACATTTCAGGGATTTATAATAATCAGGATTTCAGATAGCTCTTCAAGAGAGCATGAGAATACATTATTTATGATTTGCTACAAAAACAATTGACTGATTCTATAATTTAGCAATATAAGTGGGTATCTTCATAGGATAAGTGGACTTTGCTAGTAGAATTCTCTGCAGGAAACATTAAGAAAGAAACTAATGCTAGAATAATGTCTTCTAGTATGAAAAAAATTCAGATCCAATTTAGCACAAAGTATTTCAGTTTTTCTGTTCTATTTATTCACATAGTACTAGATTCTCTTTCAGTTTTTAGCTTTCTGAATCCCTTTTGAGCTTTTTTGGACATCTGTTTTGTGAATTTGGGTTTTCTCCTATGAAATGGAACACATCATACTTGTAAATCTACTGGAGGGTGAGTAAGGAGTTATCCTTCTTCGAGCTGACTTAGCCCTGGGTCTGCCAGTGAGTGGGCAGCAGATGGGACAGAGCCAGAGGCATGCCATCTATCAATAGTCAAGGGTTTAGGGCCAAAATGGCTGTGCCGTAGACTGAGTTACACAGTATTTCATGTTTGGTGGCCTCACTCACATGTGTTGGTAGAGTGTAGGCATTCTGTTTAGACCAGCATGGGTGGCAGTGTGTGAACACCTGTTCACCATCAGTGATAGTATGCAGTGATCCTTCTGCCCCTGTGGTTTCTGTTGTCTTTAGAGAATTGTTTGTGCTGTACCTGTGGTGAGAGCCTTTTCATATTTAATTGAATAAATTTCTTATGGCACGGCCATGTTCTGTTACAAAATGGTTTTCTTATAAGTTTGAGAAAAGGGCACCACAAAATGTTACTGTCCCCCTTCTGCAAGATTCAGGCAAGTTCATGTGGGGCTGCATGTGAGATCTTGTTCTTGGACAGCGGCTAAAGAAGAGCAAGCTGCTGGTTTCCCCTATGCTCAGTCTTCCTCCTGATGAAATAGACACATGAGCCTTAGGGACTCCTTATTTCAATTTCAATTTCAATTCCATAGAAATAATAATCATTTATAATTATTTCTAATGATAAATTTGCTTTAGATGTTAGCATTTTTAGGTTACATGTTTTCCAATTGCACAAAAGAGTAAGACCTTGAAAATGCCTTTTTTCTTAAAATATGACTCAAAATTATACAACTAAAACATAAATCTGCTCGTTTCTTTTTGTCATCAGTAAAAGCCTCCTTTAAAAATTGGATTTAGTGCTGTCTTCTGTAGTCATGTGTGTATAACCATTTCAGGTTAATTAAAAAATAAATTTAGGAATTACAGCGATAGATTATGCTGTTTAAATTAGTCTACATTGGGTCTATTCATTGATTCCTCTTTAACTTTTGATTTAGTTGGATGGATTTCTTAAGCCTTAAGTCTCCAGGGAATCCCAAACCAAGTTAAGTATCAGAGTCCCTTAGGAACTGTAAAACTCTATAGCTTTCCAGGATACCATGTTCAAAATCCTGAAATGGTAAGTATGGTACAGGTTTGGAGCACCTGAACACTTTCTACTTTCTATTTATTTATATTTTGCCTTATTGTAATTTTTTTATTAATACATATTTGTAGTACATAATGACTACATTTCTTGTGGAGCTTTTGTGCATGCATGTAACACATCTTAATTTTTTTATAATCCCCTCCCACCCAGTGTGTTGGTCCCTTTCCATTCAAGAAAGATCTGTCTCCCTGTTTCCTATTATCTATGTTATATTTTGCTTTTTATTTATAACTTGGGTTTCTTATATAAGAAAACCCATGAAATATTAAAGTTTGTGGTTATGATTCATTTTTCTTAACATTATTATATCCAGGCATAACCATTTTCCTTCAGGAGACTCAAGTTTATCTTTCTTTATTGCAGAGTAGTATTACATTGTGCATAACTACCATAATTTCATAATCAATTATTAATTGATAGACATATAGCTTGCTACAGAGATTTAATGATTGTGAATTGTCCTGTTGTAACATAGGCATGCATATATCATGTCTATAGTAAGATATGTGGTAGGGTAATAGTCAAATGTAATTTATAGATTTAATTTTTTGAAGAATCTCCATTTTGATTTCCATAATGGTTTGTACTAGTTTACATTCCCACCAGCAATGTATGGGTGTTTTCTTTTTTCCCAGCGCCTAACTAGCATTTGTTACTATTGGATTTCTTACAGAAGCCATTCTTTGTGGAGTAAGATGGAATCTAGGTATTATTTTAATTTTCATTTCTCTAGTGGCCATATAGAATGAACATTTTTTTCATTTTTTTTTTTTTGGCCATTGATATTTCTTCTGAGAATTGCCTGTTCAGTTCAGTTGCCTAGTTTTTGATTGGGTCTTTTATGTGGGGGGCTCTAAGTTTTGAGTCCTATATATTTTCTAGATACTATATTAGTCCTCTGACTGATGAATAGCTGACATTTTTTTCATTTTGTAAGCTATTTCTTCATTCTGTTAATTGTTTCCTTGGAGAAAGTCCCATGTGATGCTGAGAAGAATGTGCATTCTGTTGGATGGAAGAGTCTGTAGATATTTATTTAATACAATTGTGTGAAGGTTTTGTTCAACTCTGATATTTCTTTGTTTATAATTTGTCTACTTGATCTATTTGTGACATTGGGGTATTGTGGTCCCCCATTATAATTGTGTTAATGTTTATCTCATGTTTTGCATCCAGAAGAATTTTATGAAGTTGGGCATGCTGGTGTTTGGTGCACAAATGTTTATAGTTACAGCTTTTGCTCCCTGTCCCTTGATACTTCTCGAATCAACTTTGGTGGAATTAGGAGTTTTGGGGAGACATTCTATTACCTTGTGTTCTCATGTTTCTGGTTTTTTTTTTTGTTTTGTTTTGTGCTGAGGTCTATAGGCACTTAGTGGAAAGACTGTGTTGTTATTTGGAGATATCTTTAGTGTCTGCTTTTCAGTGATATCTCTGGGCAAGGCTCACTCTAGTCCTTTGCCTGTGTTCCAGAATCTGACTCATCTCTGTTAACTTGGCAGGAGTTGTAGTATTATGGCCTGGTAGTTGCCTGGGAATGAACTAGAACATCATTAAAGACCAATGTTAACATGGATATTGGCCTACAGAGTAAACCTGTTAGTAACAACTATGCAACCCTGGAACAGCAATTAAATCAACAGTATCATCCAAGACAAATTGGATCTTCACACACCATAAGAGCCTATAAAGTATCCCCATTTAACATCAAAAAGATATCTGTAATTATAGTGTAAATGCATAGGCATATCAAATATTGACATACATTCAGTATCTCCTAATGCAACCGCTTTACTTCCAGTAACAACAGAAAAAAGTTCAGTAGTAATAACATATGATTAACTAAACATTAATAACTCTTAATCGTTATATCAGTAAAGAATAGGGGGGTTAGGAATATGAGAATGTATGAAGAAAAGTTTAACAGCAGGAGATGAGAAGGAAGCAAGAAAAGTGAGACAAAGGATCTTATTAAGGTGAAAAAGGATATTTCTGTAACTATTTAGAGATAACAGAAAAGAACAAACAGGAAAAGGAAGATTAAAAAGGAAGAAAAAAGAGATAAAAATAGGAGAATAGAAAAGAAAAGTTAATAGGAACAAATTAAAAGGAAAAGAAAGAAAAAGGAAAATTCCTCAAACCTCAATAAGCCAGGGAAGAAAAAAGGCAGGAAAAAAAATAAGTCCAAAAACAGAAAAAGAAGGAAAAAAATTTCTCTATATTTTTGACTAAGTGGTTTCTCTCCAGCCTCTGCAGTTTGGGAATCAAGCTAGTCCTGGTTTACCCACCTCGATTTATGGTGTGTGAGTCTGAGAGGCACTCCCCTCTTCCAGAGGCTGGCTGCTCTGTCACCCCATGTTGTGGCAGCTGTGCATTCCGCCATGTGTCCTTGCTCATTCTGGAATCGAACCTCAGCTGTGTGCTTGATCTAATCAGCAGGGCAAGGGTTCAAGTATTTGTGGCCAACACTTTTAAACCATTTGTTTCTCCTTGAAATATAAGCCTGGCCTTACTTCTCTCCTTCCCGTTCCCCTTTGTTAGTTCCCCTTCCTATTTGAACATTTTCTTATTATTTCACAGTATCTCTTATACATTCTGGTCCTTATTTACACTTTTGGTTTCTCACACCAGAGAAACAATGTAATATTTACACATGTGTGTCCAATCCCAACACTTTTTTAAAAAAGGTTTTTGGGTGATTGTAATTAGCCAGGTTTAGGTTTAGGTTAGGTTCTTCATTCTTGAAAAATAATCATATTTTCCTGTTAATAGCATCGCATTCTTTGTCTGGTTTTATTCTGGCACATCATGTTGAGCTTGGCTGTGGAAATTTCCTTTCAGCTTCCTTTTCACGCAGCACTGAAGATAAGGAATTAGAGGTGACTGGAACAATGAGACTTTAAGTCCAAACAGGCAAAGGTAACTTGGCAGAGAAAAATTAAGACAATTCAAAGAACAAAAGGAAAAAGTTGTCAGAGACAGAGAGTAAGGTCCGAAAATACAAAGCAAATTCAAATATAGGACACCCAGTTGTAAATGAATTTTTAGTATATATCCCAAATTTGCATGGGATATATGCTCAAAATTTATTTCATGTAATGATAAAATATATATAAGTTACACATTATCTATTGCTTACTTGACTTTAAATTTATGTGAGAATCCTACGTTTATTTTGACAGCCCTAGTAGATGTAAAAAGAGGGCATGGGGCCAGGGATATAGCTCAGCAGCCTAAGTGCTTGCCTGGCAAGGCTGAGGGCGTGAGTTCAATTCCCGGTACCAAAAAAAAAAAGGGCATAATTTATTGCATAGACTCAGTTGTGTAGCATGGAAGAGCTATTATATTAAACTAGCCACAGAAGTAGGCTTTATTTTAAAATCTTTTGGCTTGTTTTTGTCTTTGTAAATTAGTTGATGCTCACTTCGTAGCTGACAAAATAAACTCCCATTTGCTTGTCCCTCTTACTGGGAAAATGGTTACATATCTATCTTTTTCTTTTACCACATTTGATGAGCAAATGTGGCAAAAATTTGCCTTTACTTATATATAAGCAATATTCTATTCATGAATTCACAATTGGTACAGAGTAAGAAAATAGAATGCAAATATATGTGCCTCCCCAGTCAGGTGTTTAGTTCTTTTAATTTTAATCTTCAGATTTTTATCTGTCTAATCTTCATAAATCCATGAGTTTGCAGTGAAGTCTTAGGAGTAGCAAAGCTTGTTTGCCAGCTAAATTCTGTAAGGTTAAAGGAGGAAATAAGTATAAAATGATTTTCATTTTAAGGAAATAACATGATCCTTGCAATTTATGTTCTTAAATTCATAGATATTAGTGCATTAATCAACATGAGTAAATTTTTAAAGATAATCATTTTCAAAGTTATGGCAGTTAAATTTTGTACTTTGTATACCAACCAGAATTTCAGTACTTGTTAGAGAATGATGTAGTTAGGCATTTGAAAATAGTAGTCTTGCTTTGCAGTTTACCATGTCTTCCCTTCTCACAGGCCAGGCCAGGGCAGAACAGTAGCATTTAGCTGTTGGCTCAGGAGCTGCTCTTTATTCTTCTTAAAGCCCCTTCACTTCCTCTTCCCTCTTTTTGCAGACACCCATCATAAACCAGACCAGCGTGTTTGAGCTTTCAGACTGGCACACGGTTTTCTGCTGCCAGTCTTTCCAAATACTTTGTGATGAACAGAAAATCACTGTTTCTCTCAAATATGGCTGCAGCATAGGAAAGTTTGCCTTGAAATAGCAGATGGTACTGAGGCACAGAGTTCTTCCTGCCTGAGAACAACATCATCTGCAAAAGAGAGCTACTCATGCTGCGGCTCAATAAAGAAATCCTTTGCTATTTCTTCAGGCCTCACTGTCTGGCCCTGAGTGTATTATTTGGATAACGCACAATTATTTTGGAATTCTCTTCTAAAACTGTGTTGGCTCCCTCCTCCTTACTCAGTTCTACACTGCAAAAACTTTGCTCCATGATTATGGCAAGTTACTACTGGGGAAAATAATGGTGAATGGTGGATTTTTTTTTTTTTTCTACTATAGAGGCATGTTCAACTGTAAACATCATACTTAATTTGGCAGTGTGAAGACAAGAGGTCACTATTTAGAAATCTGCACTCTAGTCAGGAGAAAGCCACATAGGCAAATGGTAGATGTGTTGGAGGTCCACAGGTGGCACAGAAGATAAGATGACTTAATCTGGAAAACATTAGGAGAAAGAGTTCTTAGTTTTCATCTAAGTTAGGTTCTAAAGGACGGAAGGCAATTCCAAGCAGAAAGAATAGTTCGTGCAAAAGCCCAATGGCATGAGCCAGCATAATGGAAGGGTGTATTGAAGGTGAGTGGGTGAAAGAGGGCATTTTCTCACCTGTCAATCCTGATTTAATTATGTGTGTGGCTTTGCTAGGCTCCAATGGTACTGTGTACTTACCTGCATGTGTGAGTATTACTGCATGAGGTCAAGAAAGACCCCAAGGATAGGAAATAAAAGCATGTTAGATATGTCTATCTGGCTCTGCTCCCAAATTTTGTGACCAGGACCACTATCTTCTTTGAGTATTAGATTCTTCATTTGGAAAGCAAAACTCTATCTGATAGGTAGCTGTTGATATTTGCATAATCCATATAGAGAGGTACTTAATAAGATAGTAAACAGTCCAGAAGTGTGGACTATTACCAGTAGTTGTTAAATTACTCACAGATTAAGGGTTGTCAAGGGGAAATCATGTTTTTTTAGTCCCCTAATTAACTACTTTGACCTAGTCTGCTAGAATTACTCTTAGGAAAGCAGTAGCTAGAATCTTTGTCTGATGGCCATGGTAGACCTTTGATATTTTGCAGGTCCATAAGGTGGCACAGCATGTGTTGGTCTTCCCTTTCTGTGCTTTATTCCATAGTTAACCTGTACGGAGGCTTATTTGCAATGCTTCTTGATTTTTCTCAGTCCTTGATGAGTGGGTGGGCCTAGATTAGGTGTGTCTTGATTGCAATGTGAACATCTCAGAATGGCTCAGGAGGTTTGTGTCTCTTTCAGTTCTTTGTCCATAGTTGTCTCTGATTGCTGAGTTGTAGCAGAGACTTCTCAGGCTGCTGTTTATGATAATTAGTTTGCATTTGCTTTTGATGTGCTTGTTTATTGTTGGGGGTCATTAAAGGCTATTTTCATGAATCCAGAGTGAATCACCACTCTGGGTGGTGAATAAAGCCCATGCTGTCAATGAACAAGAGCGTCCTAAAGTAGATATTTGGAAGATAATGACCAATAGCCCTTGCTACTGTTCTCTCTTATATACTTATCACAACATTCAGGCATACAAGAGAGTTCTGTTGAATAAATCCATGGCACTTAACTCTACTTTCTTTTTAAAGATGCAGGTGAATGAAGACATAGAGTCAAGTGAGTAGCACCAGTAGAAAAGGGGGAATGTAGTGAGAGAGCACAATCTGTGTACTTGGACTGCAGAAACTTAGGTTAGTCTCTTAGTTATATAATCTTCCCGAGTTTATACCACAACCTGTTTTCTAGTCCATAACATGTGGGATCTTGGGTGCATCATAACACTGTGTTGGTTTGGGGGATATTTTTGCAAGGGAGAAAAATAATACAGGACACATGTCTTATAAGATTATTTATACTAGTTACACAAAGAACGATATAGAAGAGAGTGCAGGAAATCTGTCCACTCACTATAGACCAAGAAATCTAGTTAAGGCCTGGATCCCACAGAAATGTCCTGCATGAGTTCATCTGAAGACCTAGAGCTCCTAATATTGCCTCCCACAAATCCAACTGGCGGCTCAGAGCCCATGACAATATCTCGTGCAGGCCTGTTTCACAGATCTGCACTGTGAACACCCAAAGGACAGTGATGGAATCTAGTAAGTCTGTGCCAGCGGGATGAAGGATCTGTGCTAGCAGGCTGAGGAAGCTGCACTGGAGCCAGGAAGCAATGCTCAAAGTAAGAACCAGAGCTCTCCCGGAAGGTACCATAGCCACCCTCAGCAACAGTGAGGTCCCGAGCTGCTCCAGTGGTGAAGACAGCTGAGTTCCCATCAGGAAAGCCAATGCAGCAAGCTTCTCCGGGAGACTGGCAGTGCACCATCTTCCCTTCTGGAGCCAGGAAGCAATGCTCAGAGTGAAGACTAGAAGCTCCCCAAAAGTGAACCAAAGCTATTCTCAGTACCGAGGTCCCAAGTTCCTTGGCGGATGAAAACAGCCAAGTTCATCAGGAAAACCAGCATGACAAGCTCCTCCAGGAGAACCAACAGCTCCTTACAGCTTTTACCAGCTCCCAACAGCCTTTCTCTGCTCCCAACAGCCTCACTTCTTCTTCTCCAGTTCTGCCTCCTGTGCTGCTGGCAACAATCTTCAGGTGGGCCTCCCACACCCAGCACCATGCTCACTCAGTTCAGCTGGAGATTATAAGTTGACCACCAGTTGTCAATGCACTACAAACACCCACTTCACTTTCTCACAATGAAAAGCACTAGGCAAATACATTTGTCCCTCTGTGACCCTGTGGGATCAACTCCAGGACCCTTGGTGGGTACCAAATCCATGGATGCTCAAGTTCCTAAAATATAATGGCTTAATGTTTGTGTATAATCTACATATGTCCTTCTGTATACTTTAAATCATCTCTAGATATTATAAGATGACTTATAATACCTAATGCAATATAAGTGCTATGTAGATAGTTGTTACACTGTATTACTTAGGGAAGAATGACAAAATCCCTCTCCTATTCAGTACAGACACACTATTTCTTTGAATATTTTCTACCTGCACTTGGTTGACTGGATGTGGAACGCACAGACAGGAAGAGCTAACTGTATGCAGGGGTTGTATTTGGGTCTTGTTTTGTTTCTCTCCCAATATACCAGAACACAGTGGAATCTGCTGCTCTGAATGAGGCCTTACCTCTTCCCATCATGAGGGACAGACCTGTTCTTCTGTGATGTCCAGGGAAATCCGAATATCACAAACATACCTATGCTAGTGTTGACCAACTGAAATCATATGCATGCATCTATGTAGTCTAAAAGTTTCTGGTAGACATATTTAAACAAATAAAAATAAACTGATGATAATTATCTTAATGGTTTATTTTACTTCATGTCTCCAAAGACTAACAATATTTAGTAATATGTCTTGTTATTGTTGTAGTGAGAAGTTGAAATCCAGATTGTATTTTAAACTTGAACAAATGTCTTGGACTAGTCACATCTGAAGTGTTAAATAACCATTGTAGCTACTGACTACTGTGTTGGAGAGCACAGTTCTAGATCCATCTATTGTTTGTATTCTTTGGCAGCCATTTTAAGATTCATTTTTGTCTGTGTCTTTTGGAATTGCTTAAGTAAAATGACCATGTATAATGGTCATTATAAATGACATTATATATGACAAAATCCCTCTCCTATTCAGTACAGACACACTCTATTTCTTTGAATATTTTCTACCTGCACTTGGTTGACTGGATGTGGAACGCACAGACTGAAATAATAGGAATTATATTCCTATTTTTGAAACAAAAATAGGAATCTGAAATAATAGGAATTATAAAAGAGGTAATATGTGTGAAAGTACTTCTATTGTAGCATCTTACTTAACACGATGACCCCATTAGGTGCTTATGATTTAGCATGATATCATGAATTTGAGGCACTGAGATTAAGGGACCTCTTGAGGGGGAGGGGATGAAAAAAGACTTAGTATGCATTACGTACATGAACCAACTCCCCATGATGAATGTAATTGTTATGTACTGCAAATGTACTAATAAAATTTGTAAAAAATGTGATGCATAGCAAAAAAAGCATAAAACCTCCCGCAAAAACCTACAAAACCCATCAAACAAACAAAAAAACAAGACACACAATCTATCTGGATAGTAACAGAAGTACGATGGCCATAGTGACCCTTTTCTGCTACTTTACTGATTAATAAGATTGGTTATCTTTGATAGGCCATTTTCTGTTTCCGTTGTGGTTGTTGAGATTATCTAGAGTTTTGTAATTGCATAATACACTTTTTGTGGGGTGATCAAAAATAGAGGGTATTACAGAGTATATCCATCCTAGTGAAATGACATTGTAACAACTGACATTTGTTCCTTAGTTGATTCATTAATTCTTCGAAGAAAACCAGAATATACCAAGTGCTAAGTATTATTTTAGTGTAGGGTTAAAGCAGCAAGCTACAACCAAGTTCTTACACTAAAGCAGGTTTCATTTTAATGGAGGGACTTAAATAATACATACATATTTTAAATCTATGAATCACATCAGATAGGGATAGTAGGTTTTGTATTCTCATCTCACACACACACACACACACACACACACACACACACACACGCCCCTGAAGTGATGGATATGTTAATTAGGTTAATTCTGGTGAGCATTTTACAGTATATACACTTAGGTCAAAACACAGTGTACTTTTAAGTATGCACAACTTTTGTCAGTTATAGTTTAATAACAACAAAAGGGAATACAAATGATACACATGGAATGTGCACAGTATGACAAGGAAACTCTCAGAAGCCATGTCTTTGTCATTGTGGTTTTACAATTCATAGGCTGTCACAAAGACAGTGCTGTAATGGTATGTAAAAGTTGTTCAGGTTCATATTCAGCTGGGAGGCCAGTGAAAATGTAGGTAAAAGTCATTCACTTAGCAGCTGAGTGACTCTAGCTTGGGACCCATTTGTCCATAATGCAGTAGGATTTTCCTCTTCTGAACTGTTACCAGTTTAAATGTGAAATATCCCCAAAGGCTCATCTACTGAGGGCTTGATCCCCAATGAAACAACATTCAGAGGTGGTACATAAAAAGGAATTAGTTCATAAGGGACCTGACTTTTAGCAGTGGCTCTCTTGATGAGTTCATAGCTCAGTGGGTTTTTCAGGAGATGGAGCCTTATTCCATGAGGCAGGTCACTGGGGTGTGACTGTCCCTGGCCCATACCTCTCTGGGTCTGTTCTCTTCGCCCTGCTTACTGGCTGGCGTGAGATAAGCAGCTTTACTCTGTCATGCCAGTTGTGCCGTGGATGCAGCTAACTGTGGGCTGAAACCTCTGGAACAGTGGGCCAAAATAAACCTTTTCTCTCTCTTTTTTTTTTTTTTTTGGTTTTTCTCTGGTACCGGGAACCGAACTCACGACCTTGCACATGCCAGGCAGGCACTTTTGCCGCTGAGCTAAATCCCCAGCCCCGACCTTTTCTCTCTTAAGTTGTGTTTATCAGGTATTTTGTTTCAAAAATCGACAGATGACAAAATATATACTCAACACTTGATATATATTTTATTATAAAATATGTTAAAACACTGTTATACATTTGAGGCTTTGAAATCTTCCTTGCGGTATTGTGGAGTAATAGGATTCAGTCTGCCAAAGCACTGTTATTTTCAGTATACCTCTAGCACTTAAACTGAGATGTTTATCCAGCATTGGGACAGGTTCATTGAATAAGAAACTTCCCATATGAAAAAAATATATGGAAAGAATATTTTTTGAAGTAAATTAAAATAAACTTTACCAGCAAGTACTATGGGATTTTCCTCCTGGCTGGGTACCTCATTGGGCTTTTTCTTGGTTAAGATTTAGTACTATATTGCTATTTATTACATATGACTAATAAAGCCCAAATAACAGTAGTCTATACCCGTGGGGGTTATTCCTTGCTTAAAGGACAGATACGGGGTTGGCGTTGCTATTGTTGGCAATTGCTCCTTCAAACCACGTAGCCTAAGCTCTTTCAGTCTCGCTGCTCCAGTGTCTTCATGATCACGGTGGCAGCTCCAACTGGTGCATCAAATTCCAGCCAGCCGGAAAAGAGGAAAGAAAGAGTCAGAAAATGTTCATTTCAGCACCTTCCTGTGTTTCCTGGAAGTTATAGATGTTTGCTTGTATCTTATCAACCTCAATCTAGCCACTGGATTTTGTAATTGAGGTATTTGTAACTTAGATGGTTATATTTACTGTCCCAGATATAGGATGAGTATATATTACCTAAAGTGTTTGGGACAAATGTTTCATATTTGGGGTTTTTTAAAAAGTATTTACATAGACTTTATCGATTGAGCATTTCAAATCTGAATATCTAAAACCTCAAATTCTCCAAAATCTGAAAGATTTGTGATTTTTGAGTTAGAGTGCCTCAGCCTGTGTCTGTGCATATGGAAAGAATGTTTGTATAACATGTAATACCGGTGCTCCCCACAGGATATATCATGTAGGAGAGGTGCTGAACCCTCTCCATTACAGTTCTGTTATACAGTTCAGAGAACTGTTTCGGAAACGTGGGAAGTGCTGCTGATATGGCCCGAGTAATTGTAGGTGGATATTTCTGACAATGTGTTGATAGGAAGAGAAAAAGAAAGTAGTATCACCCTTTAGTCTTTCCCTGATAATATAATTTACTGTATGTAATTAGCAATCCTTAAATCTATCCCTTTGTGCATTTGAAAAAACATCTATCCCTAGAAAAAAACAGCTGTCCCTAGGGGGAAAAAAAAATCCTACTTTCTTGAAAAATCATTTTACTTTTCTCTGACGAATTTGAGTAAAGTGAACACCTGTTTTCCAATCCTGGAGATTGGTACTTACTAGTCACCTACTCCTTCGCTGTGGAATCAGAGACTACCTTTGCTCACCCACTACTGCTAGGGTTCAGCCTCGTGATGGAGATAGGTCAGGGCAGCTCTATACAATCCTGGTTGCTGTGTTTCTGAGTGGCAGAGTGGCTAGTTTCCTGCCATAGTAAAAATCTTGTCTTAGTCTTTAGTTGATACACTATTTAGAATGAAAAGGCTGGAATCTAATTTGAATGTGCAAGAAATACAAAACACCTCTGAACTCTGGAATTGAAGTGTTTTTCCAGTGAATAAATTATGGATAAATTATGGATAATTTATGGATTAATTATGGATAAATTATCAAAGCCATCCTGTATTTATAAAGTTAGTTTTTACTATCTTTGAAGCATTCTTGTTATAAGGCTGATCTCTGTTCTTTTTAATCTTTGCAAGGGTATGTATATTCTAATTAAATTTCTAAAATTTAGTTTTATATAAATTATTTTTCAATCACCATTAGATAATTTTTACTTGCCAGTTTTTATTTATATTAGAAAGATACTTTATGTATTCATTGGTAAGTATAGTTACTACTTATGGAAAGAATGTTTGTATAACATGTAATACCGGTGCTCCCCACAGGATATATCATCTGATATATAAAATCTGAAGACAGACTAGTTGACAAAATTAACTGAATAATAATAAAGTCAATTGCCCCCAAAAATGTTAACTGATGCAGTATACCAAACTGAAAAAGTATACATTATGGCAGGATTCAGGGTTTTTTTCATTAATCCTGAACAGGTAAATATTTTTATATTGACTTGGATGAAGACTGTGGGTATACATTATTACACCAGTGAATATAACAAAGCAAAAAGAGCTATATGGATACATTTTAAAGGAGTCAATTTTTAGGAAAAAACCTTAACTGGAACAGTGCACCAAATTTAGCAAGATAAAACATGGCTTAATGAAAAACATGGAAGAATGTTTTAGAAGTTTTTGTTCATTATAAGCAGATGTGATTCAGTTGATGTGACTGCCAAGATGAGTTAATTGGTTTTTAGGTTGAATTAATAGATACAGTGTTTACAGTGTGGGAAGTAGTTCTCCCACTTGTTTGTGTTGGCCACAATAGACTAGGAAAACTGTGATCATGTACTTCTACAGTTTTAGAAGTGCATTGCTGTTGAGCTTTGTTTGCTAAACTCTATTGATTCCACTGTGCTTTCATATAGTTTTATTTAACATGCTTGTTTTATGGACTAGAGTACATGCATAGGAAAGTACCCAGGCTATCAAGGGGAACTAGAAAAATTTATCCAGAAAAGAGAAAACTCATGTGTAAATCAGTACTTGTGTTGAAATCCTTGAACTGCTATATGTTGGATGCTGTTAAAGAAACTAGCATGTAGTCTACTTTTTCTTAGTACAGGACTAAAGATAAATAGTACTATGATGTCATAGGGAAGCACATTTAAATTTTTATAGTATCCCAAGTTAGACTAGGCTTCACTGAAGTAATAACTGTGTGTGTGTGTGTGTGTGTGTGTTAGGTAATCGGTTCAAAAGGAGAAATGGAGTCTGAGAGATAACTTGCTATAGACTTTGTAAAGATTAATGCACTGATTAGAATGTTGACCAGGATGGTTACTGTGGTTCTTTTCTGACTCTCTTGGCCTAAGTTTCTTTGAAATCCTTATGCTTGAAATGTTAAAGGAGAGGGATACAGTCAAGTTCATTTCTACCTGGAAAAAGAATTGAAAAGTCAATTGGTCTGTTGTCGAGTCTCCATGCAGGATAGATTTGAAGTATTTGTTATGGATAATAATTGTTTTGAGTTTAAAAATGTACTGTTTATAGTTATTTTAAATAATCTATAATAGAGAAGTTGCTGTTATAGATTATTTTAAATCTAAATTAAAACAAGTAGATATTCTGATTTAAACCCACAGTGAATAAAGTGATACAGGTTGAAAAACCTTTTACCTTTATCTTCTATCTATCCTGTACCCAAAGCCATCCTTCCACAGGGAAGTAAACTCATATGCATGTTTCCATTGTATCCATTTTTTTAAAAGAAAACCCATGAAGTGGGAAAAACTTTCATCTGACTGCCCCTCAGACAAAGGACTCCTGTCTAGAACATATAAAGAATTTTTAAAAACCAGGACCCCCAAATTCAAAGACCTAATCCAAAAATGGGCATCTGAGATGAACACATACTTCTCAGATGAAGAAATACTAATGGCGAATAAATATATGAAAAAATGTTCAACATCATTCATCATTTGAGAAATGCAAATTAAAGCAACACTGAGATTTCATCTCACCCCACAAAGAATGGTTATCTTTAAGAAATCAACCAATGGCAAATGCTGGAGAGGCTGTGGGGAAAAAGGAACACCTCTCCACTGCTGGTGGGAGTGTTGATTGTTGAAACCACTGTGGAAATCAGTCTGGAGATTCCTTACAAAACTAGGATTAGAAGTCCCATTTAACCCAGCTATTCCCCTTCTGGGTATTTTTCCACAAGAATTAAAAACATCATATTGGGGCTTGGGATTTAGCTCAGTGGCACAGCGCCTGCCTGGCAAAGCGCAAGGTCGTGAGTTTGATTCTTGGTACCAGAAAAAAAACAAAAACAAAACAGAACAAAAAACCATCATATCACAGGGATATATGTGCACCATGTTTATAGTGTCGCAATTTGTCATAGCTAAATCTTGGAAGCAACCCAAATGCCCATCAGCTGAGGAATTGATAAAACAGATGTGATATTTCTATACAATGGAGTATTAGTTGGCTATGAAAAAGATAAACTTGGGGCTTTTATAGGTAAATAGATACAACTAGAGACCTTATTCATAAGTGAAATAAATTGGACCCACATGTGTAAACATCATATTGTCTCCCTGGTGTAAGAACATGAAAAAGTAAATAAAACGCAAAATGTACAATAGATAATAAGAAAAGGAAACAAATTGCTCAAAGGAAGGAACAACTGGGATGAGGGAAAAAAGAAAAAGAAAGTACTAAGGCATTTCATATATATATATATGGATCGATGGTATAACTGTACTGTTGGTGTCTGATGGTTTGTTGAGGGGAATGGTTAATGATTAAAAGTTTTTAGAAAATATTTTGAGCAATTTTGCTGGTAATCTGAGCAACTTATGTGACGACAATTTGCAGTATAACATCCATTGGTGAATTCCTACAATCCTGTCCAGTGACACCGTGTATTGTCTCTAATGTTCTTTTAAATTATTTTTTTCTTATTCCCTTTAATGATTTGATCAATCTTCCATTCTTACATCTGGTAATCTGAGCAACTTCGTTGAAGATAACAATATGTAATATAAAAACCATTGTTAATCTCTTATCATTTGATTTGAAACCCTGTATCATTTTTGATGTCCTTGCTTTGTGTTGTTTGTATTTTACTATTGTTCTTGTTTTGGACTATTTTCTTTAAAACATTGTATCCATTTTATATGTGTGTGGTACCTTGTTTTACAGTGTTCTCTAAATTACTTTCTTCTCCAAGGTATTCTGATATTTTTATATAAGTACATACAGAATTTTTACATTCTAATGCAATTAATAGCATAGTATGGCTTGGGTATAGCATAATTAGCCTTCACTTTATAAATATTGAAATTGTTTCCATTTTTTGCTAAGAAAGTCTGTGATTAAATAGATAACATCATATATGTGTTATTTTGCATGTGTGCAGGTATATCTGTAGGAGCAGTCCCAAAGTGGAATTACTGATAACACCTATGCATGCAATTATTGCCAAGTTACCCATTATTTCTGTTCTACCAGTTTTATGTGTTTCTAAATATTAAAAATGGCCTCTCAGTTTTAGTTTGCTTTTTGTTATAAATGAAGTAAGGCATGTTTTCTTGGCTTAAGAGTCATGGATCCAAAAAAAAAAAAAAAAATCAAAGCTACATGAATTCTATCTCACGTTAGAATGGCTGTTATGAAAAGAGCAAAAAATCATGTTGGGAAGGGTGTGAGGAAAAAGGAACTATGATACTGTACATTGTTGGTGGGAACATATATTATAAACCACTATAGAAAATAGTACGTAGTTTCCTCAAAAAAAAAAAACCCAAAATAGAACTGCATATGCTCTAGCCATAGAGTTTCTAGGTTTATAACCCAAAAAATCAAAGTCAGCCTACAGTAGCTATGCCCAGGTACTTAAGTATTTATGTTTACATGTTTATTGTGGCATTAGTCATAATAACCAAGTTATAGAATCAGCTTAAATGTCCATCAGCACGTGAATGGATAGAGATACGTAGTATATATACACACAATGGAGTATTTTTCAGCCAAAATGAAGAACAAAATCATGTTATTTATAAGTAAATGGATCATCTTGCTAAGTGAAATAAGACAAACTTAGAAAGACCATTACTACACATTTCTCTCATATGTGAAACCTGGAGGGGGGAAAAGAAGACATGACATGATAGTAGAAGGGGAACTATTAGGGAAGGGAAAGGGGTCCAATGGGGCCAGGGGTGGATAAAAGAGGACAGTAGGTGGGTGATAAAAGCACTTCATATACATATGTGGAAAAGCTACAGTGACACACATTATTTTGTAAAATCAATGTGTGGTGATAATAAAATAACTATTACTATAAACATTTTGAAAAGGGAAGTAAAAGGATCATTTCTCTGAACATACCTCTTCTTGTTTTCCTGTTAGTTCATTGGTCAGGTTCTTAGCAATTTCTAGAAAGTCTCTGTGGCTGGAGATTAGTTCTTTGGGATATGAACTACAGTATTCTTTTCTAACCAGTCTTTTTTATGTTGCTTATGCTATTTTTTTTTTTTTTGCTGTACAAAGCTTATTTTTAATGCATTTATTAACTTATGACTTTTGGATTTTTTCATAGAGTTTATTTTTAAAAGTAGTTTCAGGTTTATAAGAATATTACCTTGAGTAGTAGAGAGTAGAGATTTCTCCTGTATCTGCTTATTCTTAGCCAACAACATTGTCACCATTCATCCACCAGAGTGGCATGTTTGTTTAAATGGGTGTGCCTATGTCTCATATGTGTGCCACTGTCACCCAGAGTCCATTGTTTACATGAGTTCTCACTCTTGATATTGTACATTCTTTAGATTTGGAAAAATTATAATGGCATCTGTTCATCATCATAGTGTCACTTGAATGGTTTCAGTGCTCCAAGAAGTTTTGTGCTTTGGCAGTTCCTCCCTCACTCCATTGCCACAGTTGATCTCTCTACAGTCTCTATAGCTTTGATTTTTCCAGAATGTCCTATAATTGATTTTTAGAGTATGTAGTCTTTCCCGATTGGTTCCTTCCACTCTATAATATGCTTTTAATCTTCTTCCATATCTTTCCAGGGCATGGTAGCTCATTTCTTTGTAGTGCTAAATATTTTATTTTCTGTATGCACCGTGCTTTGTTTATCCATTCTCCCGTTGAAGGACATCATAAAGCTGCTGCAAACACCCATAAACTTCCATATTAATATTTGGAAATAGGTTTTCAACTCTGTTGGATAGACACCAGTAAGTGTAGTTTCTCAGTTATATGCTATGACTGGGTTTAGTTTTGAAAGATAACACCAAATGTTCCATAAAGTAGGGAAGCTGCTCACTCCTCACCATTAGGTATGATGTTAGCTACAGGTTTTTGTAAATGTTCTTTAGGAAGTTAAAAATGTTACCATCTATTCCTAGCTTACTGGGAGATTTATAATAAATAAATGTTAGACTTGGTCAAATACTTTTTCTTTATATATGGATGTGATTGTGTATATGTTTATTTTTTAATTGACTGATGTGATGGAATACATTAGTTAAATTTTTAGTTGTGAACCAACCTTACCTGCCTGAGATAAATCTTACTTTGTTTTGGTGTCTAATTATATACATTGTAGCTTTCTTCAGATGGGCTTTTAGATTTTAAGTCACAGGTAAAAAAAGTCTTCAATGTTAAATAAGTTTCACATGTTTTCTTCTAGTGGTTCCATCTTTATACCTTAAAAGTTTTAAACTCTTTAATCCATACATTGTGAATTACAGTGCAGTTTATTTTTTCTGGAAAGCTATTCAGTTATTCTAATCATTCTTTTAGTACAGTGACCATTTACTACTGTTTTGAGGAGTTATGCAGTATTTTATAGTACATTTGTAACTGACTTTGAGTCTCTTTCTTAGGTCTGCTCCATTGACCTATCTATTGGTATATAGTTTATTTTTATAACACAAATAGCTTTTAGTAAACTGATTTCTGAAAACTGTCCTTAGTGCTGTATTTTAAGTTCAATTTCTGTTTTATCTTCTGATCTTGCATATGTAGAAATATAGATTGCTTTTCTATACTAATAAAGTATCTGTTCATTGACTGTATAATACTGATATATGACACCATTGCATCTCTTAAATTTAATTACAAATATCTTTTATGTATAAAAATTGAAGGATGATACTTACCTATGTGCCTCTGGTACATTTTGTGAACTATACCAATTTTGTTAGGGTGTCTATGATTATTCTAATTCCCTTTCTTTGATCCATAGCCATAAATTTTCCATGCCATAATGACCAAGAAATAGTTGTTATAAAAACTTTACTGAAATACTATTATACTAGATTGCAAAGAGACTCTTTTAGAGAAATTTAAAACAATAAAATGCCTTTAATAAAAGAAAAGAGAATGAAAAATACACAGGTTCTGATTTCATATAAATGAACATTAAGATCTCATCTGATTCACTGTCATTTTCATGTACATTTCTATTTCCATTATTTTACCTGGATGCTTGATTTGTGAGGTGGAAAACCCTTCTCATTGATTTCTCTGGCTTGGGAACCAAAGTGTTCTCAGCTTCCTGTCAGCAGTTGTTGCCCCAGTTCCATCTGTCCCTTTTGTGAATCATTAGAGAGCTGAAGTCATGGATTTAAGTTGCCTTGCTAGCACACATCTCTACAAAAGGTCCCTGGTTTCATTTTCTTCATATTATATGAATGGAAATTGTAATATACTTGAGATGTTCCTACAGTTTGGTTTAGCTTCCTGTAAAATGGAGATTTCAGTTTGGTTTAGCTTCCTCTGAAATGGAGATAACCATAGGAAAGAAATAGAGTGGTCTTCTCTCTTCTTTACTCAAGAACAAAAGGTTGCCTTTTTTAAACACCTGGCCACAGTAGGATTTTTTTTTATCAGTCCATTATTACAAGTAACAGCTTTTTGAAAGGAACTTGTTTGTTAGACTCTATTCTCAATACTGCAAAATAAATTTCTAAATAAAACTGTTTCAGAAAGAACTTGTATCCTTATATTTAAATGGCATTTATAGGGTTTTGAAGATATTTAAAGTTTTTTTCACTTATTTTTGAAGCTAAATCATACCAGTTCTGTTTAGTTTCTCTAATCCTTTAATCATTTTATCCTCTGCATGTTCCAAATGCTTCACATCTCATAGTGAATTTCAAACCTGGATTGAGTTCTTTAATGAAGTCTGAGCAGGATCAAATAAAATGGAGGGATCCCACCTTTGGTTTTCCTTATATATTTCAAGATATGTTATTTCCAAAATTAAATCATTGTCCAAGCATCAAAATAATGCTTCTATGTGATCTGATACATTTCTAGTGACTGTATCTGTCGACATGGTCAAGATGAACTTGAGGGACATGAGCCTATACATCTGCAGAGACCAGTACTTGGAAGGGCCTCATACTTATTTAATGACGTGTCCCTGCTATCTTGAAATTCATAATGTATTAAGAGATTCCTTGCCTTCCTTTTACAATGGAGTAGGTGACTGTGTCTGTAGATGATGACCAGAGGACATGGTTAATAAGACATAGCCTATGTCTAATCTGCCATCAGTAATAATTATGGGAGCTAGACCCAGGCTAAGGAAATCTGGTTATAATTTTGTATTATACTCCCTGGTTCACAGCTCCTCTCCCAGTCTGCTGGAAGAAGTACTCATCTCCTGCCTCTTTGCTTTAACTTTGGATTTATATCTCCTTAGTATTTCTCTTAATTTCACCTCAGACATTGGTATATTTTTGTTCATAGTTTCCAAACTTCTGCCACCCAGTAGTTCTTACCCAAAGATTCTTTTTCAGGGTACCTCTGTCCTTTACAAATTTTCTACTTACTTTTGTCCAAGGTGTTATTTACTCATTTGCAACACTGCTTACCCTCTCAGCTTTCTTTGTTGCAGGATATCTGGGAATTTTGTACAGTAACTAATTTCTCACCCAAAGTTCAGATTTTCCTATCTCTGCAAAAAGATTGTGATGCTTATCATGGGAATTCTCTCTGGGGTAGAAATATAGACTGTATCTCTATAGCAAGATTCTGGAGTTCCTGGGGGAGTAACTTGAAACATTTTAAAGTTAAGCCATAGGTACACATAGTAGGGTAATTTAGCTTTCTTTAGTATCAAGCTAACACTAGATGTCGTCATGTATACATATGTATGTATGTATATATATATATATATATATATATATACACACACACACACACACCTTTTAGTAATCTCTATATTTCATGCATCAGTTAATTTATGAGCTTATTTCATTTTTTCTTTGTAGCTTAACAAACAACAGTTACAGTTACTGAAAGAACGGTTCCAGGCCTTCCTTAATGGGGACACCCAAATAGTAGCTGATGAAGCATTTTGCAATGCAGTTCGGAGTTACTATGAGGTAAGTTTAAACAACCATTGTTAATTTCCTATCACCTTGTCTGAAATTCTTTATTGCTTTTATTGTTTTTGTATTGTTTTGTTTATGTCTGTGTGTATGTTAATATGTGCTCATTCATTTATCTTTCAAATAAAAACAAAGATTTTTTTTAAAAGTGCTTTGGTCTTTGGCAGGTGGCAAGCCAATTTTTCCAGCACCATTTATTAAAGAGGCTATCATTCTTCCAGTGAGTTTGTTTGTCCCCTTTATCAAAGATTAGGTGGCTGAGTGTGTTTTTGGTTGTGGCTGTTTCTTCCAGTCTGTTCCATTGATCCTCAGGTCTGTTTTTTAGCCAGTACCAGGTTGATTTTATGACAGTAGCTTTGTAGTATAATTTCAGGTCAGGGATTGTGATTCCACCTGACTTGTCCTTGTTGCCCAGGATTGCTTTTGCTATTCTGGGTCTCTTCTGGCTCCAGATGAATTTAAGGGATGTTTTCTCAAGATCTGTGAGGTATGCTAATGGTTTATGGGAGTTGTTTAATGGGAATTGCATTGAATCTGTACAGCAGTTTTGGGAGCATGGCCATTTTCACAATGTTGGTTTCACAATGTTGGAATATTTTTCCATTTACCGAAATCTTCTTCGATCTCTTTTTTCAGAGTACTGTAGTTTTTATTGAATAGATCTTTTACTACTTTTGTTAGATTGATTCCTAAATACTTCAATTTCTTGGATGTTATTGTGAAAGGTATGGTTTCCTTAATTTGTCTCTCAGTCTGTTTGTTGTTTGTGTATAGGAATGCTATCAAGTTTTGGGTGTTGACTTTGTATCCAGCTATACTGCTGAATTGTTGATTAATTCAAGGAGTCTTGTGGAGTTTTTTGGGTCTTCCATGTAAAGTATCATGTCATCTTCAAATAGTGATAGTTTTACTTCTTCCTTTCCTATCCTTATTCTTTTTATTTCTCCGTCTTGTCTAATTGCTCTGGCTAGTGGTTCCAGAACTATATTGAGCAGGAGTGATGACAGCAGACATCCTTGTCTTGTTCCCGATTTTAAAGTAAAAGCTTTCAGACCTGCATGTGCAAGAACTGCATTGTCTCGCTAGTGTAAAACCTGAAAGAGTTAATTTAAACTCGGGGGTATGATAGACATTGTGAAATGATAGGAAAACGCTCAAGGGTAAAGGGCAACTGGGATGTGGAAAAGAGAAGGGAAAGAAGGAGAAATTTTGTATGTATGTATGTAAAGGATAGTTAACATAGTTGTTCTACTGTCTTCTATTTCTTTGCTGAAAGAAACTGTCAATGAGTCCTTGATTGATCAATATTGCATGTCTCCATCTGTTTCCATAAGAAACCACTTTGAAGATACCAATATGTAATACAACAAGCATTGTTAATGTCCTACCACTTTGTTTGTAACTCTGTATTGTCTGTACTGTTCTTTTGCTGTTTTGTAAAATGTCTGTCTGTTAATGTTTTCCTCCCTTTATTTTTAAAATAAAAAAGATAAAAATAAAAAGTGCTTTGTTTTCAGTATTTGGACACTTTAAAAAATATTTTTAAATGGCTTTTCCATTTTAAAAACCTCAAGATATTACAGGAAGCCTGTGAGCTTGCAGCCTTCTTGAAAGTACTATCAATTTTATTTTGCAATTTAAAAACTAATTCCACAGCCTGGTTTTGAGAGATAAACAGGATTGGAAATTACTCACATCTTATGAGAAGTAAACTGTTTAGAAAAATCTTCTGGCAGTTATTGATATAGCTGAATATAGCTATCTTTAGGTCCACATGTCTAATTTATCCTTTTTAATCAGGATTTCAATAGTAAATTGCTATCTTATGCCATTTTGTTCCCTAAACTTTATAATAATTAAGGCCAGTAACTAATTTCAAGAGGATAAATTGGATTTTCTTTTCTTATTCAAGGAATAATACTACCAATACCATCTTTCTACTTTTTTGTAATTTAAGCTTGTGACTTATTGGGAAATCTGTATGGATTTCCTATGAGTACAACTTTTCACACATGATTGTTAACTGCTTCAGTGCATTGCCAATAGATGTAGAGTTTATTGTTCCATTTTTTCCTAAACATTTCAGAGTCATGTGGGGAATGGGTTGCTTCAGTTGTTCAGATACTTTAAACTTTTCAGCTGAAGAAACAGCATGTAAATATATATTAGGCTAGTAAAAAAGAATGTAGTCTGAACTTTCTGAGATAGGGGCTCTTTTCGTGTAAAAAATAAATTAACTGTATGTACAGATATTTGACTGGATTTGGAATTCATGAAAGGTATGCATCAGAGTTTCCTATTGAAACTGTACAGAAGCTTATATTACATCAAGCCTCTACCTTTTGAATTCGATGGAAATCTTGCTTACCAAGTATTCATATGATATAAATCAGGTGGCAACGGTGGATATATTGTCTAACTTGATCTTTATTCAGTATCTTAACAAGTACAAGACCTTATACTTCATTTTGTAATATTTAAGATCTTCTATTTACATCATGTGATGAAACAAATGAAAAGCAAAATGTCTGTATTCAAGATGAAGGAAATGTAGCTCAGGAAAGTCCATTTCTGAAACTAAAAGATACACATTTGAAAAAATAAAACTATGATCCCAAGGAAAACAAATTGAATGAAGGGGTGAAGGAGTTCACTGTACAGTCTTTATAATATTTTGTAAATATAAAATTCCAAAGTAAATGTTTGTTAAAAAAAAAACAATGTGATGTGAACACACTTTAGTAAAAGGCACAGTTAAGCTATTTTAATAAAAATATTATAATTCAAATGAGGGACAAACACTGTCACTGTATTATACCTGAGGACTGTGCTCTTTTCTGGGTAAAATAAGATGTGGACAAGTACAGGTTTATCAGGTATTCAGTGTATCACATGTGGGTTACTTGAAGGATCTGGAGATGTATACCCTGGAAACAGATTTGGTTTGTGTTGTATGTGCTCCCAAAAGTAAAACTAGAACTAAGATGGAAACAGAAAACAAAGAAGGTTTCCTCTGTTTCATAGGTATTTCTTGAGTGCTTTTATTAATTGTCATTTTCATCTTGGTTGTAGTTCTATGTATTTTATAGACACTTATGGTTCATCTGCCTTTTCCTGGGACTAGGAATGTGCTCAGTTTTAGAGTTTGCCTCATCCACAAGGAGTCCTGGGTTTGAGCCACTGGGTGAGGGAGGCATCTATCAATTCTTATATTCCTGGTTCCCTTAGATATTTGGTCTGTGTTACTTCTCTTTAACACTTAGGATTAGTATAAAACCTAACATATGTTTCATTTCCTTCAATACAGTGTGTGTGATTATAATTGTGTATCTGAATATCAGATTTAATATGTATTCATATCAGTGCTTTTCCATGTGTTACACAAAAGTATGTACTTCTCTGTGACCAATTTATATTACAACTTTTTATAATATATCTTAAACACTGTAAAGTAATAATAATAAATGTTTTTTTTAAAAAATCTGTATTTTTCATTATAAAGCTTGTATAGTTAAAAAAAATGGCCTGAAGAACCTAAACCACTTTAGTGGACAAAATGGTAGTTAAGGAAGAAAAAAAGGCAGTTGGCGTGTGTAACTTCTTAATGAAAGTTAATAGTTACAACATAGATAATTTTATGGTAGCTAATTGTTGATAGAGTCTGCTGCACTTTCATTATTTGTAAAATTCTTTCTTTAAGCATTTCACTGACTAGAAGATGTAAAATGGACACTAATTCTACAAGCATTCAGTATTTTTTGGCCGTATCATTTTTTTGCTTGTTTCTGTTAATCTGGGAAACTTCAGCTGTTTCTGCAAATGGGCAAACATAGGTTTAGAGCAATTTGTTACTGTCAAAGTTGTTCTTCCCATCAGATTGCCACTTTTGTTTCATGGGATGTAGGTGGACTTCATCCAAATGCACCAAATGACAGTGTGATTGATAACAGATACAGGGAAATGTAGATGGCCTTTCTCCTCAAGATTTCCAGAAGACAGTGTGTAATTGCTTACCAGCTGTTTTCAGCAAAATAGAAACTTTTAAGTTCTGTCATTGTAAAATAATGGATGTTAGAACTTTTTAGTTTTTCCTTTTTTGTGTTTGTTGATGGGAGCTTGGCTTTGTTTACAGCTTTGAAGGAAGGATGTGTAGTTTTCCTGATTGCTTATTTCATCTCATAGTTCCAAAGCATAAATGAGAATTACCAGCCTATTTATTCTTTTAGAAATTACCAAATAATTATTAAAATAAATCTAACCATCACAGTTGCTATCACTGCTGTTAACCTTTCAGATTTCTTGTATAATGAGACAAATGAGAATTCCCTCCATAAGTTAAAAATATTTTCAGTATTTTCTTCTCTTGCTATGAAATTCATAAATAATTACTTTCATCTCAAAAACTTGTAGCTCTAGTTTTGGCCCTTTGTGTATTTTTATGCAAAATATAGTCAGTGTCAGGTAAGTAGAGAAGTTTTCAATTTGGTTATTGAATTAAGGTATTACTTTCTAATTGAAGTGATATGTATTTATGTTAAATTATGTAAGAAATATTAAAAAGAGTAAAAGTTCTACAACTTTAAAAAAATCTATCATAAAAAGAAATGACATGAATATTTTCTCTGTAATGCCAGTGCCTACAGATAACTTCTTTTGATAGTTTGATAGTTTAGTATTTCTGTTGAATGTTTGAAATTGAAATCCCTTTAAGTATTTTACATAGCATTATATCATGAGCATTTTCTAATATGAAATGTTCTCCATACACTTGGTTTCAAATAAAGAAGTCATAGGTTATTAGGTGCCTATTTCTAAGCAGTTGATTTTCTTTTTGTTAGACACTTAAGTTTTCTGCGTCTTGGCTATTAAAAATGTTGAAAGGATCATTCATATTCTTAAACTGGCTATCTCATAAATTTGTACAAGTGCAATAATTGGGTAATGACCAAAGAGCATTGTTTCAGCTATTTTTGCAGATTACAAATTGCCCTCAAGACAAGCAGTTACAATTTATGCTATTATATCATTATAAGAATGCTTTTTCCTGTACAACGGTATTATCAAGAACATACATGAAAGTGTTGTTTTTTTTTGTTTGTTTGTTTTTTTTTTGGTTTTTCTCCGGTACCGGGAACCGAACTCACGACCTTGCGCTTGCCAGGCAGGCGCTTTTGCCGCTGAGCTAAATCCCCAGCCCCATGAAAGTGTTGTTTACTTGATTTTATTGTGCTACTTGAGAAGCTCCATATTTCTTTCTTTATAAGTTACTTGTTTATATCCTTTGTCTATTTTTGCATTTGAACATTCGTCCTTTAAGTATTTATTTACAGGTACTGTTTACACACTAAATAGATCATAACCCTGTGTGAGGCTGCAGTTATTCAATTTTTTTTTTTTTTGCCTTTTGCATTCATTTTTTGTAAGTTTCCTTACCTCTGATATTTACTTATTTCTTGGTCCAGAGTGAAAGGGGTTCACATTCAAGGCAGAGAGACTACACTCCATTTGATTTCTTTTGGATTCTTCTCTCTTGTTCATAAATTATTGGTGACACTAATTCACACTGTCTTTTCCCCTCCCTCCCTTATTCCAGCCACCACCTCTCTTGGATTAGTAGCTCTGTAGCTCAGGTTTCACTCACAATCATACAGAATCATACAGTGCATCTGTTTCACATCTGCGGAAGAGGGGGCGATGCTCTCTCAGGCTTTCTCCAGTTGCACATACCTCTGAGGGTTAGAGTGTATTTCTGTGTACTTTCTCTTTTTCCTTGTCTGGAATGCTTTTCTGTCTCCAAAATGTAAGAAAGGTGAGAAAGAGAAAGGGGAGGGAGGAGAAGAGAGGAGAGAGAGAGAAAGGGCAACTGGATACTATAACTTCAACAAAAATCTCCAGTTTAGGATTTTTGAGTCTTTATATACATTCTTCTTGGTACAAAATACCAAAGAACTTGACTTTGTCATCAGCTTCTTCTCAAGGAAATTGCAATTACCTGCTCTGACTTACTACTACCAGCAATCAGTTTGTATCATTCATTGCATGTATCTGTCCACTTTCCCTGACACTATATGCTCCAGCCCAGTATGAAAGTTCAGTGTTTGGCTTGTGAAAACTGAGAACCTTTTTAAGCCATTTTTTGATTTGTTTATATAATATGTTTTTAAAGTTGATATATAATGTATTTTTAGTCTTAAATTATAAACTAGAGGGAGAGGGTCTGGGGAAGATGAGCATTTAAATATTTTGATGAAAATTTCTTGTTATTCTTTGACTCTGAAATGGAAAGATTTACTTTTCATATTCCAGAGGATGTTTGACTTCTCAAAATCTTTCTTTGAACTTTGAAATAATGTCATGGAAGAGGCCTGCTTTTTTCATAGTGAATTGATGATCTCTAAGTAAACCAAGATTGGCAGTCTATAGCAGAAGGAGATAAAGAAAGGTCAATATATTCATAGATGAAATCCAGTAACCAGTAATGAGAAGTGAGGTTTTAAATTTGCATTGAGCTCTGCAGATCACATTGTATTTATTATTTTTGGCATTAGCTGTGTTCATATCATACTTTCTTATATTCTAAGAGTGGCATTTGAAATTAAGCATTCTGTAAGAATCTGGAAAAATGTGTTTTCACATCTGAGATTCTAATTTTATTTAGGATAACTGAATCAATGTTGCCTGTCAGTGTGCTCTGCAGAGTCACCTACTTTTTTGATGGCATCTACTTTGTTATGGAAACTACATAATACACATATTATAGAATTTTGTTGCTTTACGATAGTTGAGGAATTCACATTGCTGAGCATTTTTATAAGAAACTAAAATGATGAATTTTTCATGTCCACCTTGCAAATTGATGGCAGGCGACAGTGCGAGACCTCTGTTTTAACTGTTCATCTTCCCTTTACTTTGCTTCTCCACTCATATAAAGATATTCCATCTTTATAGGTGAGCTGATGCAAATCTCCAATTTAGTCACGATCTAGAAATTTAGCCCAACTGGATAGCCATAGAAAGCAGATGTACATGCAGTTTACTTCAGAGTAGCATTCCCTAATTCCTAGGGGATACACATCGGCAGGTCTGAGATACATACTTTTGTACTATGCCGTAGTCTTCCTGTACTTCTGGCAATCGACGTGTTTCAGGAGTAGCCTATACCATCTGTTTATAATCTTTTAAAGAAAGAGTGTAGCTATGAGGCTCTTAGCCTCTCAGATCTGTAACTGAATTCAGTGTCCCCAAGACCGTATCTTTCTTATTGGAAAATAACAAGGTGGTCTTTGAAGGCCCTCTGAATAGTGGCACTGTCATAACTTTCTGATGGGTAAACCCATTTAGTCACAGATTCCATTCCACCATTACTCCTGCATTATTTAGGGAAGTACTCTTTAACTTTAAATGTTTTTTCTTTAGAAGTTTTTAGTTTCACTTACTTTAATGAGTAATGTTCTTTGAACATCTACATTTAGTGATCTACCTCATTAGGCAAACACTATCTTATGTGGGCATTTTTTATCTCAAAAACATCTTCCTAATTTTAGATCTAACATTTTCCTTTCTTACTTTAGTCACTGTTTCATTTTGAGGAGGTTTCAGGGTCAAATAATCCCATTTCCCTGACTTGATGATACCAAAATTGTGATGAGTTTTGTGCTCTGTGCTCACACTCAGTTTACTGGATTTCTTCTGCTCATCTGTTGTCACATTCATTCAATAGTCCTTTTTATCTTTCAGCTTCTATTTTAAAATGTTTTCATTGTTTATTTGGTTTCACAGGTGAGATCATGGAAGAAAACATTTGTAACCTTGCTAGCACAAGGATAACAATAAATGCTGGTTTCACCTTAGCATAGTTAAAGCTTTTCCTTAGTCACAAAAATGAGAAAATATACTATCGAAGGTATAATGCATTAAACTAGCAAAATATGCAAGACTGTTTCTAGCTAAAAAGAAGTTATTGGTCATCTGTTCCCTCGTACATTATTGGTTTAGCTTATAAAATTTAGTTTTATATCGATTGTCATTAAAATACTTAACTGAAAGGCCTATTTTCATGTACCACAACATAAACCACATTAAAAACGTACTCTCTTTAATATTTTAAAAGTATTTGTGTTCGTAAGTATACATTTTTTTTTTATTTTTACATGGTTATAGTTGCCTACCTGGACTTCGAAGATTTGCCCTATTGTTTTTAAATGAGAAATGTGCTTCCTGGAAAAGGACTTTCTTTTGCCTATGCCTGATGTCTTGCATATTCCATCTGCATTTGTTTGGAATCCTATAGTTTCCATGAAGGCTCCACCATCTGTGACCACTACGTCAAGATTCCTTTCTAGTCATCTCTCAATTGGCTAAATATGCTCTGTAGCCTACTTGATCACCTCAGTGCCACCACTGCCACCACCTGTGCAAAGGACAGGTGGCCATGGTCACCTCAAAGTGCACCCTTCTCTTTTACACCTGCACCCTTCCTTGCTCTACTTGTAACTTCTTGGGTCCTCTGGGTGGCCGGGCACAGCCACTCCACACTGGCCTCGAGGTCTCCATGGTTTTTCATTGCCAAAGAAGGACAGATTCCTCCAGCTTTCTTCAGCCAACCGAAGACTAACATTTCTTGGAAGAGATTCTGCTGAAAATCTAACAGGAAACAAACAACAACAAAATGACTCCAGAAAGTTGAACCCCTGAATTAATGAAGGAAGCACAGTGGAAGTGTTGCATGGTAGAAATTTTACACGGGGTATAAAAGTTTCATTTTTGTTGCTAAAGTTTCTGTAGGATGGAGAATCTTATTTTCTTAAGGTTATGGGAGGAACATTCTTTTGCATATGAATCCAGGTTTGTGATAGCAGTTTTATTTAGAGTAATGAACTGGAGGGTAAGACTTGATTTCTTGAATAATGATGCTGATCAGGAAAAACTTCAAACTATTTAGGAGATGCTCACTATTTTTGTGGACATGGGAATAATAAAATGTTTTATGTATTTGTCTCATAAACCTGTATTCATTTATGTGCTATGCAGGTTCCTTTCAGAGTGCATAGGTTCTACTTTGCCCTGTATTATAGTACAGTTTCACATAATCCCAGTGTTCCCAGGCAAGGTGTGAGCAAGTCTCATTGGAAGGGGCTGGAAGAAGAAAAAAGATTTCAGAGAGAAACTAGTGTTTTTCACTTTTTTTTTTTGTCTTTTTTTTTTTTTTTTTTGAGACAGAGTCTCTGGGCAGTTCAGGCTGGTCTTGAACTCACTGTGTAGTGCAGGCTGACCTCGAACTCACAATGATCCTCCGGTCTCAGCCTCCCGAGTGCTGGGATTACAGGCGTGTGCCACCACACCCAGCTAGTGTTTTCACGTTGGACCAAGTTCAGGAGTCCATGAACTCAGATGGGAAGACATTAGATTTTTATTTCACAAACGCTTCATAGAAAATTAGCTTTCACTTACAGTACAAATGTAGAGAACAAACTACAATAGTACTACTATCCCTTGTGTCTGTATCACCATCACCAACAGAAATACATAATTTTAATATCACATCACATTTTACTGTAGCTATTTCAAAATTTTATTGATGTTCAGGAATTTTACTGAAGATAGTACTTATTCTCAGTTGAGCAGATTCCCTTGTTACATTTTGTTTAATGAGCTATTAAAGAAACACATATAGTACAGCTGGCCAAATTTGTTTCTAAAAATATTTTCCAGCTGTATTTCCTTATAACTGCTTTCCTTTGTATTCTGTGGATTTAATTTTATTCATTTATAAAAGTATCATCTTAAGAAGGAGTACATAGTCTTCAACAAGCTACTAAAGGGATCATGTTACAAAAATGGCGGAAAATCTCTGACTTTGAGGACTTTTGGAGGCTTAATTGCAAAAGAAATATAGTTAGGTCCTTGGGGAGTACTAGATGAAAGACATTGGTGACTTCATTTCTACCCAGGTTTGAATTCCAGATCTGCATTGAATGTACTTGAACTAGAACTTACTCCTGGTACTTATTTAAGTTCCTGTACTTCAGTTTCTTACCTGTAAAATGAATATAATAATGTACTTACCTCTAAGGATGGTTGATGATTAAACCAATCAATGAATTTAAATTGCTGAGCAGAGTGCCTGAGCTAAATATCTTTGAGCTGCTTTTTTTATTATTACTTGGAGTTTTGCTTTTTCATAAGCATTTATCATGGCTTCTCACTATTCAGCACTTAGTTTATATTGTCATCTGATCTGTCTTCTCTTGTCTGTAGCTCTTTGAGAGGAGGCCATCATTGTTTAATAGTATTGATCGTGTAGTAGACACTAAACTAGGTTATCAATTTGCTTGAGTTAAATAATTCATCTAATTAAATAAAAATTTATTCAAGTACTTGTTAAGTACTACCTCATGTCCTGGAAATATAAAGGTAAATAACATGAAATTGTATTCAGCTGGGTAAGGCAGAAATATAGGCAGATACTTATTAAAAATGTCTGGCACACTTTACCAACGTAAAATGAGGTACTGGTGGAGCCCAGTTCTCTCTTTTAATGTTTTCCTTTCTGTGTTTAACAAACTTAAAGGAGCTAAATATGTTGACACCTACCTCAAAGTGAAAATATTACCTTATAGAAATTGACATTATAGGAACTTCTCATGAAGGTATGGGAATTAAGATTAAGCCTGGTAGCATACTTAGCACAATACCTGGCACATAGTATATTTCACATAACTTTTAGGTTGAGCACAGGAAAATGCTAACATTTGGCCATATCAGTAACACTACTTAAAAATGGCAGTAATGAATTCTACTTAATGTCTTTGCCAGTAACCTCATGATCATCCAGTTTTCAGTCAATGCCTAGGTGATTCATTTTCATGAACATTATAGGGTAGGAATTAATTTTTAGGGGTGTTAGGAGACCTACATGTCCCTATATATATACCACTTGAAGTCATCTTTTATGCTTTTACAATATTTTAAGTTTTACTGTAAAGGAATATTTAAGAATATGCACTTATAATGATATCAGTATTGTTTTTATGTATTTTTAATTTTTCCAAATATTTTGAAAGTTTGTTTAAATCACACTTAGAAATTATAACTGTGTTAGTTAATGACACCATTGCACTCTCACTGTGGCATATGTTTATTGTCTTGAAAACAGTTACTCTGGAATGACTCATAGGTCTGATGACACTTTTAATATGGTCATAATCCACTTATGAGGAATTGGAATAGTCGAGTGCTCCAAAATTAGAAGGCACCCACAAAATGTTTATTAATTCAATCATAATGTTTAGGAAATATTACTTGATAATTTTACTTTTCTTTTGCAAGAATTCTCCTCTGTTTGACAAAGTTCTCTTTGAGATGGTTTATCTGAGCTTTTAGTTTTTAAAATTACAACAAATATTTGTAGGGAGATAATTTTTCTTTCCCTAGTGGCCTTTATGCAGCAAATTTTGGTGAAGCAGTAAGTGATGTTTTTCTAATTTTGTGATTTTTTTCAGTCTCTTTGGAATGTATTTAATCCTTTACTGCTGTGAGTTTAGCTTCCTGACAGAGTTCTCTGTTTAAAAAAATTATGTTACATGGAGGAATTTAGTTCCCATCCTAGCTAATGTACTTTTCTTATAAAATTGTATGTGCATCTGATAGTGTAGTTTTGACAGTTGCTAAAACAGTGATGATTATGGGTAGATGTGAAAGACGCTTCAAGAAGAATGGTATTAAATATACTTAACCTTTGTTCATGTGTTTTGGTAAGGGAAAACACCCCTGCCTCAGCACATATGCACACAGTATGCCTCTGTTTTTTAAATTGGCTTCATTGCATGGTCTAGTACACTCACAGGTGGTAACCCTGGTGTGAACTTGGCCCTCAACTTTTTTAACAGAAGGACACACAAAACAAGTGGATGATTTAAGCAAGCTCACAGCAGAGGAAGGGCTGTGTGAGGACTTCCAGCTTGCTTCCCTCATGCCCTCATGCAGAGCTCCTTACAGCAGGCCAGCTGGCCCCTCTCTTTCCCACACTCTTTTTCCTCCTCTTCCCTTTGTATTTTTTCTTATCCTCTTCTTTCTCTTTGCAAAACTGTCTGCGTCAGTCAGGCTGGCTCCTCAGAGCCCTCTGTAGTAACAGGTTGGTCTATGCGGCTCTTTGTACTCCTGAAGATGCTGCCTTGCCCTTAATTATTAGCAAATGTTTAAAAAGGGCCAAGTCTATACAGTACAGAGAAGTTTAACTTCGACTTTTCCTTCACCAACTTCTTCAAAGTTGTGCACATTTCCTAATATAAGATGAAAGACTCTGAAAGTTTTCTTATTGAAGTGACAGGTGGCAAAATATTACTATAAATGTAGCAGGTCCTGCAAAATCTATGGTATTAGTCCATTTCCTTTACTGAAATACCTGAGGCTGGGTAATGTGTAAAGAAGTTTATTTAGCTCACAGTTCTGGAGGTTCAAAGGTATAGCGATGAGGTCAGCTCTAATGAGGACCCAATGGCAGGTGGCATCGTGGCAAGCACAGACGTGAGAGGGTGAGATCCCGTTCCAAGACAGTAAGCCAGTGCTGTTGAGGAGCCTGGCTTGCTTTTCTTACAACAGCCCTCTCCTAAGATCTTAGAGATCCATGAGCAGTACCTTAATTCCTTCCAAAGTCCATCCCGTTATGATGTCCCACTAGGTTCTGCCCCTCAAAGGTCCACCACCTCCTATGCCACACCAAGGACCAAGATTCCAAAAATGGAACCCTTAGGGAAAACATTGTCTCCAAAATACCCCAGCAGGGCTGGAAGAAAAGGTAGGATAGAGTCCACCGTGACCACTGATTTGGGGCAGATTCTCTATCTGACTGAGAAAGAGGTTTTTTGTTGTACGTTTTCATGCCAAGCCAGCTGGTCTGGAGCTTGAGCCCCTTTTCCTTAAAATGTGGTTAGTGGGCAGGGCTTCTGCTTTTCCACTGTACAACATTTGGTTCTTTATTGTGTTGTAATACTTAGATTGTAAAAGCCTTATCAGCGCCCTGTTTAATCAGTTCCCACCCACTTTTGTATCATCATTTCACTGAACTTCTGCACACACCTGACTTTTAAAAAGCCTGCGGTTACTTAAAGGTATCATTTGCTTTGCATTATTCTAGGCCCTATTTAGAAGACTGTAAGCCTTATCTGCTGGGAAAGCTGTACCATCCTGTTAGTCTGCGCTCACTGATCACATCCTTAGGCAACCAGCCTGTCTTCTGCTGTCCTCTGCTTCCTCCTTCTTCCCTCCTCTCTGTCTACATCCTGTCTCCTTCCACTTCTGCCTCTCTCCTTTCCCTTTTCTCATCACCTGCTTACCTTCTGCCTTCCTACTTCCTATTCCCTTTTCCCATGTTAAAAAACCTTCTGATGAGGGCAGTATACTGGAGAATGACAATATGAAGTCAGATTCTTGTGTAATGGTTGACGTGTATACTAATAGTCACATAGCTACACATATAAAGTTTCTACCTAGTAAATGCTGGGTGTTTTCTTGAGTAAAGAAAGTGGTACAGACTGCTGTTATGCTAAGGTAATTATGTAGCATTTGGGTATTTTCTGCCCAGTAATTTTCCTACATCAGGAAAATGACTATGCCCTCTCCAAAGTACATTCATAAATGTAAGGCCCATTAGCTAAAAGATGGAAGGGTTGAAAAGATTTCAGTTTTAAAATTTTGTATGAGAAGACTTTCTACACTATTGTTTGCTCTCACTTTCTTAGAAATGACTACATTTTTACTGTTTCCTTAGGGTCTGAAAATTAGTTTCTACATTTTCAGGCCCCAGATAACTTCCAGATAGAAAAATCTAAGCAATATCATATGAAGTCATGTGTAACTGATACTTCTTTGGAGGAAACGGTCTTGCCAGTTTTTAAAATGGCAGTGTATCTTACAATGTTTGTAATAGTTTTTAATGTACTCTTGTCCATTTAATGTTCTTATTAAAAATTGTAAAATCTTGAGGACTTTTATAGTCTGTTCTCTGTCTGTTTATACCCTCAATTTACACATTTTTGAGGTTGCCAGACTATCCAGGCATTACTACTAAATAGCTGTCATTTTTACTTGCCAGGTGGCACTAAACTGAAAAGAGGAGATAACTTCTTAATTGGGTTCTGACAAACCTGTTTAAGAAATTAACTTAAAATGCTGGAGAACAGAAGATAATGTCAAAGACATTGAAAATAAGCTGTGGAATCAGTCATATCCTGAATTCACAAGTATAAGTATTCAGATAGATATATTTTGAAGACTTTTGCATGCTACAAAGATTCTCTGTTTTGCCATTTAGTTTGTACTAAAGACCCTTTAAGTGATAATTTTTGGGGGGGATGTTGAAAATCATACATAATATATAGATGTTACAGAGACTGTCAACCTTGGAAATTTTAGCATGTTCTGGTAGAATTAAAGACAGTTCACACTACAAGTGGAGACTAAGCCCTATTTTATTTCCTTTGTAATAAAGGGAAAGCTTTCCAGGGCTCTGTCAGCCTTTGCTGGCTATTGATAGTCTCTAGCTTCCATGGCTTGTGGCAGAAATTGTAGAGCTTCATCTACACACTGAGGTGACACCTGGGATGCTGGGAACTAGGATTGCAGCTAGGAAAAGATTCTCCCTTAGACGCTGCAATAGGAACCAGCACTTACCAACACCTTGACTTTGGCCTTCTGACCTCCAGAACTGTGAGAGACTAAATTCCTCTTGTATCCGGCCACATAGTCTACGATGCTTTGTTATAGCACTCCTGGGAAATTATTCTGTATCCAGCATGTTAAGATCCATTAATGTTTAGTGATGGGTACATGAGTGTTTAATTACTGATGTTTTAACTTTTTTTGTTGTTTTTACTTTTTAATATTGGCTTTAAAAATACTTAAAAATGAACAAACCCCCACTAATTTCATTGAGTCTTCTACAATTACTTTTTGTATGAAATTTATGAATAATAGATGCGTGCATAACTGCTTCAAAATTTACAGATAGACTCATAGCTAGTGTTTGTTGGGAAACCTTTGTAGCATATTTCCTGTAGTGAATTAAGAGTTTTAAATATTTTTAAAAAGTGGGGATTAGGGATGGGGGTATAGCTCAGTGGCATTGTGCCTGCCTGGCAAGTGTGAGGTCCTGAGTTTGATTCCCGGTACAAACAAAAACAAAAACAAAAACAAAACAGAACAAAACTTGGGGAATTTACTGAAATTGAAAATTTTGTTTTGGGCCAGTACCCAAAATGCAAAATAATTATACATCTGGACCTGGTTATAAAAAAATGTAATTAGGCTATGAGATGTTTATATAGATATTGGGATTAAATACTGGTTTATCTACTTATATAGTTGTATATATTTGTAAAAGTTTTTGGTTTTGCATTTTTCAGATAAGATTATAATGTTATCTATATGACTGCAGAATTGTAAGTTTTAAAGTAGATAATACATAAAATGATAAACACCAAGGAGTTAGTAAAAACTAAAATTGAAATTTGTATTGTTATTATTGATAGCTTTGGCTTTGTAAATTACTGTTATTTAACCAAACATAAGAGTGCTATACTTGAAATGCAGTGTGTTTTTTGTAATTGCATGCTAATAACCTCAAAAATAAGAGAATAAACAGACTTCTTTCTTTGTGTGTGGCAGTTGATTTTCTGGTCTGTTCTGGTCTGTTCTCCATTTACTCCTTACCCCTCATAACCCATCTCATATGTGTATCTTTCTGTTGAGATGTAAAATGAAAAAACACATTGTGTATAATTCAGTCTCTCTAGTTTGGCATTTATTCCTTTTATGTTTTTACTTGTGATCCTACTTCTTGTTTGATTTTATTTAATGATTGATGAAAATAGAGTATTAAAGAAGTTTGCTGAAGAATTTTAAATGCACATATAAATAAGTCTGATGTAGAAAATCAAGCTAAATATGTTTTTAAAGCTGAAAGCCTATTACATTAGCAATAATTCACAAGTCCTAAATAGGATAGACGTAATGAATACTAGATCCAACTTTACGTGCTTTTATGTAGAGACTGCCACTTATCTGTGTTTTTATTCTTTTTTTTGTACCGGAAATTGAACTCGGGGTCTTATGCTTGCCAGACAGGTGCTGTGCTGCTGAGCTACATCCCTCATCCTTGTATGTGTTTTTAAATTAAGCATATCACTTTCCCTCTAGATTATCATGGCCTACAAGTCATTACATTTTTCCACCTGTGAAATGTCGCCATACCTTTCTTAGTTGAACAGACACCAACAAGAAGAGCATTAATTTAGTTATAGGTCTTTCCTAAAAGTAGTTTTTCTTTTTCTCTCTTTCTATACTGTGGATTATATGCACTTTTGCTTTCTTGCAGGACAACAATCCTCACTTTTCCTTAAATCCCAAGTTAAGCTTTAAATCATTGGTGACATAAATGCTTTTATCATTTGACACGGATCAGTAATATAACAATTGGTGGAACAAGGAAGGCCCTTTGTCAACATATTGAATAATACTGTGCCAGGAGATTTTACATACAAAATCTTTGTTTTTTGTTTTGCTTTTTTGCTTTTAATAGGAGGTCTGTAGGTGTAAGGGAACCAAAAAAGATGTTTTGTTTGAAGTTGACCTGGAGCTTCATAATAAGTGAGGTCTATTTTCATGCATCCTTTACAAATCCTGAAATTAATACTTTGTCCTCAATGGGCATTCAAATACTAGCTGTTTAGCTCTAGAATTTAGCAGGCATTTATGTAAAGAGATCATTAGCATTCCAGAGTGAATGTTATATGTTCAAAAGTGATACCAATAGTTTATGTCAACATAGAAATTTTTTTTTTTTTTTTTGTACCAGGAATCCAACTCAGGACCTTGCACTTGCCAGGCAGGTACCGTGCCACTAAGCTATATCCCCGGCCCAGAAATTTCTTTTAAGTTGTAAGACTGAGAAAATCCCTTAAAGAGTTTTCATAAGTAAATGAATAATAAATACTATGATGTGCAGATCATGATGGATGGCATGGGTGAGGGTGAACATGTCAATCTGTGTATGAGCCACCAATGTTCAAAGTACCTTAAATATTATTACTTCATTTATTACCCAGAAGAGCCCTAAAAATTTGGTACTAGTAGTTATCCCTGATTTACATATTGAATACACTTTTAGGTAATCTGCCCAATATTACAGAACTAGTGTAGATACGGAATTAAAACCCAGTTTAAGAATAAATTAAACTTGTGAAATTTAAGTTTTTTAATCAATGATACATAATTTTATTTAGGTTCCTTTTTACAATCAATGCACATGAGATTGTGCACAATAGGCCAAAGGTTACTAGAGACCAAGAGATTATACAAAAGTAATTTAAGGCAAGATTTTTAAGTAAGGCAAGTGAAATGTGGTCTCAGTAGTAAATACAATTTTCAGTAAGTTCCTCATAATTGTATAATAGAATGTGATTATCAACATTTTTATTATTATGTAAAACTGAGAGAAAATTCATTCCAAATTATACAATAAACTCCTTTATTATCACTATGCTATTACATCTGCAAAGTGTTTGGCAAATTGTTTAATGATATCCAAATCCTAGCACATTTTGTCATGTAAATTTTGAAATGCTCTCTGAGAAGTTTAACAATTTCTGTTCCTACTAAGACAACTATACAAAATTGTAAAAAGCAAAGATTTGTCTTCATATATGAATTTTGAAAGTTACATCAGATCTTAGTCAAGGAATGTTTGACTGTGAACAGATGTTTAGTTTCAGTTGCATGAAATACACTAGGAAAAGCGCTACCTGATATCAAAACTGTGTGTTGAATAAACTGTCCCATGGGGGGTGGTGTATCTTTCTGAATCCTATGATCCAAAAGTTGGTGTTCATCTTAGGATGTTGAAATTCTAGTCCATGAGATGATGAATTAACAAGCGGAGCACCTGAAAAGTGGTTACTGCATGGCGCAAAGCCCACATGAGTGGGGTTAGTGCCTCAGAGACACACCTTACCCTTCCACTACATGACGTCACAGCGGGAGGGCACCATCTTTGGGCCATAAAGTGGGTCCTTATCAGGCACCAAGTCTGCCTTCATTTGGACTTCCCAGACTTCAGTACTGTGTAAAACAATTTTCTATTGTTTAAGAACATTCTAGTTTAAGATATTTTGTTTTAGCAATCTAAACAGACTAAGACATTGTGCTTTTTTGGTAGTGTATTTATCATATCAGAATATCTGTCTTTTGAGTAAAAAACAAACGACTTCATCTTGCAATCACTGTGTACAGGGAATGAAAGATTATGGTTCAAAAAATTTGTTTTTTAATCCTTGCTCTAGCCTCAGTACCTAGAATTGTACACATATTGAACATATTATGATCTTGTTGATAAATTGAATAGTGAAGGAATTAATAATGTAGCTATTGAATGGATACTTTTTAGATGGTGCTGGAGATGATACAAAAAACAGTAGCACATGGTTAGTCATATGAGTCCTATGAAGCTCCATAGGAATACAAAGGGACATAGTGAAGGAATTAATAGTGTAGCTATTGAATGGATACTTTTTAGATGGTGCTGGAGATGATACAAAAAACAGTAGCACATGGTTAGTCATATGAGTCCTATGAAGCTGCATAGGAATACGAAGGGACATAGCAAAGTCCTACCTTCTAAAAGCTAATAATTTGAGAGAAGCACAATATTTGCAAAATATTGGGTGGGGGGAATAATCTAGCATTGTTGTAACATCTACATAAAAAACATCATAAGGAAGTGTGCAGATAATTCGCTAAGAAAAGATGTAGCAAAATGAAATCATTGCTTATTTCTAAGAATATACATGAGTGCTTTTTATTTAAAAGATATATGTAGATATGTGTTGTACTATTTTAATGTAAAATATGTTAAAAATACAAAAATGATGCTGTGATGGTTCCTGGTAGAAAGAGCTTAGTTTGGACTGGATTAACTAGGGAAGCTTTGTGGGGATTGCAGGATTTGACTGTATCTTGGGTGGGGAATGGAAAGCAGTCTGGGTTGGAAAGACTTTATTATGGTTAGAAAATTTGCTGATACAGTGTTAGAACTTTCTTTGAGGTTCTGATGTCTACATAATTAATCTACTGTATATTTCCCCTGATAATGTCTATGTAGGCTTATTGACAGATTCATAGATATAGGTCTGTGTAGATACTAGTATCTATATGTCTATTTCTGTATATTTTCAGATGAATATAGATTACTTCATATAGAAAATAAGGTAGCAGTTTTAATGCAGTAAACCTGCTTTTCTTATATATTTGAAATATTATAGTTATATTTCATTCTATACTTAATACAACTTCAGAAAAAAGATGTGAGTGGAATTTATTCTTGATTGTTGGAGAGAAAATTTAAGGCAGATGGCATCTGATCCTGTAATATTAAATAAGCCTTTTTTCTGGACAACTGTTGTCAATGTAATTCTCTGCTGAGGGAAGACTTGTCAAATCATTGCCTATACTTTGTTTTCAAGAAAAAATTGGTTGTTGTACAGGGCAAAGGTTGTCAAAGCTGCTGATTTATCTTAATATGTTGAAGAGTAAGTGCTTAAAAAGTCAAACATCTGTCAGGGATCTCGAGCAAGTTTTATTTTGCTAGTGCAGGAACAGGAGGAGGAAAACAGAATTTTAAAAAATAAAGCCAACATATTCCCTCAAGATATTCAAGATCAAGTAAAAATATAAACAGACATGAACATCTAACTATAAGACAAAACAAGCCTAAAAGCAAGGTGAAATAGGATCAGGTTGTTTTGACAAGGGAGACTGAGAAACAAGGGTCTTGAAGGATGAGAAGAATTTTTTGAGGTAGAAAATGGCTAAAAAAAGGCATCGCAGTATTCTGAAGAGAGAAGAGGCCCATTTGAGCACCAGCCAAGCTAGCAGTGTGGTTGGTAATTTCTAGGTAGATACGAAATGTATTATCTGCTACTCTCATGGCTCCTAGAGACAGGCATTACTTCCCCGTTCTGCAGATGAGAAACTGAGGCAGAGGATGTCTCATCCCACACAACTAACACATAGCAGACTGCTCTGCTCAAATTCTGTCCTGCAGCCTGGTGCTTCAGGGCACTGTTTCTGCTGCTGTGATGAGTCCAGACTTTTTTCTTCCCTAGTGTTTCACAGGAGGCATTAAATTGCCTAATAAATGAGCGAGAGTTTTGTGACCTGTCAATTGGAAAAATATAAGGGTTCTAAATGGGAACATCTCTTTAATCACCTCTGCTTTGCTGTTTCCGAGTACTAAGAGCTCAGTCAGAGTTCACTGCACTCCTGAGACTTGTCTTAGCAAGCAAAGTTTATGCAAATCTTCTGTGAGTGATAGGGGCTTAGGAAGGTCTAGAGTTTGCGTTAGGTTTCCGGACAACTTAGAAATGGCAGAACCTCTAAGGAGCCTTCACATCTGTTTGTTCCTCACCCTCCAGTTTCATTAAGAGAAGCTGAATAGCCTGTGAACAGAATGGATCATGTTCTGGTGCTAATTCAACAGATTCTGCTTGGGTACATTTTTTTCCTTTTCTGAATTTAGTATCTGTTCTCCACCCTCTCCAACAAAAATTCATTCTAAATGGTTATGATCAAGACGGATTTTGATCTAGGTTCAAAAAAGATAGCAGTACTATTATTCTTAATTTTAAATCTTGCATTTACTTATGGATATTCAGTTTTTTCTCTTCCTTTAAAGCAAAGACTACAATGTGAATTTACCCCCAGTAACTCCTGAAAGCTATGAGTGTCTAGTGTCTTTGGTTACGGTCTTGTCATGTACTTGGTAAAGTAAGAGGGAAAAATATTGTTTTCAATTGTTTTGAGGTGAGATTTCACTGTATTCTCCAGGCTGGCCTTGAACTCACTGTGTAGATTCGGGCTAGTTTCAAACTCACGATCCTCCTGTTTCAGCTTTCCAAAGTGCTGGAATTACAGCATGTGCCACCATGCCTGGCCTGTGCTGTGAAGATTCAAGGGGCCTGGAAGTAAAGGCCCTGATGGAAAGACATTCTAGATTACTTTGCAAGGGGGTATCAATAGACAGGAAAGTAATTGGGACAATATTACAGAACATACAATAGAGACAGATTAACTTTTGTAGAAGGAGAAAAAGCCTGTATAAGGTGCTTCGGGTTGATTCTTGTAAGAGGAGCACCGGAAATTCTAATATATTTGAACTGGAGAACCATAAATCTCAGGTCTGATACTAGTAGAAAATGAGGCCTGATTGAAGGAGAGAGGACTGCAATGGCAATATGTTACTCCTGGAAGCTTGGTATTATTCTTTGTTTAAAGGGAGCCATCTAAAGTTTAAAGCAGGGCTGGGGATTTAGCTCAGCGGCAAAAGTTCCTGCCTGGCAAGCGCAAGGTCGTGAGTTTGGTTCCCGGTACCGGAGAAACACCCCCCCCCAAAAAAATAAAGTTTAAAGCAAACAGGGATACCATAGTGAGCTTTGCTACTTTTTTTGACAACCAGGTGAATTTAAATTGGACTGAGGTGAGGAGTTTATATAAGCCACTATTGCAAAATTCTAGACTATGAAAATAATTAGGAAAATCACAATGAAGTAGGGAAAAGTGTTCATCCAAGTGTTGTAAACGTGCCCATTATAATCATTCAGATAGAGCCTTACCTTCCGTCACCTCTGGTGCTCACTGCCTGCCTGCATGCTGCCTACTGTCGACCCACTCAGGATCTTAAACTCAGTTGAGAGCTTTCCAATGTCACCTGTCACATCTGTGGTTTCCCCCTTCTCTCACCCACAGCGCTGTCCTCTTTCACACACACATGGTTGGAATCTGCTCTTAAAACTCAGATTCCTGTATGGCTGTTACCAGATTAAGAGTTCTTTTCATGCTCCCTGATTCCTACTGTGTTCTGGAGCTTTTTCAGGTATTTGTACCTGTCTGGTTCCAGTGTGTGAGCATAAATATAATTCAGAAACTCATACATAAATTTTTAATTACTTTATTCCTTGTTTAGTATATTCAGAATTAACTTTCCTAGATTCAGAAAGTTTAAAAAAAAGGATTTTAAATTACTTTTCTCTTATTATTGCATATATGTTGGAGCATATGTGAGGTGGTGATTAACTTATCATATCCCAGGAAAAATTTAGGAGTAGAAACAAACTACATTAATGTTCATGAGGAGTTACCAGTTTTTACCCAAATAGAATAAAATTTTGGTGTAAAAATTAAGTTTTCTGCTTTCAAAAAATACCCATTACGGGCTTTATTTGCTTTTTTTGTCGGTTTCAATAAATTACTTTGAACCATTGTTCTGTTGCCTTCAAATCTAATTGTGATGCATTTAATTCCTTGCCAAAAGCTTCATAGTCACCACTTTTGAGTTTAAGTGCAAAACAAGTGTATTTTACTGATTGCTAGAGATTTTTCATAGTGTTGTAGCCCAGGACACTGTGACTTTGGTGATTCCATGGACCCCCTTCTGTTTTCCCTGAAACTTAGAGATGATATCTAATGCAGTGAAAGTTTACTTAGTTATTTTTTCTCTATCAGAGGGGAGGTTTCTGGAAATGTGAGGTTTTTTACCAGTGGAGGTCGAGAAGCAGATAGAGATCAGTGAAATTTTTTCCTTACTTCACAGATAGTTGTAATAGGATTTTAAAAGAAACCTCAAAATTAGAATATGTACGTGGATACTCTCAGTTTGTGTATAACTCCTTTTCTCCTGCCTAGGTGATTCTGTCCTTAAGGACAGGACTATGGTGTGTCTTATCACATCTGCATCTTGTGTATAGCACATATGACATATATGTTGTATTTAATCAGTAACTTTTATTCTTCAGATTATATCCCAGATGTTTAGAGCATGTATTTGTCATTTCATATACCTACTAATTTTCCAGTTCATGTTTTTACTCCTTGGTTATAAGACATTGATATTGTCACCTTTCCTTTGGTTGTGTGTTCATCCAGAAAAGCTCTTCACAACAGAGAAAACCATGATTAACCTAAACCAGTCACAGTGATTGCACCATGATTTCCAGGGACTTCATTAAACATGGGTTTGTGAAGTAATTCTAGCTAAAGAGACATTAAAGGGAGTCTAATAAATTCCTGGAAAATTTTTCCTTCTTACCTTGTTTTTTCCCACTCTACTGGTTTGACCTTAGAAGACTCTTCAATCTAATTCTGATAAAATGGATGTAATTAGTAATCGCATCTACTGGACTAATTAATTATCACAGTAGACCTCTGTTTCTATTCCTGGAAAACTTAGGAAATTGAGTCACATTAAGGATATCATTTTTAACAGATGTATTGATGAGTATCAAAGTTTATTGCATGACAAGAGCTCAGATAGTACAGTCTAAAAGGGATAAATGGGTTTTGGGATAGTTTGCCTTTCCCAAGTCTGTTCCATTAGCACAAGCTTTCTTTTATATTAGTGAGGTTTTGAGCTGTCTACCTCCTTACTGTGTGGGACTGCTCTGGGTATTTGGGTTAGCCACCTCCTTGGTCTCTGTTCACTGTGTACTAGAGCTCTCCTCAGTGGTGATAAACAAAAATATCTCCAGAAATAGCCAAATATCCACTAGAAGACAAAATTACCTCCTCTTCAGAACCACTGTATGACAGGTAGAAACTTGTTTCCTACGGAGCATTTTATCCTAAACTGACTTTCCAAAGAGGAGGGAAGGTTCTAGTTATTATTGCCTTAACCACTGTGAAGAAAAACGGCAGACTTACTAAGTTTTTACAGATTGTTCCCTTCAGTCAAATAGTGAACCTTTAAAAATGTCTTGACCCAAAATAAAGCTATTATTTAAATTTCTCACCCTTCAAAACATCAGCAAAACAAAAAAACAATATCAGAATTACATTATTTTTCAATTTCATCCCCAAAGGTTAAAATAAATACAAATTATTGGGGCTGGGGATTTAGCTCAGCAGCAAAGCGCCTGCCTGGCAAGCGCAAGGTTGTGAGTTCGGTTCCTGGTACCGGACAAAAAACCAAAAAAAAACCCCCCCCAAAAAATAAATACAAATTATTTTACAGCCCCTAGTGTGATGATTTTAAACTGTATTCTTAGTGAGGCTTCAGTTTATTGATGTTAATAGATTGTCAGTGAGCAATTGACCTTCCATTTGAACATAGAAAAAATGTATCTGTAAGGATGGTCCAGAAATGAAGTGAATCATACCTGAATAAAAGTATAGGAATGGGGGAATTTGACCAGTTTCTATTTTTAAAAGCAAATATTAACTAAAATATGGGGCACAGGGTATAAAAAAGTTTTGTGTCAAAATGGGAAAATTCTCCCAACATGACTGTGTTTTAAATGTTTGAGTCTGTTTTGCTCATGAGCAAACAGATTTTCCTTTCATATTCTCAGAGCTTGCAGCATGGCTGGTGCACATGGGTAGGCATCCTGTACGTAGTAGATAATTGTTTGAATGAATATTGTCAGTTTGTTCACTGTGATACAGACTTGAGGTGAGGATTTAAATAAAAGACAATGAATAGTTTGAGAGATATTTAAGTCACTTTCCAGGCTGAGGACACTATAGTGTGTTTCTCTTGTCCTGGGGGCATAATCTAGATGCCTCAGTGTAACTTTTAGAAACCTGAATGTGGTTAATGTTTGCCTTTCCTCCTTCATCATCTGTCCTCTCTTTACTGAGCTCACTTTTTTCAGATCCTTTAACTTGCTGTGTTCCTTATTATCAAAGAATCTTGAAGCTGCTATTTCCTCTGACTGAAATCTCTATTCTTTGTTTTGTAGCTGATTTATCTTGCAAGACTCAGACTAGATAGTACTTTCTTAGAGAGGTATGCCTTGATCCCCCACGCTGTTTGCACCCCTTTCCATTTATTCTGTCTTTTGATATTCTGTCCTTTTGTGAAAAGCCTCACATAATTTTGAGTGAAATGTGTTGATTGGTTTCAAATCTACCGTCATATCATAAGCTCCATTTATTTTCTAGTACTAGGTCCTCAGTATTTGTAGCACATGGTAGGTTTTCAGCAACTGCTTCAGTGAGTGAAGTTGCATTTGCTTAAAGATAGGACTTATCAGGCTTATGAGTTTGTACTCCATTTCCATCATATTGAATTTTCAGGCCTGGTAAAGCTGCGAACCCTACTTAACATTGGAAGGAAGTAGGAATGATTTGTTGCCTTTTCCCCCAGAGTGACAGATCAGTTGATAAGGAAACATACATGAGACCTTGCACCCAACCTGGTATGGCACTAATGCATGAATCATTTCTGTCCTGTCTTAAGATAGGAAAAAAATAGTTAAGTACCTTTTCAATCTATTCATATGTAGGAAGAGAAAACTCAAGGGTTTTTAAAAGATGCTTACATATATATTGCTTTAGAGTTCATATTATGTATATATATTTATCTTGAATCATTGTTTAATACCTTTTTGGCCAATTCAGTTTCATTATGCAGTGCATTACTATAAACTCCTGGATTGGTTTAACTACCTCTGATGTCACAATTTCTTCATTAAGAAGTCATAATTTTCTTGAAAATGCATAATAGTAACTCTTGCTCTTTAGTCTCATCATAAGATAATATGCCAAAAATGGAAATGCCAGAAGGAGCAAAATATCTTTGATCCACACAGACCTCTTCCACTTATGTGCTTTAGCAATCTACTGCCAGTAATTGAAGCTGTCTAACTTTTTTACTTTCTTTTACAAGTGATGTTTTTTGTTTTTTATCACTATCAGTTAGTAGGCAGATAGAAGGATGAACCCACGTAGCCTTAATCCTTCAACTCCTAGTTCTGTTTCATCTCGGCTCTTGAGGCTTAGCATCCTTCTGCTACTCAGCCTTCCTGACTCCAGAGGAAAAGCAATATGGACAGCTCATCTGAACATAACATTCCAGGTGGGAAATCGGATCATATCAGAACTAGGAGAAAGTGGAGTATTCGGGAACCATTCTCCTCTGGAAAGAGTATCGGGTGCCGTGGTACTTCCTGAAGGATGGAATCAGAATGCTTGTAATCCATTCACCAATTTCAGCAGACCTGAACAGGCAGACTCTTGGCTGGCCCTCATTGAAAGAGGAGGCTGTACTTTCACACATAAAATCAATGTGGCAGCAGAGAAGGGAGCAAATGGGGTGATCATCTATAACTATCCAGGTACTGGCAACAAAGTATTTCCTATGTCTCACCAGGGAACAGAAAACATAGTGGCCGTGATGATAGGCAACCTAAAAGGCATGGAACTCTTGCACTTGATTCAGAAAGGCGTCTATGTGAACATCATCATCGAAGTGGGGAGAGTGCACATACCCTGGCTGAACCAGTGTGTCATGTTTTTGTTTACCTTTCTGTCAGCCACCGTTGCTTACATTTTCTTGTACTGTGCCTGGAGATCTGGTGTGCCCATTTACTCCGCCAGGAGGCGAAGACAAGTGAAGGCCAAAGTGAGGACAGCTGTTGGTCAGCTTCAGCTTCGAGTACTCAAAGAAGGGGATAAAGAGGTAGATCCACATGAGGATACTTGTGTTGTTTGTTTTGACATATACAAACCTCAAGATGTAGTACGTATTTTAACTTGCAAACATTTTTTCCATAAGACATGCATTGACCCCTGGCTTTTAGCCCATAGGACATGCCCCATGTGCAAGTGTGACATCCTGAAAACTTAAGCACAGAGAACCTTCTGAAGGTTGAGATTAGATGAATTCTCTTACCTCAATTTATATGGAGAGAAAGTGTCAAATCAGCTTCTCTACCCAAGTACTAAAGAAGGTGAATTTATGTGTTATAAAAATAAAACTCCATTTCATTTCCAGATATTTGGATGTTGTCTTTCTAATAAATTCTAATTTTTATATATCTTTGCCTTTCTTCAAATAAGGACATTAGCATATGTTATAAACAATATAATCTGATCAACAAATTACTGATTATGACATCAGTTCAATGGGGGACAAGTTCTATTTTAAAGTTGCTGCTTTTAAAATATTAATTTTTATACTTTGTTTTCAGATTTTCCTTACTTTCGGTCTTTAGTAACATATTTTTTTTCTGCTCATTAAACTTCATTATAATTAATTCACTTTGGTCAGTTAATTTTATTAATATCCAGAAAATTTGTTTTTCAGAGCTACTGATTGGGTGGGTAATATATTATAAATAATTATCTTATATAATGGTACTTTGGGTTAAGTAACTACAACTTATAAATTATTATGGGCCTCAGAACAGCAATGCAAAAATTCACCTCTATTTGCCAAAGCTCTTTAAATCCTAACATAATGAATCAGTTATGGTAGCAGATATTTCTTCCAAAAGTGTCCTTAATGGATGCTTTTTCTTTCTTCTCCAAATGGCAGTGAACATTTCTCACCTTGGGATTTATATAACAAACAAAGCTGAAATTTTGCTCAGTTGCCTTTCTGTATTATATTTTTTGCCATATTTTACCTCTCTCCCTTTTCTAGTTGATGAATAAACACCTGTGTAACAATGAAAAGCTGATGAATCTGGTTTTTGTTTTGATGAAAATCACTCTTTCTGGACAATGTGCTAAACCTTTGATGTCAGATTTAGATGATACTTTGAGAATCTACACAGCATCTACTGTACTTTTTTTAAAATAGTGACTTGTGTAGAAATGAAATAAAATTAAATGACCTTACAGTCAATGAACTATTTTAAGCTAAAAAAGTCACGTTAATATACTGTCCTGTGTATACCACTTTTTATTGGGTTTGTAGAGCCTTGGCTTTTTTTGTCTTTTTTTGCTTCAGATTGCCATATTGTTGATTAACATTTCATAAAATTACCAGCTGTCTTATCCTGGTGAGGCCCAACTAAAACTGCCTTTAAGCATCAAATGTTAAATAAGGCAGAGACATTTACATTCAAGGTAAAAGGTTTTTTTAGTTTGTTTTTTTCTGAGCAACCACTGAAAGGTACTACCAAGAAAGTGTGTGGTGGACCATGTTACTTGATAAACCATTCTTTAGCTTCAAGCCATAGTGTGCACTGACGTGAGGGCATCCTACTCTAGGTAGCAAAACTGTAGGGAGAGCTGACAGTATATTTTGGCTCTTCCATTAGCAATGTTTGTTGAGTTTGGTCAAAATTTTTGTTAAAATCAATTTATGGCCTTTAACCTTCACTGTTGTCAGTGGTCAACTTTAAGTGTGGGCCTTGCAATTTTTCTTTTTGAAATTAATAGCTCCTTTTTTTAAAAAAAAAGTGAATTTTACTCAACTAATGCTTGTGTATAATCTTTCCTCTATACCCTGTCTCCTCTTCCATCAGTATGTGGTTTGCATTGTATTGGTAATAGCTGTCACGGCCTGAAAAACAAAAATAAAAAGAGCTTCCCTAGATATTAGTCTTTCTGTTTTTCTTTTGTCATGTGTGCATGTAATCAGTGTAAATGTAAAAAAAGGAAACAAAAGTAGAGTAGGGTGCCCTAATTTAAAAAATCAAAGTAGGACAAAACCAACAAACTTCTGATAAAGTTTATATTAAATAGTACAGTGGTTTCTATGATAACAAATTAACACTGTGATCAGATGTGATGTAAAGCTAGCATTACCAAACTTACCACTTTTACCTCACACATGATCAAAATACTGGTTTTTAACTTATTTATTTTTAAAAGAACCAACTTGTCATTTGTTGGAATTATTTTCTTGTGAGGAAAAATGATAGTTGTACAGTGTTTTTGCATATGCTTTGAGTTTTAAGGTATATACATTACATCAATTTTATATTCAGTGTGCTACCTGCAACCATAAGTAGTTCAGTGATTGAATCTATCCTTTAATAGCACAGAAACCACCTATAATAACATTGGAAACATTTAAGCCAATAGATATACAGCTCTCTCTAAGCTCTTATCTAATTGGCTACTTGGTCTTTTATGTCATAATCACACCATGCAATAGTAGGTGGTAGCTAAAGTTACAATGTAGCTAAAGTTACAATGGGGAGACTAGAGATTTTTTTCAATGTAAAACTTCTGTCTCTCAAATAAAACATCTGAAATTCAAGACATCTTTAAGAATTTTGTACAAAAGCATGCTGAAGGACAGCGGATCTTGTTTTCTCCCAGGAAAGATCTCTTGGGATCCCTTTTCCTTCTTGTTTTAAATTGATTGTCAACAGATGCAGAAGCCACATCTTTTTGTTGCTTTAGTTCTTAAATTATTAAGCAAAGAGAGAGATGAAACTCCTTAAGATTGGCACTGGACAAAACAGCTCTTCCTCCTGGCTTGTGAAATTCAGTTTTCTTTGGCTTTTTACCCTGAACTGTTGCAAAGCTGATGCAGTTTGGACTGCTTATATGAACATATCATTTCGTGTTGGGAACCGCGTGTTGTCAGTTGTAGGGGAAACTGGAGTATTCGGAAAAAGCTCCACTTTGAAGAGAGTGACAGGCGTTCTAGTGCCTCCAGATGGAAAAAATAAAAATGCATGTAATCCCAATACCAGTTTCAGCACACCAAAGAACTCAGAGACATGGCTTGCACTTATTGAACGGGGCGGTTGTAACTTCACACAGAAAATTAAGGTGGCAACTGAGAAGGGAGCCAGTGGAGTGGTCATCTATAACTTTCCAGGAAGTGGCAATCAGCTTTCCCCTATGTCTCATCAACCTTTTGAAGACACTGTTGTAGTTTTGATTAGCAACTTAAAAGGAATGAAACTTCTGCATATAATTCAGACGGGAGTTCCTGTTACAGTTACAGTTGAGGTGGGGAGAAAATATGTCATCTGGATGAATCACTACTTTGTCTCTTTCTTGATTGTCACTACTGCTACGTTAACATATTTTGCCTTTTATCATATTCATAGACTTTGGGTAGCAAGGAATCAGAGCAGGAGATGGCAGCAATTAGCCACAGATCTTAAAAAAGCTTTTGGCCACCTCCAGGTTCGGGTATTAAAGGAAGGGGATGAGGAATTAAATCCAAGTGGAGATAGCTGCGTAGTTTGCCTTGAGCCATATAAACCTAATGATACAATTCGCATTCTGACTTGTAAGCACATTTTCCACAAGAATTGTATTGACCCTTGGATTCTAGCCCACGGCACGTGCCCCATGTGCAAATGTGACATTCTAAAAACTTTGGGGATTCAGGTGAACATTGAAGATGGAATAGAATCTTTGCAAGTTCTAATGGCAAATGAATTAACTGAAACCCTGTCACCTAGGGAAGAGGAGACAAATAATGAAGTTACCCCTGAAAGAATGCCAGATGCAGAAGAACACCCCACTTCTCTGGATAGTAACAGCAAGCCCAGTTCAATAGGGGAAACTGTTTATCCTTCACCATGACAGCATGACCTTTGAGGAAGTAGATTAAATCTGTTTGTCAAATCAGGTCCTAACACTGATAAGCAGTTTGTTTGAAGTGTGGTCTATATGTCCTTTTCTGTTACTTTGGTACTTTTCTGTGTTCTTTGTTAGGGCTTAAAGTCAGGGAAAGAAAAGGTCTAGCAGCATTTTTTGAGATTTGCCAAACATAACTTTTTGTCATTGTATTTTGTTCTCATGAGTATACATGAGCTTATTTCTATGTACACATGCATGTTAAAGACAAGGGCATTTTTCTCTCTAAATATTTTTGTGTGTGTACAGTGTTGGGCTTTAGTAAGAAAATGTATTTTTGTGTCCCTTGTAATATAGAAAGCCTCAATTAACCTTGAAAACAGTTTCTTTTATGTGCTAAGAAGAGTAAAATTTATATTTTCATAATATGTTTATAGTATAGTATATTAATTTTGATGTCATTGTGCATTTTTCCCATTGGCATGAAAATTTTGCTGTGTAGAATTTTATTATTTATCTTGATCAATTGTTATTCTTGATATTAATTTTATTATTGTCATTCTCTTCATTTAATACATTTTCTGTAATATGTGTCTGCACAGTAGAAGCCATCTTTAAAATGAAATACTGTCTGTTCTCTGCCTAGTATTACATATAACATCTATGTGGTCATAATACATAGATTTAAATGATGCAGAACTTGTGTGATACTTAGTCATGATCTATTTATTTCACATGTATACCAGCCATTCCAAATTAATGTTCTTGGCTTACAATGAAATACTTACACTTCAGAATTTTTCAGTATAGTTTAGTTTGACTAGCATTGTGGTTTAGCAGAATTTTAATGAGAAACTTTGAAGTCTGCCAGCCTAACACTGATTGAATTTTTGTGTTATCCTGGAGAGAGACTGAGTGCAGAAGGATTTTGTTCATTGTTCTAAGCTGCCCATCCAAGAATTCAGAGACAGGTAGCAGAGCAGGTGGTGGCTGCAGCTGTGTAGTAGAGAAGGGGCACTCACCAAGGCCAGCAAGGGTCAGGTCATAGCACCATCTGAGCAGATGACCAGGTTGGCATGATGCCTTCTGTGGTACATGCAGGCGTTTTTACCCAGTGATGGAGAGATTAGACTGTTAGCCACAAGAGCTGGTCTTTGAAAGAACTGGGCGATGTAGCAGGAACACTGTTTCAAGTGCCATTTTGTGTTTACTCTGAGACAGGAAGAGAGAGCATACTGCGGACCTTATGGAGCCACCTCTGGGAGGACCAGCTCCCGTACCAGGATAAGATGCTGCTGCTAGACTGGCCACTGTTATTATGTGTGCTGCTGGGGCTGACAGCCGAGAGGATGGCGCCAGGAATTTCCCCTAGTCACCCAAGGGAATCATCAGAGCTCTGGAAATGAGTGTGTCCAGTGGTAATGGCAGTCCTCGGACTCAGAGTTCTGGGATTGTTGCAGCACTTAGCAAATTCTTATGGGGTCTTTATTCCACATTAGACTTAGTACTTGAGGAAATTTGTCTTCACTCATAGTGTGAGTGTGCCATCTTATTCCCTTTCACTCTTCCTCTGAACCCTTGTTTCTGGTTTTCTTTCCCTTCTTTTCCTTTCCTTTGTCCATCATTGTCAAGTTGCACTCGACTTACCTCCATGTATAAGAAATGAACGTGTGTTCACTTTTATAAAAGATTGCTTTTCTTAATATGGATGTTGAATGTTTACAGAGTGTGCTTATCTTTTTTTTTGAGACTTTTCAATTAATATTCTTTGAAGGTTTTCAGGATCTATTTTGGCAGCAGGGTGCAGGGTGTCAAGTTTCTAAACTCAGGAACTTTCTCTGTTGAGTGCTTTGCATATACCAGGGAGTGGACTGTGTACATAGTTGTTTCTGATATGTCAGAACAAAACAGCAGTTTTAATCCTTGTGTGCAGAATGATGTAAACAGATCAGTAAACCACTTTTACCCTGGGTTTAATAACCATAACCTGGAAATAGCTCTGCTATGTCAAATATTAGGTATTACTCATTCTGGTATATTTTTACCTGTCCTCTGGGCTGTGCCATTTTCTCTTGTACCTAGTGATGCAAATATATTTTGCCATAATGATGTGTGATAGTAATGTGAATTATTTTGCCCTTAATAGGAGTATTATAATGGGTTTCCTTTGCATTTTGCCTGTTTTAGTTTTTGCATTCTCTGGTTATCAGTTTTATTCCCTACGTCCTGATCAGTAGGAAGTCGGCATTCTTTATAAAAATTAAATCTATTTTATTCACCACTATTAGAATAAACTAGCTTTCATATTTTACAAAAGTGAAAATAATCTAGCATTCTTTACCTGCAATTGAGTGATACTATATCTGGATGAAATTATTCTGTGTATAGATGTGGTAGTTAAAAGTCACAACATAATGGTAATATCCTTGCCTCTTGCTATGGAATTGTTGTAATTGTCCTGTAGATAAATGTTGGTGTGGCAGTTAGGGCTGAGTGTCAACTTGGTTGGCTTTGGAATGCACATTCTTCTGGGTGGAAGTGTAGCCTTGCGGTCAATGTCTGGTCCCTCTCCTCCTGCTTTCTTGGCCACCCTGAGTTAAGCATCTTTGCTCTGCTGCACACCCAGAACACCCAAAAACCTCTACAGTGAGGTTTCTGCCTTGGAGCCAGCTGACCATAGACCAAATCCCCATTAAACTCCGCACACACCAAACAAACAAACAAACAAAAAAGTCTGTGTTAAGTTCTGGGTATCAAGTGTTGTGTCCCAGCAATGGGAAATCTAATGTTGGTCTACTTTTATTTACAGTAATGTGAGGCCTTCAAAGGATTTAGTGAGACAGAGGTTTGGCTCTTTTGGTAGTTAAGCTTAGTGTGTGCTTAAAGTGGTCTCTCCTCCTCCAAATTTACAGATTTCTGAAACAGCAGACCAAGAATTAAATAGATGAAAAGAATCAGAGTTTGGGGAAGCATTGATGCCAAGGGGAAGTCTTCATCTGTTGATTCTATCTGGGGTCATTTTAATGACACTTTCATCCTCTCATTCCTTTGTTTGCCATTAGCAACTGTTGTATTTTAGAAGTACATCCCTTTCCCCAGTTTAGCAATTATAGTACTCCATTTTCTTGTAAGGTTTAGTTGTTAGCGATGAAAAAATTTTAGTTATTACATTTACCAGCGCAAGAATATCTTAAAATGTATATCTGGATTTCTAAAAAGCAAGAACTTTTGTGGGGAGAAGAGTAAGGCACATTAGTGAAAGAGCAGCTGATCTGCTTTTCCTCAAAAGTGTCAGAGTTCTTCCCCAACTACCTGTCCTCCCAAGCCTCCCCTTCTTATAGGGACACTGCTATCCATATTTACTGTGTCTCTTGATGATTTTAGATGCCACCGTGAATATTCTTTATTACTGTTGATGACCAGGTCACCCTAATTTTAAAAATTCTCTACACTTGTGAGTTTCCCCTCCATTTCAGCAGGACACCATTGTTGCCACACATTAGATTTTGTCATCTGTGAAAACTTGCCAGTTTAGAGCATCTTTCTCTGAATTCCCTCTCTGAATTTGCTGCACATCTCATCTCTGCCACTAGAGCCAAGAATAAGCCTGAAATAGGGATGGAGATGAGATTGGCTCTCATTCCAACCCTTCTGTTCTTTTCTAGCTTCAGCATGGAACCACTTATACATTATTTTAGTGACTCCAAAATGATTTCTTTGCCTCCAAAACCCCTGCAGTATCATTTATTTGCTTTAATCCTCCCTACTGTTTACTTTCACTACTTCTATTCCAGAGCAGCCACTTAATAGTCAAACTGTATTGGCTGCTTATTATCTGATAGCAACCAAGATCTTTCCTTCTGTTTAAAAATCTAGTATTAATATTTTACCTTTTTTATGTCTCCTATAAAGTAGTACTCGTCAGTCTGGTCTGCTTGTCAGAATCATGTGGAGAATATTTACAAACCTCAGTAGCTCAGGCTGCACTCAAGGCCCAGCCATCAATATTTACAGAATTGTCCAAGTGATCTCATTGTGCATATGAGATTGAGAACCACTGCCAGAAGGTTCTTGCAAAAGGGATTTTATACCACTAATCGAGGCCACAGTTTCATCCTGTTCCTTCATTGTGTACACTTACACTTTACAGTACACTTTACTGTAAATATTTATCTTTATGTAGGAATCACAATGTCTCGCTTAAAAAGTTTAGATTGCATGGAAAGGGATTGATAAAGGCTCCAGGAAGTAAGAAGGAATGAATTTTAGCTGGAGAAATAGGACCACTGAAGGAAATAATGTGTGAGATGGACCTAGTGTTGAGTCGGGAAGAAGGTCTTTCTGGTAGAGGTAGCAGTGTCAACCTTTTCTGTAAGGGACTTTTGAGTGTCCTGTGAAATGTGGTTGAGGAACTGGTAAAGGAAACACAAAGAGACTGTGGGCATAAGTCAGTAGCACTTAAATTGGTCATATCCAAGGTGTTGCTCATATCCAAGGTGTCCTACTTCTTCATGGTTTTTATTTGCATATATGAATTTTCTACTTCACTTTTTGATGACCAAGATTATACTCACTTCAAAACTTCTCTAAAATCATAACTTTTGTCTTCCACTCATCTCCAGTTTTGCAGTACACCACGAAGTTAGAAGAGATAGGTTTGGGTCAGGCGGAAGTGGGGAAGAATGAAGAGTCAGGATGGTGTGTAAATTTCAGGCTGACGCCTTTAGGTTACAATGATACTGTTTAGTGAAGTAGAAGATAACAATTAGGTGAGGCACGTTTGAGGTTAAGAATTCAAATTTTGAATACACCAAATTTGTGGGAATGATAGAACATGTAGGTGATGTTTAATAAACAGTTGAAAATGCAGGTTATATTAATTAAATGAGATAAATGTAAAACTGTAGCAAAAGATTGTGACTTATTAACAAAAACATTCATCCACCAATTTCATTTATACTAGTGTTGATTATATTATTGTATACATTGTTTATACTATTTGAGGCCTTCCACACCTGTAGCGTTCCTGTTTGCAGTTTGCTATGACCTCTTTTCCTCTCAAAAATGCTTAGCAGCCTGTGTGAAACTAGTGATTGACGGTGGTTGTGTGGTAGTCACAATAATATAGTATTCCAGGGTATGGTTGATTTAATTATGTACTTAAGGGGTAGAAACTCATTTATTCATAACAGTAACTATAAAATAGACATACTGGTAGCTTCATTATTTAAAACGAAGACCCAGAGAGATTGAGTAACTTGCCAAATGTATAGCAAAGCCTATACTTGAATTTAGTGTTGTTCCATAACTCATGGTTTTAACCACTTGTCGTAGTCACTTCCTCACTGCTGGGACAAAGTACCCAAGGCCAACAACTTTAAGAAGAAGAGGCTTATGTTGGCTCACATCGTCAGTTTGTGGTCAGCTGGCATTAAGATAGTGACAAAAGGACACTGCAGGAGAAAAGGTGCTCGGCCCATGGCAGCCAGGAAGAAGAATGAAAAGGAGGAACCCAGAGGGGAAATACACCCTTCCAGGTCGTGCCTACCTCTTCTGACCAGGCTCCGCCTCCAAGTAGCACTTTCAGCATGGCGGCACTACATCTGAGCAATGAGACTTTTGTAGGATATTCTACAAACCATAACGCCACTGCACGTGCGTTAACCATGGCATACTAGTTGGTAAGTAAAAGAGAAAACACTAGGGAAAGTCAAAACATTAAATATGTTTAAAAAGCACTTTAATGAATGGGCCAAAGAAGGAAATCCTAGCTAAATTCATTGGAAGTGCTAGCAACAGCATGGTTGAAATGAGCCCTTAAGGGGTCTCAACATAACTAGGAAAAATAAAGGAATGTGGGCATGTGATGGGGAGAGTATGTGCAGGTTCTCTCTGATTGAATGAAAATAAAAAGTAAGCCACTGGAGTGATACTAATTGGAAGTTGACAGCTCTCATGCAAAAACTGGTTATTTACTCAGAGGAGTTTTGACGTAGACTGCCTTTTCCCTGAAGTTTGAAAGCGGTATAAATTCTTGTATTTCTCTTAGTAATAGATAGGAGCTTTTTATTAAAAAAATAAAAAGTTCAAGCATAAAAAGCAGCTATTAAGGAAAGGAACATGTGGCTTTTAACATCGAATGACCTGCATTTATTTCTGTCCCCAGTGGCCCTCAGACGGGTAGCATCAGCAATATCTGGCAAATTCTCCTTGGGCCCACTGCAGAGCAGCAGTTGGAAACCCTGGTGGCCCCACCGTCAGCATCCAGGAGTTCTACTGCTGCTTCTGTTCGTACTTGAATTTAACAATCCGGTTTATATCAGAGGATCAGCTCATTTTTAGCTAGGATGTACCACATAGTTGCAGTCCCTGAGAGTATATCAGAGGCAGCTAAATTAGATAGAAATTAATATAGTCACAGATGACCTAGGCTCTCAAGGAAGTCAGCAGAAAAATAAAGACCTCAGAACTGCAGCTGGAGGGGCATCTGAAGAAGACAAGACCTCCAGATAAAGTCACAATAATCAATTTGCAAACTTCCCTAAGGGATAGGCAGAACTTGAGACTATACTTTCATTAGTATTGCCTGGACCCAGCCTTCCCCAAGTTTTAGAAGTCATGGGTAAGCCAAGGTTAATGATGTCAGCCATATACCCTTGCCACATACCCACTGCCCTATTGATCAATATTAGCTAAGTGGCTATACTTGTAATTTTATTGGTTGATTATTGTTTGGTCCACCTTATAGCCACATTGTAACTTTGCTCCATAAATTACCCCTGACAAAGGGCCTTAGTGGCAACCCCACTCTGGACTCTTCCTGTCTCTTAAGAGAGATCTCTCAATAAATCTTTCCTGCTTTTAACTTCTATTGTCCTTTGGAATTCATTCTTCAATTTCAGGGGAGACAGACTAAGCACATCTGACATCTAACAGGTTGGGAACAGTATTTCTCCTACATCAGTATTATATGAACTTGATTATGAATCTTACTGCTACAGAAATAGTAGTTGCTATTAGCACAGTTAAATTGTTAGGAGACATATTTAGGTAAATTTCAAGTGTACAATTTATTCATGTAAATGCTGGTTTCCTCTCCCAATTTCAGTTCCTCTATGGTAACGGCCAAGGATTTGTGAGAAAACTAATAGATTTTAGATACTTTGCAATTTCTAAAGTAGAGGGTTGGGGAAAAGAAAACACTGAGAAGCAGAAACATAGTGCTCTACACACTCTACCTAGTCACTAAGCATCTGAAGATATATTGTGGTGGTTTGGATTATGGGCTGAAGGCTTATCCCCAGCGGGTGGCACTTCAAGGGGGCAGAACCTTTACTGCTACGACAAGGAAGCTGGGTCAGGATGGTGTGTTCTTGAAGGGGATTTTGTAATGCCAGCCTCTCTTGTCTTGTTCCTGCTGCCATGAGATAAGCAGCTGCCTCCATCACAAATTCCTAGCTGGCCCATGAATCAAGCTTCACTAATACTGGAACAAGGCTCAGGAAACTGCTGTAAAGATAATTGGAAAATTAAACGCAAAAGGAGCTATGGGGCACATAAGTGAAGGCATGTGCTATCTTCCCCAGCATTAATAGGAGCATTGTTCTGCTAAATACAATTAATTACTGCCCTTTTCTTCTTTATTGTGAGATGTTATACAAATACTACTTTCACTGATTCATTGAATCAATACTAAATGCCCTGCTAGGGATGATGACACATGCCTGTAATCCCAGCACTCAGGCGGCTGAAGCAGGAGGATCACTGTGAGTTCAAGCCAGCTTGGACTACAAAGTGAGTTCAAGGCCAGCCTGGGCTGTATAGTGAGACCCTGTCTCAAAAAGCCAAAACAAAACAAACAAACAAGCTAATGTCCCTAAAAATACAATTTCCCTAAAAATACAGTTTAGGGAAATACAATTTCCCTAAACTGTACAATATTTCTTGTGTTCATAAAAATTCCATTTTAATGGGAAGAAAAGGTAACTGATACAAGTTATGCTGCATAATTATAAGTGCTATGGAGAAAAATGGAGCAGAAAACATAGAAGACAGGTCACAGTTTTAAATAGAGGAGGTCTACTAAGAATATACATAATTGAACAAAGGTACCAGAGAAATAAATGATCTCATACAGACAAGTTGAAGCCTGCACTAAGGAGAGCCAGGGGGAAGGGAGTGGGGAAGTTCATGTCATCTGAAGAATGGCTGAGACGTTTTTTAACCTGGAAGGTGGAGGACAGGGTTTAGCTGCCATCCAACACTTCATAACGGCCTTCGCAAAAATTTAGATTTTCTTTATTATTACCGTAAGGGGTTAGAACTAGATGAGAGGAGGACAGCTACAGGGAGAGTGGGGCCTCCTAGAAATGGAACTTTTCACAAGTTAGTCTTCACCATGGGCTATTTGGAAAGCAGAGCCTCTTCCTTAAAGGGTCTTAATAATTGTTTGGTTGTTATTTCAGTAGTGGTGGCGATGAAGGAATTCAAGCTTTGGAATGATAATTGGATTTATACCTTTGACATCCTTCACAGGCCAGAAAATCAGGTCCTGGTATTAAACAAACAAGCAAACAAACAAAAACAAACCAATAACGTGGTTATTCCGTGCATAGTTGCCATCTGCTGGAAAAATAAATAACTACAGTGTATAAACTATAAAATCCATTCAACAAATGTTGAAAGTTACTATATCACAGGGAAATGCAGTCAAAAGTTTTGTATTCATTTTTTTAACCTAATAAAATGTTTGTTTTAAAATTGATTGACTTTCTAGAAATTTTTTCTTTTCATTTTGAGTTTTGATCTGTATTTCTCAGATATACATCCTTGGGTTAGCAAGAGTAAATAATTTGCCATCCCTGGGATTCATATTTTATAAACTTAGGATTTTGAGAAAGAAATATCTTATTCTCTGGTGTCCTTGTAGTATTGTGAAAAATACAATGATTTAGGTTTCAGAAATACCTACTCTTCCAACTTCTCTGTCAGCATTGCTACCTCACCCATCTTCTGAAAGAAAAGTGTCTTGGACACTGAATCTGTAGCAAAGGATCAGTGTTTATCAGTTTCCAATACCTTGTGAAATATTGTGTAAAATACAAAATCATGTGATTATCTTATACTGAAAAAAAATAACAAAAATAAGTTGAATTGATGGGATGGACAGATGTGTAAAAGAGTAACTAGGGTAGGATGTTGATTGTAGAATCTCAGTTGTTGGCATATGTGTGTTCAGTTCAAACTTTAAAAAATTTTTGTATGTGTGTGCATTTTCATAATAAAGCACCGGTGGAAAATGATTCTTTTAGGTGCCGTGATAGTGTCACATCAGTTCAAAAAATCCTAAAAATTTAATCTTTCTGTAATCTTTGGTAGCTGGGTTAGAGAGAACAAGCATTGGACCAAGATAACATTTTGAGTAGCACTGATTTAAAAACGTATTTCCTTTTACAGCATATATGGGTTCTGCAGTTTTGGATTCAATTATCTATGCAATGAAAATATTTGGAAAAACTTACATCTGTACTGAATATGTGCAGACAATTTTTCTCGTTAATGTTATGTGTAACAACTATTTACACATCCTTTTCACTATATTAGGTATTACAAATATAGGCATATTAAACCGTGGTAGATTTGCACAGATTACATAAAAATACTGTATCACTTTATATAAGAAACTTGAGCATCCACAATTTTGGTATTACAGGGACTCTGAGAACCAGCTTTTGATGTATAATAAGAGACCTTGTATTACCTAATGCTAAAATAATAATAATGACAACGATGATGGTGTTGAAAAAAGTGCTATTACCTCTGTTCCACCAATGAGGAAATCTACCCATGGTCATAGTTCATAGCATTTTAGCTTGTGCCACCCTATGGACCCTCATGTTTTCTGATGCCCTACATTTTCTACCACATTATTTGCAGCTTATTAGAAGGCAGTAGCCCCAAAGTAGAAGGTAGGATGAGGTGAACAGAATTACACACGTAAAATGGTAATAGGGACTGGCTTCAAGATAGACAGGATACCCATTTTGATTGTTGCATTTAATAAGGGTAGGTCATGTTAAGTATTTATTAAATAGATAGGATGACGCTCTACAAATAATATACTAGAGATTTTAAAAATTGATTTTCTGTACCATTAAAGCGAACAAAAAAAAATCTTCCCGTCACAGAATAGGCAGAAGAAAATATTCAGCCTAGGAACTTTGACTTCCCATGAAATACTGAGTGGAGTGTGGGAAGAATGAAGAGCAGCTTGGAGAGGCGGCATGATTCACCTGTGTCTGAGGCACGGGTGTTACCAGGCTCTCACTCCGCTTTTCCCTTTCAGTGTCTCCGTGTTGCATGCTGTCATATACGTTGAAAGTCCAGGTTGTACCCAGTAATCTTTCTTGTCCTGTATTTGTGCTTGTAGTGAGTGCCTTAGTAGATTCTTTTTCTGCAGTCTCTGTAGTTACAGAATTAAGGAGATTTTGTTGTTGGATTAGGGAGATTTAAGCTATTTGGCGAGCTGCAAGATACTAATAAAGAGTGAGGATCTGCTACTAGCTGGTATTAAAAGGAAAAAGCTTTAGAACAACTTCATAGTATTTAGAAGACAATGAAAATACTATATATTTATCTTTTTAAAAAGCTATACTTTTCAAATCACATTGATGTTCATTTGGGTGTGGATTCATCCCAATCTCTACAACAGAATTGGAAGAGTTTGGCAGTTTGGGGTTTTAGATTTGCTCTGTGGGCTTTAGATTTGATATAAGGGTAAGATTAGTTCTAAAGAAGGCTCTTTTGAGATAGCTATTTCCCAGGTTACTGATAAACATCTAGATGTATCTCTTTCCTAAATTTATTTTTTTAAGTAAGAGATTACTTGCTGTCATTTTTAAATGTGACTTCTTCACAATGTGGTAAGGAATGGGCATGGTTCAAGTAGTTATTTCCAAATTTTTAGAATTCACAGATCAGTAGAAAAAGAGGCCACTTAAAGCTTTTTATATATTTTAGTATTTTTCTGCATGAGAAAGATCATCACTACAATCAAGAATCCATAATTCTGTATTAGTAATTTTATATAACAAAAAAAGAGACTGGTACCTATAGTTTCAACTTAAAATATTAAAGAAATTTAGTTTTATTAAAATATACTTTGTAAAGCTATTTGTGGTGGCACATGCCTATAATTCCAGCACTTGAGAGGCGGAGGCAGGATTGCTGTGAGTTTGAAGCTCACCTAGACTACATAGTGAGTTCAAGGCTGGACTCCATAGTGAGACCCTGTTTCCAAAAAACCAAATTAATTAATTTAATTAATTACAATATATGTACACACATACATACACACATATATGCACATGCACATACATACATTGTAATTCTTTTATTTTTTTCACTTTGAATCCATGACAACTTTATGCCATGCTGATTGAACAGCAGCCTTGGCTTCAGTAACTTTACAAAGACTATTATTGTTAAAGTCTATTATCCTCTACAAGGCTCTTGTTTAAATCTAATGGAACCAGGCACTACAGAGGCTTCATGTTGCAGCTTTCTTGAGGTTCATGGCTGAAGCAGAAGAAAGGTACAGTGTTGACGTATCGCACAAGGTCAATGTGTTTAAAACCTACAAAGAGTACAGGAAGTGCTGAGAGGGCGCAGAATAAGGAAATGATAGCAAGCTTTGGGGATGCTTTACAGAGGAGGTGGAGAGGATCAGGTACAGACTCTTCTCCAGACCTCACCTCAGGTATGGACTCCTTCTCCAGTCCTTATCCGCTCCTTGCTTTGCTTAGCCCAGTTTAGGGAGCCATAAATCAATAAAGCTCCAAAACTGGATGCGTAGTGGTGAAGAGGGGACCTGGGCTTAACTCTTGACTCCTCCATCTGTGGTTATGTGACTTTGGTCATGGGTCTTGTCTTCCTTGTGCATTTGTCTTTTACCTTTGAGATAGATACCAGCACCAACTGTATGTAGTCATGCAGATAAATGCAGCGTCCTCTCATGTTACTCTAGTCTTGGTCTCTTCGCTCCAGGCCCAGGACCATTCTTAAGACCCAGTTATATGGACTATGTCCCTTCCACCTGCTGCTCCATGGCCTCTCATCATTTCTTAGCTGTTTCAGTCTATAGTTTTCTACTCACCTCCTCAGGGGACTCTCTATGGCCTCTTCAGCCAGCATCACAGTCTTACAAAAAACTGTCATGGTACCAGGAATTCTCAGCAGTAGTAAGTCACAGGTGTGGTGGTTTGTGTATACATTTGTTTGTCCCATTACAAACAAGCTCTGGGAAGACAGCCATTGTTATTTTGCTAACCAGTGCATTCCCAGCACTGAGCATATTGCCCTGGCATAGTTTTCCTCGGTAAATATTTATTGAACAAGTGGAGAAAGTATTGAGGAACATATGAAGAGTATTGGGGGCTAAATAAGCAGTGGAATAAAAGGCTGAGAAGGTAGGTTGGGGGAGATGGACGAAAATTCATTTATTGCCTTTGGGTTTACAAAGTGACCTGATAAAAAGCCCGGTGTTTGTGTACTAGAAAACTAAAAAATTTTGATTTCTGATGAGACTAAATTCACCATTACAGATTCACTGTTACAAAGCTTTGTGAATTGATAACGCCCAATGAAATTTTTAAAAATTGTATCATTAATTCTCTAAAGATAGTGTAGATTATGAGAATCATGAGACAGTATTTTATTTGGCATTATTAAGGAGAAAAATGTGTCTCTTCTAAGTGGGATGCTTGTACTTTCACACTGTTTTCCTGGCTGAACACATCCTGGCAGGCTTCCCAGAAACCATCTCAAAGATAGCCACAATGATTTGGCAAGCAGACAATGTTTTTCTCGCCATTATAAAATCTTTAGAAGCAAAGAAGCAATGCATGGTTTGGATCAACAGCAATGTGTGAACAATAAGTGCTTCTGTGGAAATGCATCTTTGAAGTCTTATTTGGACAACTGAGCAGACTTACCCTTTACAGATATAGTTTCTCATAACAGTCATCAGATGATTTTATTATTCATTTACCATGACCTCAGGACAGTGATGGCGAATCTTTTAGAACTTTCAATGATAACAAATAGCCCTCTGTGGCATGTGTACCATAGGTTTTCCACCACTGCTTTATGACATTCAGTGATCTCTTTGTGATGTATAAATTGAGCAGGTAAATGGGAAGAGTGGCAATTGCTGCTCAGAGCGAATCCCATGTACAAGTTACAATTCAATGAAGTGTAACATAAGTATAATATAGTTTCCTGAAGTTTGGTTCCTAACCCCCGACGCTGAACTGGTTCTATGCTCAATGACATTTTCACAAGAAGGTCATTGATTGATAATTCCACAGGTGTTGGCTAGCACCCAGGAAGACCATTGGGTGCCAAGATGTGCCTGTTATATAAGATAAATCTGTGAAGAGCATTTTGTTTTTGGAGACCAAAAGTCATGATTCAGTCTTTTCCCAAAAATTTTGTGACTTTGGGTCAGTCATTTGTTTCCTTACTCTGTGGAAAATAAGCAATAATCTAGAAAGCACAGGGTGTAGTATAGATTGAAGGAGCCAGTGGTTAAGAACTCTAGGGAGACAGATTATTTGCCCATAAATGAGTTTGCCGATGTACGTGGTTCCCATGGCAGCTTCTGCACCAACATGGCCCCTCACAGGTCTACTAGATGGAATTTCACAGAGCATCCTAGGGTTAGAGGAGAAAGCTGGGGGGTAGCACTCAGTCTGAAGGCCTAGGACAGCACTGCACATATAAGCACACTGGCCTACTTGTAACTCCATAGAAGGATTAGATATTCGATAGTTAGGCAAAACCCATCATTGTTACATAGTCTCATAACTCATATCTGCTGAGGTGAATCAGTAAGCCCCCAAATTCGGTTGCATAGTGGTAAGGAGGAGACCTCCAGAGCAAGACTGTCATTTCAACAAAACAGCACAAATGATGTAAATTATTAGGTCTATTATGTTAATTAAATTTTATTTTCCTAGAATACCTCTCACCCTCTTCCCTTGAGGCATCCCTCGTTGTTCTTCCTTTCCTCTAGGATGCCTTTCTGTCTGCAACTCAAATGGACAACATCCACATTTTAGTACTTCTTTCCTCTAAGCATATTATAGAAAATTGCTAATAATTACTGGGTCATTATACAAATTGTACATAGATGGATGGGTTTCACAGCTTTAAAGTCTATGCTAGGTTTATTAAAACCTCTGCATTCCTATCCACTGTTCTACTCAATAGTCCTCTAATATGCCACTTCCACGCGTCTCTGTGGCCTCTGGCATGAGATTGCATTCTAGTCCCCACTGTTTCATCTCGTGGTTGCTTCTCACTTTCCCTCACAGTGAGCCCTGCCCTGAGGCAGTTGATCAGTTTCTTCTCCTCATAAAGCTAGCCTCCCTGCCCTCTGCAACATCATATATGACCTTTTCTTTTTCTTTCTGCAATGCTGTTTTCTCCTCAGTTGGCCCAGACAGGACCCATAGAATGGTAAATTGGTAACTCTTACTCATTTATTAATTATTTAAATTGCACAAGGTCATGAATAGAAGACTTAAATCATTACTCAAGCCAACCAGACCACTCATTCACTGCTCATTTCTCATTCCAGGGATTATTTTGTGTTTGCTATGTGTTTGGCCTTGTGCTTGGGTGCTGCGTATAGTGTGGTGAATAAAACAGTCTGTGGTTTTATGGAATTTACTGTTTAGTAAGTGAAACAGTTATGAATCAGAAATTTTAATTAGCTGTCGGTACAGTATAAACAATTTCAATAAAGGAAAAAGTAGAGGTTCTGCAATAGTGTACACCCCAGAATCTGGCTAAGCCAGGGCAGCTGGGGGAGAAATCTCTGAGACAGTCAACTGATTGGGGATCAGTACTGGGTCCTGGATTTGTTAGCGAACAAAGTCTGCTCTTTGTTCGGGTGCTCCCCTTTCATTTTGAGGAGAAAGACAATAAATACATGTCAGCTGGTAAAAAGAAAACCAGAGGAAGATTAGATCGTAAAGATGATAATTATATAATAATGAAATGGACATGTGAAGCTTTTTCAGAGCAGTGGATCTAGAACACAAAGTTTGAGTAAGAGAGATAGTTTGGGACATTTCACAGACTAGAGACCCAAATCTGGAGCTTGTGTGAAATGAAAATGTAGTGATTGTGCAAGTACTTACAATGCCACCACTCTTCCTGGTGGCATTGTAAGTACTTGCAAAGCTGAGAGCTCCACAAGTCACTGGTAACTGACAGCGTGACATCCTGGAGAGGATGTAGGCATCACTTGCTCCTTTGTGAGTAGGACCAAGAGAACGGTTCTTCATTCCTACTTGCAGGTCCCTGCAATTCCTCCCGTCATGTAAACACTTTCATTTTGGCTTTCCAGATGGCACTACTTACTGTTTTTTTTCAGTTACTACGTGTTTATTTATCCATCTCCTGTCTTCTCTTTCACAGTCATCCCTCTCTTAGAGACCTAGAGACTAGATGCCTCCATAATTATTTTTAGCATTAAACATTTTAGTGTCTTTGGATAGTCATTACCGTCTCAAAAATTTTTTTTGTTAAATGCTTACTAAGGGACAGACTATATTAGGCACTGGATTTATTAGCGAACTAATCAATGTCTTTTCTGTTCGTGCTTATCTTCTATTTTAGGGAGACAGTAAATACATGTCAGGTGGTACAATTACTAAAAAGGGAAAAAGAGCAAGATAGAAGCATGAGGATGATGGATGAAGTGGTGGGGTCATAGAGCCTTCTGTCCTAAGGAATGACTGTGCTGAGACCTATGTGAAGTAAATCTTGTGAATATATGAGTGTATTATCTATTGCTTTGTGACAGATGTGCAGCTTGAAACAAATAAGTATCATCTCACAGTTTTTCAGAATTGAGAATCTAGGAGCAGTTCATCTGGGTGTTTCCACCTAGGGTGTCTCATGAGATTACAGTCAGGCCGTCAGCTGAGACTACAGCCATTCAAGGTCTATGTGTAACTCAGCTCACTGACAAGGTTCAGGAAAGACCTCGATTCATTACAGCTTGTTACAGGAGGGCCTCACTTCCTTGCCCTATGGCAGCTTATTTCCCCCAGGGCAAGTGATAAGGGACAGAGAGGAAGAGAAAGTGTCATAGACTGTTAAAATGTAATGTCTGAAGTGACATAGTTATTTTTCCTAACTCTTATGTGCCTTTAAGTACTTCTTTTTTTATTGATTTTTCTCCTTTATTGTTTGAATGTAATTTTTCCATTTAACTTTTGCTACCTTCTCTCATGTTTTTTTCTCATTCAAGCTCCCTAAAAGAATAGTTTATGTTTGATATATTAACTTTATCGCACCTTGTCTTGTGGTCTCCCTATTGCAGCTCTCACTCCACCTCTCCTATAAATCTGTGCCAGAGGTGCGCTGGTGATGATAATCAAATCTCTTCATCTTAGGTGTGGTTCTCTAGGGGGATAAAGAAGGCAAAAACATAAGTTCATTGTGTCCTTCTAAATTGTGGTTTGATTACTTAGTGCTATATAGCTCTCTTTTGGCCGAAGATGTTGGAAAATTAAAATGCCTGCCAACTTAGAGTAATGGCAAAAGTTTTTCTGAAGTCAATTTTAAGATACTTATAGTGTGTTTTAAAAATGTGTTGTGGGTCTTGCTTTATACACATTACTAACTTTATAAAACTTGGATGTTTTAACTGGATAATTTCCTATAGAAATAATGTTGCGTAGAACACTTAAGTATTATTGTATCAGTCAAGAGACAAGTTACACAATAATTAAACAGGGAAAATTCAAAATACAAACAATGAGGGATTGGCTAGTATGGATAAAAACAACTTGAAAGAATATTGGAATCTCAGAGGAGCATGCAAGGAAGAGTGAAATCTGAAAAAGGCCCCTACTGTTCTTTGCCAGCCCATCACGAGGTGTGGAATCCAAACCTCATTAAAATACAGCACGGCAGAGAAAATTCACTGAAGTGTCACACTGGTGGGACTCCAGAATCTGCCTTCTGAGATTCTGGAGAGAAATCATCCTAGGGAAGTGGTACACTGCAGAATGTACTGGGGAATGGTACATTTGGATTCTCACCCTCAGGGATCTGGCTGTGGATGGGTCAGTGCCACCAACTGCAGGGGAGAAAAGAACCAGGGCCCTCTGTCTTTAGTGGCCCTCTTCTAGCATCCTGTACTGAACTGCTTAAAATTGTGCTTGCAGTGGCAAGCAGAAACATTGAAATGACACTCAGGATTTGGAAGCAGATTTATTTACATCCATGGGCAATGATTGGGATCATTCCCAAAACATCAAACCCTAATCTCTGGTGGTCTAAGGCTTATATGGGATAAGCAAGCAGAAAGTACAGAGGCAGAATGGCTTGTCAGTTGGGGATTGGTTCTTACAATATGCATCATAGTGACCAGCTATGCATCACAGTGACCTGCCATTTCTAAGAGACAAAAGTAGCAGGTACTGTAAGCAGAACTATTACCTGGGCAGCTGAGGTATACTGACTGGGAGGAGGGATCCTCTGCTACATGCTGACTGGCACAGGTAGAGGGATGAGAGTGTAGATTTGGAGCTGAAAAGCAGCAGACTGACAACTGACACAGTCAGCCTCTTGACTGCTGCACTTTCATATGTTTAAGAAACAGCTACTACAGAAGTTTTTTACATATATATATAGAGTCTGTCACAAATGTGTATGCATTTCACGAAAAGAAAATCTCATATAAGTACTTTAATACTAAATTTATTGAGACATCATGAGATTAATGCAAGTTAACTTTGTCCTTTACAGTTACATCAGGTACTCAAAGTAGTGGACATTAGCTTTCATTTTTATTTTTCTTTTCCTGAAGTATGTATACATACACTAAAGGTGTGTGATATAATTTAATATATGAGCATACATGTAATTGTATGTATACAGTTTATAAGATTACATATAATTATCTCAAATATCTTATAAACAATATATAAATATAATTATATAATATATAAGCAATTTTATGTATAATTTGTGTGTATATATACGTATGTATACATATACAATTTATTGATATTGTTTGTCACTGCATAAGGAGAATAATAGTCTTAGACAAAGAAGGGGCATAGAGTTTTGAAGTAGGTAATTCCATTCTTAGATAAAACAGATAGTCAGTTATCTTAATTTAATTTTCCTTGATCTAGAAATATTAAAGACTATGTTCTTATATCTGCTATTTAAGAATTAACCTGTTTTGACTGATAGACATAAAAATAAGATAGAAAGACTTTACAGTAGTAAATATCTGAGCCAGTCCTGGTAAGGAAAGAGGAAGCATTGTGTGGATGTATTATACATACTTGTTTAATGCAGAATTTAGTAAGACTTCAGCAAGTAAGTTAGTTAACCAAAATATGTGAGTATCAGCAATATTTTTGCCATTAGTGAAAGTAGGAAACAAGGAGAATAATTTGTATAAATGACTTTAAAAGGGAAGAACTAAAGTAGTGGGGCAGAAGTTTGGGGTCGGACAGGTGAGTCCTTACCTGTATGAAATGTCTGTGCTCCTTACCAACATACAACAGGCACTGTGGGATGGTGTGAGTGGTGCAGTTATAACTTGAGGTACGGGGTAGTTCCGTGTTAAGATTCAATTTTTAGGGTAAAAGCTGACGTGAATTTCTTGCCAGAAGTTGTGTAACTGCATTTAATTATAGAAGGTGCATGAATAGTCTTTCATGTTCTTCTTGAGGATCTTTTGTCATCATAAGCAGAAGAAAGCAAGAAGAAAAAGCAAGATCATGTGACTTGTGTAGTATTATTTGAAATAATGATGAAAAAGTGTTTAATAATGTATGTAATTTTTTTTTAGATTTATAATTTAGAAGGAAAGAGATATTTCAAGTCATATCTTGGTGTCTCTTGTGAAATATGACTTTATCATCTCTCTTCCTATTTCATGAGCATCTATCTCTGTGGCTGTCATTCTTTGTTTGTACTTAATACCTTACCTCATGTTAGTGGACAATTTGAACCGTAACCTGAACATGTTATGTTTTTCATAGTATCTCTTGCTAGCTAGAAGAGTGTTAAAAGTTTGGAGAAAGAGTGATGCAATCAGAGATAAGGGCAAATGTACATTAACCTCTCAGGTGTGGTGCAGTTTGGATTAAGAACTGCATATGATGGCTATTGACTTGGACCCTAAATATTATTGGTCTTTGTATCCTCACTCAAATGTTAGGAGACACTCTCTGTTTAACATTAGCTGGAACTGTCAAGTACAGGTAGGGAAACTGGGTTCATACCTCTGATTACTTTTGCAACCCTTTTTTTCCTGTTTCTGTTTTATAAACAGAAATTTATTTCTCACAGATTTGCAGGCTAGGAAGTTCAAGATCAAAGTGCAGGCAGATTTGGTGCCTGGTGAGGTACTTCTAATTTACAGACAGATGTCTTTCTGCTGTCTGCTTACATCCTGGAAGCACTGATGGGGCTTTTGGGATCCCTTTACAAAGGCACTGATCTCATTTATGAAGACTCCAGCCTAAGGGATCCAGATGCCCATTACCTTCAGGTGATGCCATGTAGGCCAAAGTCAGATCATCGTGCAGGTTCCTCAGCACCGTATACAGCATCTCAATGTTTTTATCATTTGAGAGATTTGGGGCTTCCGTTGTGACATGAATTTCTAGGTATTAAAGATTTTTAATTATTATAGAGTGTAGTGGATTGATAACTGGTGGTCAACTTATAACCCCCAGCTGAATTGAGTGAGTGGTGCTGGGTGTGGGAGGCCCACCTGA
>NW_004955479.1:4290963-4298042 GCF_000276665.1 Chinchilla lanigera | reverse complement strand
CCTTGCAAAATAAGCCCCAAACCAACACATAGAGTATTTGGTATTGCTAGACAGCTGCAAGTCAAGTGGTGTCGGTGTTCATGCTTAATTATAAATGAGTTTTATTTTATTTGTTTTTCAGGTTTTTTTAAAGAGTGACCGGGTGGCCAGAATGGTACAGAGTGGAGGATGTTCTGCCAATGACTTCAGGGAAGTGTTTAAGAAAAACATAGAGAAACGTGTGCGCAGTTTGCCAGAAATAGATGGCTTGAGCAAAGAAACAGTGCTGAGCTCATGGATAGCCAAATATGATGCCATTTACAAGGGTGAAGAGGACTTGTGCAAACAGCCGAACAGAATGACCCTAAGTGCCGTGTCCGAACTTATTCTGAGCAAGGAACAACTCTATGAAATGTTTCAGCAGATTCTAGGTATTAAAAAACTAGAACACCAGCTCCTCTATAATGCATGTCAGGTAAGAACTCAGGGGTGGTTTGCATCCCTGTCTGACTCATAGAATGAGCAAATGTTCCTGAGCCTGTGAGGATGTACTTCCCATTATTGCTTTTTCTGGAAAGTTGAATGCAATTGAATTTTAATAGTGATATTTGAAAAAAGTCTTTGATAGAACAGGATATCTGTCTCTTGTCCAGGAAATGATTTTCCCATGTGCCCTCTTTTGGGATGTAAAATTTTTACCTGTTGGGTTTACGTGGGGCATGCCCTGAATAGTAAAATGACAGTCATCTGTTACCTGAAGAGCCTTGGCTGTTTATATTAAGTAGTTTCTCTTCAGTGTAAAATAATTTTCCATAAAGATGTGATACCAGTCCTGAGTTTTATGGAAGTAATTGAAATTTCAAATTTTTCTTTAACATAGATTAAAATATTGATGATGATTGGTAAAGCTATATAATTTAAAGGCATGGCAAACTTAAAAATATATTTCTGGTGAAGCTTAATTCAAATCAGGCATATGAAAAATTGGTCTCTTGTTCATGTTTTTCAGTTTTAGACCATATGATTTGTCTAATAATGTATTCCTTCTGTATTTACAGGTTAGCCTATTTTGAAGTCTACATTGTTTAACTTTACCTCAATATACAAATTAAGTTAACAAAATACCTGCATTTTAAAATTCATATGTTCATTAAAAACTACTGTGTATAATATACATTTGTTTATTTTGCACCTTTTCTGCAAATATATTTCTCTTAATTTCTCCATTCTATCCATATACTTTGTTTTGCATTACTGATTTATGGTTAATTTCACATGAATAAATTAACAATTAATTGCAAAGCAGTGTAGAACCTTAACCCTGTGAACAATTCATGTATTCACCATAATTGTTCTTACTGTGTCATTAAACCAGGTGGTGGTTCAATAATAGTGGACGGTGACTGTAAAACTAAAGTATTCTACCTTAAAAGATAAATACAGCTAGGACTTCGCACTCTTTAAAGAAAGTAGTAGCTCACTTGTATATTTTAATGTTACTGAACATAGCTTCGTAGTACGATTCAGATTCAGTAGATACTTATAGACAATTTATTCAAGCAAAACCTTCACTTATGTATTACAGAAACAAAACTGAGCAAAATAAGATCTTCGTTCTCCATGATCCAAACTCTAAGTGAATTAATACTTATGCATTAGAATTCATACTGGATTTTATAGGGTGATAAAAATATATTCCTGTCTACCTATGGGTTTATGTTTATTAATGCAAAATAGCTTGAATTAATACTTTGCCAAATTTTTAAATCAGTCCTACAGCCAAGTTTGGACCTACTATCTTCTGTGACTTGGAAAATACAGTGTTTCTAATTCAAGTCAACAACTATTATAGTGGATTTCTTTATTTTTTTCTTTCACTCTTATCAATATTTGCCTCATTTATTTTGATACTCTCAGGAAAATAAATATTTATTAGGATTTTTCTGTTTTCTTTTGGAATTGACTTCATCACTATGTGATATTCTTTATACCTGATAAACTTCTTTTCTCTAAAATCTACTTTATTTAAACTAGTATAGCTATTACAGCTTTCTCTTGATTAGCGTTAGCATGAAGTATAGCTTCACCATCAGTTTACTTACTTTTTTTTTTAGAACTGGGGACTGACTTGGGCCTCATTCATGCTAGGCAAGCAGTTTACCACTGAGCTACCCAGCCCTTTTTAAATTTTGAGTCAGAGTCTCAATAAGTTGCCTAGTCTGGCCTTGAACTTCTTAGTCTTCTTACCTACATCTCCTGAGTAATTGTGGTTACAGGAAAATGCCATCATACTTAGCTCTTCACCTGTTTATTTGAAATGTGTTTTACTTTTTAAAGTGAGCTTCTTGTAGGAAGCACATAATTGGGTCTTGTAAGTTTTGTTTGGTTTTTCCCATACTGTTAGCTTTTAGTGACTTTTTATTGTTATTATTTAATGTTTAAAAATTTCTTAAGTTTATTGATAGAATTTAGGTATACATACTGATCACATTTCATGGGGAATTTGTACCTGTACATGATATAATTCAATTCTTTTTTTCCCCATTCCAGTACCCTCCCTTTAGGCTCTCTTCCCTTCCTCATTTACAGAAGGTTTGTTTCTATTTTTTCCTCCTTTTCTTTTTTTCCTTCCTTCTTTTTCTTCTTCCCCTTCCCTAGTTCCCCTTCCCACTTGAAGATAGTTTTTTCTATTTCACAATTTCTATTACATATTTTGGTCCTTATTTTCACTTTTGTTTTCTTATACCAGAAACAATGCAGTATTTACACATGTGTGTCCATGTCCATTTATTTCACTTAAGAATATGGTCTCAAGGTGCATTGATTTACCTAAAAATGTCGCAAGTTTACCCTTCTTTATGGCTAAGTAGTACTCCAGGAATAAGAAAAAGAAAACCTGCTTTAGTTGTTCATCAGTTAATGGGCATTTGTGGTATTTCCAAGATTTAGTTATTACAAACTATACCGCTATAAACATGAGTGTGCATATATTACTGTGGTATAATTCTTTGAAGCCTTTCTGGAAGATACAAAGAAGGGGAATAGCTGGGTTGAATGGCACTTCTAGTCCTAGTTTTTTCATGAATCTCTATATGAATTTGCATGGTCATTGCACCAGTCAACACTCTCACAAACAGTGGAAAAGGGTTACTTTTTCCCTACAGCCCTGCCAGCATTTGTTATTGGTTGATTTCTTTATAAAATCCATTTTTTTTTTGAAGTGAGATGGAATCTCAGCATGGGTTTTTTTCACAGTGTGTAATTCTCTTTTTTTAATTTTAAAGAGAAAAAAAACCTAAAAGTTTCAAAACAGGTTCATAGGAGAGTTACAATAATTAATACATTGCATGTTGTTGTCTTTGTAGTAGTTATTCAGACTACAAGATATAGGCATGCTGTCTTGTCCAAACAATATTATCACAAACCCTTTTCAGTGAACTAAGAGAAGCTAGCTGTATAATTATCTTAACTATCATATATATAAAAATATATTTTTTTCTTTTTCCCTTTCTTCCTTTCCCCTTTCTCCCATCACAGTTTTTTTTTCTTTTGAACAGTTTCTCCCCATTTCACAATATCTGTTGTACATTTTGGACCTTGTTTACTTGTTCAGTCTCTCACATGAGCAAGACAATACAATGTTTACCTGTAAGGGTCTAATTTATTTCACTTACGAGTATGGTCTTAAGTTGCATCCATTTACTTATAAAAGTCTCCAGTTTCTCTTTATTCGTGGCTGAGTAGTACTCCACTGTATAAAAAACCCCACATCTTTTTAGCCATTCCTTGGTTGATGGGCATTAGGGTTGTTTTCAAGATTTAGCTATTACAAATTGTGCTTCTACAAACATGGGTGCACATATATCATTGTGGTATGAAGTGTTTAATTTTTCTGGGAAGATACCCAGAAGGGGAAAAGCTGGGTCAAATGGGACCTTAATCAGCGTTTTTAAGAAATCTCCACACTGATTTCCACAGTGGTTATACCAGTACATATATACTTCCACCAACAGTGGAGAAGGACTGTTTTACCCGCAGTTCCTCCAGCATTTGTTATGGGTTGATTTTTTGCTGATAACTATTCTTTCTGGGGTGAGATGGAATCTCAGTGTTGTTTTAATTTACATCTCTCAGGTGACCAATGATGCTGAACATTTTTTCATTTATTTATTTGCCATTTGTATTTCTTCATCTGACAAGCGTGTATTTTCAGATGCCCATTTTTGGATTGGGTCTTTGAATTTGGGAAATCTGATTTTTTAAAATTCTCTATGTCCACTAGATATAAGTCCTTTGTCTGAGTGAGAAATGACTATAATTTTTTCCCACTCGTCTTTTCTGTCTCTTGGGGATTCTTTTGTTGCTCAAAGCTTTTTAATAAGGTGAGATCTCATTTGTTGATTCTGTGGAATATTTCTCTTGTAGACTGAGTTTTGTTCATGAAGTTTCTGCCTATACCTTTGTCTTGAAGATTTCCACCCATTTTCCATTCCAGTAAATTTAGTGTTTCTATTTTAAGATTTAGATATTTGATCCATTTTGACTTTAGTTTAGTACATAGTGATAGACATAGGTCTAGCTTTAATCCTCAGCATGTGGAAAGCTCATTTTTCCAGCACCATTTATTAAAGAGAGTATCTTTCTTCCAGGGAACATATTTGGCTCCTTTGTCAAAGATAAGGTGGCTGAGTGTGTTTGGGGTTGTGTCTGCATCTTCTGTTCTGTTCCACTGATCCTCCTCAGGCCTGTTTTTATGTTTTTTTGTTTTCGTTTTTGCACCAATACTATGCTGATTTTATCACAGTAGCTTTGTGGTATAACTTCAGGTCTGGACTTGTGATGCATCTTGACTTGTCTTTGTTGCCCAGAATTGCTTTTGCTATTCTAGGTCTCTTCTGTTCTAAATGAATTCCAGGAGTGTTTTCTCTAGATATGTGAGATAAGCTAATGGTATTTTGATTAGGATTGCATTAAATTGGTATAGCAGTTTTGGGACTATTTCCATTTTGACTATGTTGGTTCTTCCTATCCAAGAGCAAAGGATATCTTTCCATTTTCTGATATGCTCTTTGGTCTCCTTTATTAGGACACTATACTTTTTACTGTATAGATCTTTTAAAGCCTTTGTTAGACTGATTCCTAAGTATTTCATTTTTAGATGCTATTGTGAAGGGTAAGCTTTCCCTGATTCACCCTTCGTGAATTTGTTGCTTGTATACAGGAATGCTATGATTCTTGAATGTTGACTGTTTATCCTGCTATACTACTAAATTTGGATATTAAATCTACAAGTTTTTTGATGGATTTTTTGAGGTCTTCTATGTAGAATATCATGTCATCTGCAAAAAATGATAATTTAACTTCTTGCCCTATCCTTACTCCTTTTATTTTTTTTTTCTTTTGTCTAATTGTTGTAGCAATTATCACTGATATTTCCAGGTCTATTTTAAGTAAGAGTGTCTTGTTCTTGATTTTAGAGTGAAAGCTTTTAATTTTTGACCAACTAATATGTTAGCTGTTAGTTTGTCATATGTTTCTTTTATCAGATAAATGTAAAGAAAATTTATTCCAATTTTCTCTGTGGATCTCATGAATGAGTGTTGGACATTGTCAAAAACTTTTTCTGCATCTATTGAGATGATCATACAATTTTTGTGTTTCATTCTGTTAATATGGTTTATTACATTTATTGATTTACATATGTTAAACCATCCCTGCATCTCTTGGATGAATCCTACTTGGTCATGATATAGAATCTTCTAGATAATTTGCTGCATTGTGTTTGCCAGTATCTTATGAAGGATTTTTATGTCTATGTTCATTAGGAAGATTGGCCTATAGTTTTCTTTTTGGTTGCATTTTTCTCTGCTTTTGGAATCAGGCAATACTTCTAGGAATGATTTTGGAAGTACTGTTTCCAAAATTTCAGTTTCTTTAGAGAGTTTTAGCATTAGTGACTTTAGTTCTTCTCCAAGTTTCTTGTAGAATTTAATAGTGATTCCATCAGGGCTTGGGCTTTTCTTCATTGGTAAATTTTTAATTACAGTTTCAGTTAAATTGGCTGACAACAGGTTATTTAAAATTTTTATATCTTCATGGTTTAGTTTAGATAATTAGATTGTGTCCAGAAATCTGTCAATTTCTTTGGTATTTTTCATTTTATTAGAATATAGGTTCTCATGGTAGGTATTGATGGTCTGGATTTCTCTGGGTTCTGTTCTGATTTCCCCCTTTTCATTTGTAGTTGCTTGAATTTGTGTTTTTTCTTTCCTCTTTGTGAGGAGGTTGGCTAATGGTTTATCAATTTTGTTTATTATTCAAAGAACCGTTTTTCAATTCATTGATTCATTGTATTGTTTTCTTCGTCTCTATTGCATTAATTTCTGCTCTTTATAATTTCCCCTGTTGTTCAAGCTTTGGGTTTGGTTTGTTCTTCTTTTTCTAGAAGTTAGAGGTTCTACACTAGGTTATTTATTTGAGCTTTTTCTGCTTTCCTGATGTGTGAATTCATTGCTTAAAAATTCCCTGGTAGGATTGCTTTTATTGCATCCCATAAGTTTTGGTATGTTGTATCAGCATTATTGTTTAATTATATATACTGTTTAATGTCATCTTTAATTTCCTCTGTGACCCATTTCCTCTCCATTGACTTAAATATGTTATGTCAGTTTAAATATATGGTCCATTCTGGAGAATGTCCTGTGTGCACATGAGAAGAATGTGTATTCTGATATTTTGTGGTGGAACACTCTGTAGACTTCTGGCAAGTCCATTTGTTCACAGGTTTGGTTTAATTCTAATATTTCTTTGTTTATTTTTTGTCTAGTTGATCTATCTGTGAGAGAGTACGGTATTAAAGTCCCCTATTAGAACTGTGTTAATACTTACTTGGTTTTTCATGTCTATTAATATTTGTTTTATGTATTTGAGTGAACCTGTGTTTGGTGCATAACTGTTTGTGATTATTATCTCTTCTTTTTGGAATTTTCCCTTAACAAGTGTGCAGTGACTTTTTTTGTCTCCTTTGACCAGTTTGGCTTAAAGTTTGAATTGTGTGAAAATAGAATAACTACCCCTGCTTTTTTCTGGGTTCCTGTGGC
>NW_004955479.1:4289278-4290613 GCF_000276665.1 Chinchilla lanigera | reverse complement strand
AAGATAGTTTTGTTGGGTACATCAGTCTGCGTTGAAGATTGTTTTCCTTTAGAGCGTGAAATACCTCGCTTCAAGCTACCCTTCATTTTAGGGTTTGATTTGAGAAGTCTGCTGTGATTCTGATGAGCCTGTCTTTATAGGTGATATGTTTCTTTTCTCTAGCTGCTTTTAATATTTTGTTCTGCTCAGTTTCTGGAATCTTGATTATTATATGTCTTGGTGTAAATTATTTTGGTCCTGACTATTTGCAGTTCTATATGATTCAATTTTTTGTATGACAAATTGTTTATTCATTTTTGGGAAATTTCCTGCCATTATTTCTGTGAAGAGTTTTTTAATGGCTTTTGCACTGCCTCCAGCTTTCTTCATGTTTCCAGTCAGTTTTATGTTGTTCTTCTTTGCTTCAGCCTATAGCTGTTGGATTGATTTTTTGTGGTCTCTTGTGAGTTTTAAGATATCTTTCTTTTCCTGGTCTCTAGTTGCATTTTTGTTTTCTATATCTGATACTCTATCCTTGCCTTTATTCAGTCTGCTGCATATACTCTCTGTGTAGTTTCTAATCTTCTGCATTTCTCTTTGGATCTGTTTCATTCATTCCATTTCTTATCTATGTTTGGAATTCATAGTTTCCATGGTTTTCTGGAGCTCCTCTATTTGTTTTTCTGTGTTTACTTTAATGGCTTTTTTTTTTTTTTTTTGTCTTTTTGAGACAGGGTCCTGCTATGCAGTTCAGGCTGGCCTTGAGCTCATTTTGTAGCCCATGCTGGTCTTGAACTCACAGTGATCCACCTGCCTCAGCCTCTTGAGTGCTGGGATTACAGGCGTGCGCCACCACGCCCGGCAAATGTCTTTCATTTTGATAGTTATTTCTTTTTGCACTTTAGAGGTTATTTTTGTTTGTTTGTTTGTTTGTTTGTTGTCTTTTTGAAACAGGGTCTTGCAGTGCAGTTCAGGGTGGGCTTGAGCCCACATTGCAGCCCAGGCTGGTGTCGAACTCACAAGGATCCTCCTGCCTCAGCTTCTTGAGTGCTGGGATTAGAAGCATGCATCACCATGCCTGGCTAGAGATTTTTTTTATGGCCTCTTCCATTTGTTTTTTCACTTTTGCTGCTATCATTTCAGAGAGTTCCATTTGTTGGTTTCCAAGTTCGTTTATCTCTTTGTACTCTGGACTTATCTTGGGTGGACTGGTTGTTTGGCATTGCATTTTGCTTCTTTGCTTCTCAATTTCTATTTTCTGTTTTATTTTGTTTTTTGTTATGGAGGCCTGTTTCGCAGATATGCACTGGGAAGGCCCAAAGGTCAGTGGTGGAAGCTACATAGTCTGTACCAGCG
>NW_004955479.1:4287151-4288445 GCF_000276665.1 Chinchilla lanigera | reverse complement strand
GATGAAGGATCTGTGCTAGCAGGCTGAGGGGTATGAACTGGAGCCAGGAAGTGACGCTCCAAAGTAAAAACCAGAGCTCCCCGCAAAAGTACCGCTGTCGTCCTCAGCAACAATGAGGTCCCAAGCTCTCTGATGATGAGGAAAGAGTTCTCATCAGGAAAGGCAAACCAGCAAGCTTCTCCAGGAGACTCAGCAGTGCACCATTTTCCCCTCTGGAGTCCGGAAGCTATGCTCAAAGTGAGGACCAGAGCTCCCCCAAAGTGAATCAGTCATTCTCAGTGACAAGATTCTTAATTCCTTGGATGATAACAGCCGAGTTCATCAGGAAAGACAGCATGACAAACTCCTCCAAGAGAACCAACAGCTCCTTACAGCTTTTAACTGCACCCAACAGCTTTGCAAGTCCCAGCAGCCTCTCGTTCTTCTCCATTCCTGCTTCTTACGCTGCTGGCAACAATCCCCAGGTGGGCCTCCCACCCCCAGCACCACAGTGATTCAATTCTGTTGGGTGTTACAAGTTGACCACCGTTGTCAATCCATCACAGTCCACCCTTGGTCAACTTGATAACTGTACATATTTCCTTAATGCATAGTTTCTAGTGGCAGATTTGTGAAAAGATAACATGCCTTAGTCTGTTCAGATTTACCTTAATATAACGATTACATACATACAGTTTTTTGCACTCATTACTGTAAAAAAAAACAAAATTTTAAAAGGGTGACCAAAAGATTAAAACACAATACTTGGACTGATTAATCTGATTACAAACGTATATTTAGAAAAATGACATTAAAATCATATTAAAAGAACTATTACAATCATAGTCCTTGCTTCCAATTAATTTTTACAACACATGGCAAGACTAAAAAACAGGGATCTCCTGCAATTTAAATACACTGTTCAGGTGAAAAGTTTCAATTCAGTTTTTCAGTGTCCTGTTCTTAACAACAACATTCTCCTCTGTCAACCTTGTAAGCCAAAGCTCCATTAGAACCACTGGTCAAATTCATATCATTCCACTGCAATATCTCTAAACACAAGCAAAATACAGACCAAATTTCTGCCAAAGCAAAATATACTACCTGGGATCCAGCAGCCAGTGCAGTTCTTCTGAATTGAAGCCCCCTGAGCTTCATCTTAACCAGCAGCAGAAGAGGCAGAACTGAGGAAGAAATAGAGAAAGTATTGGGAGCTGGAGAGGCTGTGGGAGCTGGTAGAAGGTTGGGAGCCTATTGGAAGCTCTTTGGGAAGCTGTTAGAGAGCTGCTGGTTCTCTTGGGCTGTTCTGCTGGAG
>NW_004955479.1:4221729-4285853 GCF_000276665.1 Chinchilla lanigera | reverse complement strand
AGAAATAGAAGATACAGTGTTTACTCACATGAAAGTCTCATAAAGTCAAGGGAGATAGTTAAGAGGATGAGTAGAATAAAACAAAAGGAAAGTTAGAGATCACCTGTTGGTTTATACTGCTAATGTTGCATGGGGTATTTTCATGCCTCTACTTCAGCCCATCCATCGTGTGTGCCTTAGTCTGGGTCCTACTGTGTCACTAGTTTTCTCACAGGTCTTCAGGCCCTGAGTCCCAGCAGTGGAAGGAGGTAGGGCAGGCCGGATCTCAGACCTCTCACCAGCTGTGCCTTCCCTGGTCAAAGGCGGAAGTGGTCAGTAGTTTTTTTAATTTTCATTTCTTGAATGACCAGTGGTGTTGAACATTTTTTCATATATTTATTTGCTGTTTCTACTTCTTCATCTGAGAAGTGTCTATTCATTTCACATGCCCATTTTTGGATTGGGTCTTTGGGGTGTCTGATTTTTTTTTTTTTTAGTTTATTTTATATCCTAGATATTAGTCCTTTGTCTGAAGACTAGCTGGTAAGTTTTTTTTCCCATACTATAGGTTATTTCTCTCTGTTGGTGGTTTTTCTTTGTGCAAAAGCTTTTTAATATGATGAGATCACAATTGTTGATTCTTTGTGATAGTTCCTGTGAGACTGAGGTTTTGTTCATAAAGTCTTTGCCTACATCAGTGTATTCAGGAGTTTTATGTATTCCCATCTTCCAATAGATTTAGTGTTTATTTTAATATTTAGATCTTTGATCTTAACCACTATAATGAAAATTTGGTACATCTTGATCAATGTTCAAACAGCATACCTCACATAATTAGAGAAAACAATTCTGAAATTCATTTGGAAGCAGAAGAACCCTAGAATAACAAATGCAATCCTGGGCAACAAAGACATGGTAGGAGGCATTACAATACTTAACTTGAGATTATACTATAGAACTACTGTGATAAAAGCAGCATGGTACTGCCAAAAAAACAAAAACAAAAACAAAACAAAACAAAAAGTAAAACTGAGAGTAAATGGAACAGATTAGAAGATGCAGTAACAAGTCCAGATGCAGTCAGCCACCCTATCTTTGACAAAAAGCCAGACATTTTTAATAAAAGAAAGATAGCTTCTTTAATAAATGGTGCTGGAAAAGCTGGCTTTCCATGTGCTGATGATTAAAATTAGACTTATATCTTTCACCCTGCACTGAACTAAAATTCAAATGGATCAAAGATCTAAATATATTTGTTTTTTATGCTTTTAAGACAGGGTTCAAATATATATTTTATGCTGGCCTTTAACTGGGTAGTTCAGGATGGCCTCAATCTTGGAGTGATCTTTGTGCCTCAGCCTCTTAAATGCTAAATCACAGGCATGCACCATCATACCCAGAAATGGCTGTGATTAGAGCATTCATATTTAAAGTGATCACCTATATAATTGGATTAAGTTGTAAAGTCTTCATAATGATTGCCACTTCTTCGCAACTGTTATTTGTCCTCTTCTCCCATTTTCTGCTTTCTTTAATTTTGCCTGAACATTTTTTATGGTTACATTTTATATCCTCTTTGCTGTAATGCATAGGCTTGTTTTTCTTTTTATTAGTACTTGTTTCCAGTACATGTTTTCATTACTTGTGTGGAGGTGGTACATGTATATAATACATCTTAATTCTTTTTCATCCCTCCTCCCTCTCTTCTTCCCCATCTCCTGAGCTCTTCCTCGTTTGAGAAAAGTTTATCTCTCTGCTTTCTATAATCTGTCTTTTAATTTGCTCTTTATTAATATCTTGTGTTTCTCATACAAGAGAAACAGTGTTATCTTTAAGTTTATGTGTCTAGTTTATTTCACTTAAGAGTATGGTCTTCAGGTACATCATTCTCATATAAATGACTCACATTTATCTTTCTTTGTGGCATAGTACTCCCTTGTGTGTAAATAACACATTTCCTTATTTATCTGTTGATGGAAATATAGGCTGCTTCCAAGATTTAGCTTCTATGAATTATGCTCCTATAAACCTGAGTATGTGCATATTACTGTATCATTTCCTTAACGCTTTCAGGAAGATACATTAATGGGAAATAGTTGCATGAAATGGAATTTTTAGTTTTAGTTTTATAGGAATCTCTATGCTGATTTCCCTAATGGTTGTCCTAGTTTACATTCCCACAAGTAATATAGAAATGTTCCCTTTTCTCTACAGCCTCACCAGCATTCTTATTTTTAGTTTCCTTGATGGTGGTCATTCTTTATGGGGTAAGATGGCATCTCAGTGTTTCTTATTTGCATTTTTTTTTCTTTTGGTACTGGAAATAGAACTCAGGACCTCTCACTTGCCAGGCAGGTGCTGGGCCTCTGATCTATATCCCCAGCCCTTATTTGCATTTCTTTAATGGTCTGTGATGTGGAACGTTTCTTTATGTGTTTATTGGCCATTCTTCTTCTACAAAGTTTCTATTCAATTCACCTGCCTATTTTTTTATCAGTTGTTTTATTTTGGAGAGATCAAACTTTTTTGTGTTCTTTGTATGTTTTAAATATTTGTCCTCTGAGGAATACCTGGCAAAAATTTCTTCTCTGATCTTTATAATTTCCTTCCTTGTACTAGCTGCATATTTTGATTGTTCTTGTTTTTGTAGGATTTTGAGGTTCTTTGTTAGGTTATTTATTTTGGCTTTCTCTGTTTCTGTGTTGTGAACAGTCATAGCTATAAAATTCCCTCTTAGGACTGCTTTCATTGTTTCCAGTAAATTCTTTTGTGGTTGTACTAGTATTATCATGATTTCTTCTGTAACCTGTGGTTTATTTAAGACTGTATTATTTAGTTTCTGTTCATTTGCATACTTTTTTCTTTGTCATTGATTTCTCATTTCATTCCACTATAATCTGATAATATCCATGGTTTAAATTCAGTTCCTTTATATTTGCTGAAGCTTGCTTTATTGGCTAGTATGTGGTCTATTTTGGAGTAAGTTCTGTGTGCTGCTGAGAAAAATGTGTATTCTGTTTTTGGGTCCCATACTTAGTGGATATATATTAAGTCCATTTATTCAAAGGTTTTACTCAACTGATATTTATTGATTTTTTTTGTCTAGTTGATCTGTGTGTGATTGTGGGGTGTTGAGATCTTCCACTTTGTGTTTATGTTTATCTGGTCTTTTATGCCTAGCAGAAACTATTCTTTGAAGTTAGCTGTGTCTTTGTTTGGTGGATACATGTTGATAAGTATTATCTCTTCCTGATGGATTGTTCCCTTATCCAATATTCAGTGAACTTTTTTGCCTTCTTTGGTTAGTTTTGGCTTGAAGTTTACTTTGTCTGAATATTGGATAAGCTATACCTGCTTCTTCTCAGGTTCCATGGTATGGAGTATTGTTTTCCATCCTTTCATTTTTAGTCTATGATTTTCTTTTTTGGGTTTAATGTATTTTTTGTATACGGCATACTGTTACAATTTGTGTCTTGATCCATTCTGTCAGTCTGTGTTTTTGGTTGGGGAATTGAGCCCACTCACTTTGAGAGTTATTACTCAAAGGTATTAATGTATTCCTGTCATTGCATTTTTTGTTGTTGTTGTTACTAGTGATTCCCTATCTTTTCCTTGTATTTAAGTGCTTTCCCTACCAGGTGTGTTCATTCTGTTAGACCTTTTGTCATTGTTACCTTCATTGTCTCTTTTCTAGGATATCCTTCAGAAGTTTTTGGAGTGTTGGTTTGATGGCCATGGATTTCTTTCGGTGCTTTTTGTCCTGACAATACCTTATTTCTTCATCAATTTTGAAGATAATTTTGCAGGATATATGGGATTAGAAATTGTTTTAGGGTATTTAAACTCTGTTAAGAAGTCTGTAAATCTAATGTGTTTACCTTTATAAGTGATTCATGCTTTTCTCTAAACACTTTGAAGACTGTTCTTGTGACTGACTTTGAGGATTTGACTTTGATATGTCAGGAGAGGCACTTTTCTGATTGTGGCTATTTGGGATTCTATATGCCTCACTTTTGTATGCATGTTAAATTCTTTCCCCTTATTTGGAAAGTTTTCCACTTTTATTTTAGTGCACAGTTTTTTTGTGTGTGTATGCCATTGGTTCTATCTTCTGATTTTTCACTAATTTCATTAATCTTAGCTTAGTTACCTTTGTGTCATGTAGGAGCTTCTGGATCCTTTTTTATATACTCTTGTTATTTTTAGGATTCTTCCTTTTTATTGGTCATGAGCAAGAGCTCTGTCTTTTAGTTTTGACACTTAGTCTTCACTTTGGTAATTTCTGCTGCCCATGCTTTGAATAGGAGTTTTAAGCTCTTGAATTTCTATTTGGAGCCTTTTTATGGACTCTTAAGTCTTTTCTATACTGTGTATTCATGTTTTACATCATTTTATTTAGCTCAGCAAGTTTTTTATTAGTGTCTTCTGTAGACTTGCTGATCATTTTATTAGACCAGTATCTTATTACTGATATGTTCTGTGAGATTGCCAAGTACCTTACTGATCTTTTTGTTATCTTCCATGATATTTGGAATAATTCATGTGTGTGATTTTGTTTCCTCCCCTTCTGTTCCCCAACGATCAGCTTTGAGTGAATTGGGAGTTTGTGGAGGCATTTTGTTGGTTTGTCTTCTCATGCTTCTATTTTTTTTTTTTTTTGTCTGTTTGGTTTGTTGTTGTTGTTATTATTATTTAGGCTTGCACATTCATAGTATTAGAAAGCTTTTTTTCTGGTATGGAGACTCCTTTAGTTAATGTCTACTTTTCAGTGTTGTCTTCTGCACATAGCTAAGTGTTGGCATTTATCTCTGTCCCATGGTATAATCACGTCTTTTTTGCGGGGAGTAGGAAGTTGCAGCATATTTCCACCAGTACCCTGTTCTCCAGGAAAGGACTACAGTATTGTCAATGAACCCAGCAATCAGGATTTTGACATCCTAAGAAAACCTATTCACAGGAACAGCTATATTACATCAGCTATAGTAAGAAAATCAGCATCAATTGTAGGGTTAAATACAAATTGAGTATTGACCAAACCTAAAGACCAATAACATTTCACCCTTAACCATATAAAGGGATGTATAATTACAGTATGAACACTTAGACAAACCAAATAATAGTAATTTACACTGTTCAGTATATATCCACTTAATGGAGCAACTTTAGCAACAGGACAGTGTTCAGTAGTGATTGTATAAATTTAACTAGTAATTCACAAAGCTTAGTAGTTACACTAGTAAAGGTAGAGATAGTGGGGAGGTGGAGAGTGTGAAAAGTAAAATTTTGGAAATTAACCAGTGGGTTAGGAGGAGGAGGAGATAAAATTGAGATGGGAGTCCTTTTGAGTAGTAAGAAATTAATAATGTTAGAAAATGGTCACAGGAAAGATCAAACAAGGTCAGAAAAATAAACAGAACAAAGTACAGGAAATAAACATAGGAAAAAATTAAAAGGGAAAAGACAAAAAGAGTAAAAGAAGATTGAGTTGAAGAAATACTCCTGTTTTTGAATGAGTGATTTCTTTCCAAGATCTACAGTCTCAGGATCCAGCCTGACACAATTTTCTCCTCCTAGGTTTAGGGCCTTTGGGCTTTTGAGCTACCCTCCTTCCACCAGAGACCACTCTGTCCCTCTGTACCTTGGTTACCATCTAAATCAAGGGATGCCCTTCTGTTGGAAGATGGTAAATGCAGTCTTCTTTCGGGCTTCTGCTGGATGTAGTCCATGGGGCAAAGATTCAACTGGACCGCTGGATTCAACATTGACAGTCACAGGGTTTCTCCCTTCTCTCCCCCAGTGTAGTCCTCATCCACGATTAGGTAGGTTGTTATGCCTCACCACTGCCACCCTATAGCAAGGGGAAACAATCTGTAGGACCACCTTGGATTTGGTGGATGGGCTCGCTTGCATACAGGAACACATCCGGTACAGGCCACATACTCATGTCAGGTGGGGAGGAGCCATCCAGGAAAGTCTTGCTTCCTTACGTGGTTTGCTTTTTCAGATTTTTTTAGTTGTTGCCCAGCGGTGTACAATACACATTTAAATGTACTATAACCCAAGTCTATATCACTCTAGAAAGTTTCAGGTGTACTATATGTACTGCTTGACTGAGTTTTCCTAGATCCTCCCTCCTATCCCATGGGGTATTGCTGTCATGCATTTGCATTGCAATGCATTGTAATCTCTCTATTATTATAATAGATTGTGACTATTATTGGTTTAAACAGTTATATTTTAGATCTATTAAGAATAATAAAAATTGAACAACTGGGATGAGGGAAAGGAGAAAAAAAGGAAGGAAAAAATATATATGTATATACAAGGATAACTGGGATAGTTGTACTGTTGCTGTCTATTGGTTTACTGAAAGGAACAGTTAATGCTTAATTTTTTTTCCTTAACCAATTTTGCATGCTTATATCTGGTAATCTGAACAACTAATTTGTCTTCAATAATATGACAACCATTGTTGAATTTCCTACCATCTTGTCTAGTGAAGCTCCGTATCGTCTCTAACGTTTTTTATTACTTTTTATTCTCTTTTAATTGTTTGATCGATCTTGCATTCTCACATCTGGTAATCTGAGGAGCTTCATTGAAGACAACAATATATCTGCTCTGTTCTTGCTATCCTGATTCTTAATGAGAAGTCTGATGCAGTTATTGCTTTCTTGGCCATTTCTAGTTAAGGTGCCACCTTCCTCTGCCCTATGACTCCTTCAGGATTTTCTCCTTCTCTTAATTTTTGCTGTTTGAATATGATAGGCCTAGTGTAGGTTTGTTTTCCTGCTTGTGTGGCATTTTTTGAGCTCCTATATCTTTGCATCCGTATCAGTCATCATATTTGGAAAGTTCTCTGCGAGTACTATTTCCAGTATCCTTTCTGTGGCATTCTCTTCTCTTTCTAATATTTTCATTAGTTTAATGCTACCCACTTAAAAAATTTTATCAGTTTGTGTTTGTAATACATAACGAATATGTTTGCTGTAGGGAATTATACATATACATATTGCATCTTGACCCTTTTTTCTTTTCCCTTCCCTGCCTCCTGCCTCCCAATGTCCCTATGTCCCCATGTCCCCTTCACATATCCCTGTTTCCTGTCTCTTTCCTTTATTCTGCTCTTTAAATTATTCATACTTCCGGTTTAGCATATAAGAGAAACCACATAATATTTAACCTTCTGCATTAGGTTTATTTCACTTAACATTGTGGACTCATGGGGCTTTTAAATTCTTAATTTTTATTTTTACATGTTTACATACATACTGTTTACATTTGTTGTGGGGAATTGAAACACATGCACCACACATTTCAGTTCTTATTTTCCCCCTTCCCTTTACTCCTCTCCTTTGCCAGCCTCAAATTTATTTATCTTAGAAGACCTTATAAAGTTCATTGTTGTATATAGAGATACACAGCCAGACCAATAGGCCAAAAACCATATAAAACACATAAGAAATTATCCTGAATCAATGTACACTTTTAGATGTATTATCCATGATGATTATAGTAACTTCTCTTTTTTCCTGTCATCATCTTTCATTTTGCATTGTATTTATATTTTCTCATATAAAAGAAACCATGCAGTATTTAAGCTTATGTATTTGATTTATTTCACCTTTACATGGTTTTATGATCTTAATATGGTCTCCATTTTCCTACAAATGACTCAGATTTATCCTTCTTTATGGCATGGTAGTACTCCATTCTATATAAATACTACAGTTCTTTATCCATTCATCTGTTGATGGGTATACACATAAGAGTTAAATTATGGAAGTGCCCTATATGTTACCCAGTTTTGAGATTGCCAGTTATGAAATGCTTGGTTCTGAGGACTTATTGTTGTTAGTTTGGGTTTTGTTTGTTTGGATGGTTGGTTTTGCAGCTCTTTGACTTTTTGCACTTCAGGTTGAGAAACTTCTGTTGACCTGTCTTCAGGTTCAGTGAATTTTCCTCAGCAGCATAGTATCTACTGATGAGACCACTGAAACATTTATTCATTTCTCTTATAGTGTTTTTAAAAATTTCTAACTTTTTCTTTCATGTCTTTAAGTTTTTATTTTCAACTTTTCCCATGGAGTGTACTAGCATATTATAAATCAAAATTATAATTCCTTGTGTGATAATTTCCACACTTGTGTCACATCTGTACTTGGTGCCGATATTTGTTTTTCTCCAGGCTGTTTCTTTTTGAACTTTTTATCATTCCTTTTAATGTTTTATGGAAAGCCAGATTTGTTGTTTCCACTCATAGGAGTTGAAGTAACAAGGCTTTAGTATGAGGATTTATGTTGAACTAATAGTTACGTTGTGCCTAATATTTCTTGTAGTGATAGCTATAAGAAGCTTCATATTTGTCCAGTGCCCCTGTATTTACCTTTACCCTGGACTTCGGGCTTCCTCAGAGAATGTTTATATCTTGCAGCTTTTTTAATGTGTGACCCAGTTACACTGGAAATATGTGCAGCTGTGACAATGTGTTGGAGAGGATGGAGTATTCAGTAATCTGGTTAAGTATTAGTCTTTAGTCTTTTAGAAGACCTATGCCTGAGAGAACCTTTACAAGTGCATCTGTCTCTTTCATGGATATTATTCCCTCATACCCCTTACTTCATTCTCTGGCTGTATCATTACCAGGTGTTTCTTGAAGTTCTGTACACCCTGATCACTCTGTGTGTGTGTGTGTGTTTTATTTTTCTAGTACAGTAGATTGGAAAAAAGTTGTCAATGTTTCCCTCTGCAGAGAATTTCACTTTCATTAAAGAGAAGCATCTGAGAAATTTAAGAAACACTTTTCTTTCTTCCTGCTCTGGCCTCATGGATGTATTTTTTGGTTTGTTAGGGTAAGAACTTAGTGGGCTCAGTAAGTATGACCCGCCCGTACATACCGCTTTACAACTGTATCTAGAAGTTTCTTGCTCTTTGTACTCACCTTTTAGTAACTTGTCCACATTGCTAAGTAAGTAAGTATTCCTGCCATGTGTGGCATCCATTGACTGGTGCTCCAAATATCTTTTTGGATTTGTCTTTCTAGATTACCAGTCAGTACTTTGCTCTATATCAAGTTTCTGATAAGCCCAATAAAAGTTATTGACTTTGGATTTGTCAGGCTTTCTTATAAAAATGGGAATTCTGGCTTCCAAACACTTTCGTCTGAACTAAAACTGAAAATTTCATCAATTTTGTGATTTCAAAATAAAGTTTAAAAGTTATTTTTTAGGATGATTTTAAAATAAAAATAATCCTACAAACAAGTGGTGTGCTTTCCTATGGAATTGGAACTATTTTTTGAAATTATGAAAGTAAGTTAAAAAGACAAGTGCAATTCCTTTTTTCACTGAAGGAGATATTTAAGTGTGTGCAGATATCTTACGATATTTGTTTCATTGTCGGCCCCCAGCAGAAGTTGAAAGAAAGGGTTAAGGAAAGGCAGTAGAAATCACAGAAAACCACCTCCCTTTTAAAATAAAATGGTCTAAGAAGAGAAATAGCAGAGCAGGGTCTGGGTGTGAAGAGAGGATCTAAAGCTAACAAAGCTGCTGGAGCATGGTTCCAGTTTTGTCCGATTTGTTCTACCTTCCCTGACTCAGGAAAAGCTTTGAGACTCCTGCTAACTATAATAGTCTTGCTTTGGCCTGGTCCCTTGTTCTTTTTTAAAATGTATTTTTACTCAGTAACTTAGTTTCATAGAATTCTGGTTTCAGCGTGGTATTTCCGTATGTGCATATAACATATATTGATCAGGAGCGACCCCCACCTCTACATTTAAAAAAAAAGAGAAAAAATAGAATGGTCTCTTCCTATTGCCAGCAGTGATCCCTTAGGAAATCTCAAAGATGTGGGCCAGAAACTCAGGAGAAAGAGCAACTCTGGGCAGATGTGCAGGATCTAGGCAGTCAGGAAAAGACACAAATGAGAAGGGAACCTTGCCAGGGGTGCCACATGACTCAGTGGAGGGTCCTTTGGTTATATTCATGTCTCAGAGCCATAGCATTAACCAGTGGAACAGAAAAATAGGATGCTTTTTGTAAAAAAAGCATAATTATTTATATTATGTCTGGTCAGAATCAGTAACTACAGTAAATAATGAAAGGGAAACTCCTAAAACGCTGAGTGTGAAGATAGTGCGTGTTATAACGAAGATAGGGAAATTAGAGGCACTGAAAAAAAAAATTTATTTATCACAGTCAGAAAAACCTAAAAGTGATTTTAAGAGAAAATAAGTATAATCCATGTCATGAATTCGATACTGTGCTATGAAAACAAATTGTTGTACTTGGGAATTTTTGGTTGCAGAGTAGTTGTGTCTGTGGAGGTGCACATCCTCTAACAGAGTATTAAGGAAAAGTAGTTAGAAAAGAAGCTTAAAAGGCATAATCAAAAATGAACAGCACAGCAATGCAAGAGTGTGAAGTCATTAGCCATGATGTAGTTGGGTCAGAATCTTGTAAGTGCAGTAAATAGGAAGAAAGAATACTCTGTCAGTGGAAAGTCAAATTTCAGAACAATTTTAAATAAATTCATAGATTTCAAATAGCATTCTTTTAGAGGAATAATGGTAGGTTATGTTAATATGCATTTTATGGTCTTAAATGAGCTAATAAATGATAACTTTATCACATATTTTAATGAAAATGGCACTAAGTGGTACTAGTTAGCTGCTTTTCCTTATGCAGAAATTAAATGTGTTTATTAAAGATTATTTTAAACTATGATATAAGGTAGTACAGTATGTTTAAATTAATTAGTAAATCCATTATCCACAATCATGCAGGGAATATAAAGCAAATAAATGCTCCATGCATTTTGTTACAATGATAGAATCATCGAGACAACTAAGACTTTAGGTATTTCTTTGATTTATTGAAAATTTAATATTGTTGTAAATTTTGTTTAATATTGTTGTAAATTTTGCATGGCAAATCCCTGGCACTGCCTCTTAGAGGTTAGATAGGGCAGTATTTATTATCTTACGATGTGACATAAAGAAATTCAGCAAAATGATAGCTTTGCTCAATGGCTAAGGTGTTCTCAACAAAGGAACCAGCAAATGCAGACAATGAAGCAGCATTTCTTTTGGGGAACTAAAGGTCTGATAAAGCTGGAGTGGAGAGAGGAGGTGGGCTGTGGATTGAGACGACAATCATAGAGGTAGCTAAGGGTCTTATAAACTGTAGAGAGCCGTAGAATCCAAAATGACCCGGCATTAAAGAGTGGACTACACAGAACCAAATCACTTCTGTAATTCTCCTTTTCTTCTATGTTTAAATTTTAAGAGGATTAAGTAACTCAGTTTGACAGCTATCTAGATCCTGATCTTTTCTGCCAAAAGCAACCTTCATCAATGTTTTATAATCTCATTCTATTAAATGAAGAAAATGAGTCATCCAGATTTATCCAAAAGTCAAAGCAAAGTTAATTGAAATCTTCCTCTCTTAACATCCCCTACCTCAAATTCCTTATGTTCCAAATACTGCACGAAGTGTGAAGCAGTATCATAGAACTGTTTGCATATTTTTAAGGGATATTAAGTGATATTTGTGAACGATTAATATGTGTTCATTTTTATGATTGGATTTCCTTAGATGTTTTAACTTTGGAGATTAAGGTTTAGAGGAAAATTTGAATTTGACCTTTGGGTGGTAGGTATAGGGGTTTAAAGAAATTCATAAACAGTTGCTGTGTTTCTTGACTCTTTCCTGTGAAAATTTTCCACTGGAAGTCTAGAAGCCATAAGACAGTAACCATGGTGAACACCTCCATTGAAGATCTGTAAAGAAAGACGGAGAAATGTGAAGCCTCAAACTGGATCTGCACCCTCCATTTTCTTCTTTTTTTTCATTTAATAGCATATGATTTGTAATATGTTTTTTTGACCCAAAGTAATTTGTCTTTTTCAGCAGAAATAAAAGCATATTCTATAGAAAACTCTATTTGCTAACTTTCAGGATGGCTTTGAAAACAGAAAAATAATTGTAGGAATGATATTAGATAGGGCTATATTTTTCACTTATACGTGACTTCAGATCTCAAAATTCTTGAGAGTATATGCAAATAAATGTCATTAAATGACAGTGGTTTTTGTTTGGAGATATAGCCTGGAAGTAACTTAAGACCTTAAGAATAATTATATTTTATGAATTCTGATTTGTTTATGAATTTGTTAATTAGAATGACAATAATACTTACATTTTACTTCTAAGTGTCTCATTATATAAGTTAGATGAATTTCAGTTAAACAGATTTGGATCTTTGGTTAGTAATATTGAATAAATTTCCTATCTATAAATTAGATTTTTTAAATTGTTGATGTAATGTTAATGTAATACTAATAAATTATAATTTTCGTTATTGTTGCTCCATTTAACTGTGCATTATTTTATCTCTCACCTGTGGCCTATGTGTAGAAGCACTACGTCAGACTATTCCTGAGTAACATTTCTCCTAGAATGTTTTGTTGAATTTGTTTTTGCTTCTCTGATCTCTCATCAGACATGAATATAGGCTACCTTTGGATACTTCTTGTATTCATTTTTATATTTTTCTTCTTTACCCAGATCTACCCTACGGAAATTAGAAGGTTATACCATTTCTCCCTTTTTTAGCAGTAAGAAGGCACATGTCTACAGAAAGTTCAGACATCCCATAGTAGTAATAGTAGGGAAGAAGTAGTTTTGTTAATCCACTTGTGGCCTTTTGTCAACAATTTTGAATACAAAAGAATTATATGAGTGTACTGTTTCAAGTATGGTTAGCAGTTTTATCTCTATTTTTCATGGTTGGTCATTCTAAAAATATCCCATGAAATTTAAAATTACACATGTGTGTTATAAATATTCAAGATCTGATCCTTTCCTTAAGACATTTGCATGTGGTTGGCAGGCAGCTATTTAACTAACGTTGACTTGGTCGTTATTCTACTAGAGGACTGTATATACTGTATACAGCAAAACATCACAAACACATGGATAACACTGTCTTAATGTTATATAGAATAGTTTGCATGGATTTATGTAGAATTTCTCAACCCAGAATGTGCTTTAGAATAAATTAAGGAGCTTTACATTGGCTACTTGGGCTTTACCTCAGTGTAAGTGAGACAGTCTGTGTGGGGGTTGGGGGCGGTATCTGTAGTTTAAACCCTCCTAGGTAAAACCCATGCACAGCAAGGACTGGAGACCTCTGCACTGGGGGTTCCATTTTGGGTTTTTGACCCATGCTCATATTTAACTGTAGGGGGAGCTGAGAAAGAGTCTGGCTATGAGCCCAGCGGATGAGAGGCGATTCAGCAGTTCGGAACACCCATCTGTCTACTGGAGCTTTAATTAATTTAATAGTTTTTAAAATGCAGCAGTTCTTGAGTTTTGCAAAATGAATGGATATTTGATAGGAAAATAATATTGACAAAGGCACAAGGATAGTGAATGGCTTGGAATCTGGTAGAGAGGTATGCTGTGTGCGTTGCTAGAGTAGCAGACCAGGCTAAAGTTTTAGGGAAGGATTTCAATATTAATGCCTTTGTACTAGATGAAAGAGCTTGGATAGGGACCTCTGTTTGGACAACAGCAAGGGAATCGTGGAACACATTGGGGTTCTAAACTGATCCTTCTCTGTGTTCCCAGGAAGGATTGCAGATGGCCATACCCTGCTTTACTCCTCCTATAGGCATTGGCCAGTGTTGTACTGTAATGTTTATTAAAAACAATAAAAACTATCTTCCAAGTAATCTTTCTTATCTTGGCACTACCCTGCTTTAGATCATTTGATTGTGGGCTCATCTTTATCTCTTGTTGCCTAGTTTTTGGGTTGCTGATCTTCACCTAGGAATTTGTTTTCATATTGTTTTGGTTCTGTTTCTTGAATTATGCTTAGCAATTTTATTGTGCTCACACAATTCAGAACTTTGACCTAGATCAAAACAGTGGACCACCTGTTTTCATGGAAAGGGATAAAATTAAATTCTAAGAATTCTTGCAAAAGCTGAGTGGTGCCAATGCTCATCTGATGGAGATTTTATATTATCCATGGTGTGATGGGGCATCTCCAGGTATTCTTTTTATACAGTGCCCACTCTCATCAGGCTGTCTGTAGTCATGCTTCTCATAAAGCAACACTTTTTTAGTAGAATTATAGGGATCAAGAGAGGTTCTTTGTGCAAATGAAATTGAAACATTTGTTGTCCTTGTGGAGATAGCAAGTAGTGGTTGGATATATAGGAGGCAGTTTAATGAGAGGTAAGGGTTGGAGGTATAGATTTGGAAATCATTTAGATAACATTAGTATTCTAAGCCATATCTTAAATCTTTGCTTTTGGCTAGAAAGTAAAATGATATGTTTTCATTTGCTCTAATTATCTTAGATAGAACAGAGCAAACTGATCTTATTTACCTAATAAGTGACTGGGATTCTACCTATTTGTTACAAACTGATAAAAGGCCTCTGTGTTGTTAAACATTTTAAACAATGTCATTTTTATATGGAAATGTTTACATGGCTCTGATATGAAGATCTTCTGATGAACAAGGCTTATATCTTAGTCTGTGGATCATCATCAAAGCTTTTTGACCATCTTCAGTTGTCTCTTGAGGCATTCATTTCAGGATCTGCTTTAGATACCAAAACCCGAGGACATCCAAGTCGCTCAGTAAAGTATTTGCATAAAATCAATACACATCCTCTCATATACTTTAAATCATCTTCAGCTTATTTAGAACACTTAGTCCCATGTTAATTTGGATATCTGAATGTTACTTAAATATTTAATAATTAAATATTTACAAATTAAAAGATTGAAGATAATATAATTTAGGCAATGGTGGTTTTTTTTTCTTTTTTGGGGGAGTACCAGGAATTGAACTCAGGACCTTGTGCTTGCCAGGCAAACACTATACCACTGAGCTATATCCCCAACCCCAACAATGGTAATTATAACAGTAAAAATATACATGTTCATAAACACAGCTTTTTTCTTTGTATTTTCTATCCACATTTGATTTAATATGCAGAGATGTAAAATTTGTGGATGGAGAAAACTAAGGGAACACATGGCCTGGTACAAGAACAACAGGATTTTAAAAACATAGATAGGTTTGCTACCCTGGTTAGTTTAGTTTGAGAAATTAGGTGCCATTGGGATTGTAATGCTAGTTTAGATCCACTGAAAACTGCTGCAGTAATAAGAAACCAATTTTTTTTATTTTAAATACAATAAAAAATAGTAAAAATGATGCAGAATTTCAAAACATGATAGGAAATTGATAATGTTTATTACTTGCATATGCATTATTATCTTCAAAATAGCTGCCCAGATTATCAGATATATGAATGTAAAATTGATCAAACAATATAAACAGTTAACTGTTCCTTTCAATGAACTAACACAAATTAGTAGTACAGTTATCTTAGCTATTTTGTGTGTGTAGATATAGATATAGATATACAGAGATACATAGATACAGATATTCATTCCTTCTTTTCTCCTTTCCCCCATCCCAGTTGTTCTTTCCTTTTGGGCTGTTTAGGATATTTAATTTGACCACTGTGCCACTTCTTCTCAGGTAGATCAGCTCATTTCATTCTGTCCCTTGAGCCTGTGGTAAACTGATGGATGTGAAACCCCTCAAATTCAGTACTCTGATTTCCTTCCTTCTTTCGTATCAGAAGACCTTGTTCTCCTTTTATGAATGTCTCTTTCAGCACTCTGACTCATGAGGCCTTTCTAACTCAGGTAACTGGTACTTCTGCTTGCTCTATACAAGTGTGTTGTCTGAGGTCCTTGTCTGTTTGCCACAGCATTGTCACAGCTGGACACTTCATTGGCCCGACATGTAGCATGACAGTGACTCCGTCCTCTGTCCTTCCAGTTCCACATACATTTGCTGCAAGATTCACGTGTTAGAAACACTGTCCTCATGCTATCTTGACCCTACTTGGAGAGGGGAAAATGGCTTTCTTGGTCAACAGAATGAAATTCACACCCCTTGGGTAAACTTTTAGCAGTTGTGTTGTTGAATTTGGTCTGGTTTTCTAATGGTCTTTCCCATGTAGCAATTCTTTTTATATTCTGTGTGACAGGTAAACTGAATCACTCCCTGTTCTTCACATAATGTATTTTCATCTTACTTCGTATTTTTCTTTTCACTTATAATTCCTACCCCTTTAGTCTTCAACACTCAAGAGAAATTCCAGTGACTCTACAAAGCCCTCTCTTTTCCTGCCTTCAAATATTTTTCTTAAATATTGGGAGAGAATAAAAATTCATGAGGGATTACAATTATCCATCATAACCCAAAAGTCTGTCATTCTCTGCTGTGTGTTAGTAGATACACATCCTTCTTTTAATGCATTTTAGTAACTTGAGCATAGGATAAATATTTTGTTAGTATTTGTCACATTACTTTACAATAATATTCAATGTGTTTCCTGTCGTGGGCATTCCTATGTAGTAAATGGCTGAGTTAATTAAAGATGATTGTGATGAGTTGCCAAAGAATGTGAGCGATTGCCTTGAACCCTAGAATCAAAATTGTAGGATACACTTCTTAGTCCTACCATTTTTCAACTATATGACTGTAGGAAGATTGCTTAAAACTATTTCTGCTTTAGATTTTTTTCTAAGTGGGACCATGATAAGACCTATTCCATACTTCATAGGGTTGCTGTGAAGCTTAAGTAGGAACATGTTGATAAAGTTAGAACCATATCTGTTATATAGTAAGTACTGCACATATTTAGCTCTTATTAGTCAAGATGGAACTAGAATTCTAATCTGCTCTGGAAAGGATTTGGGAGAGTGAAATTATCTTCTATACTTGCTTAATCTCACTGGTTTTTCATATTAATGTGGATGTAGATTCAATTATTTTATTCATGCAAGTATAGTTAGTAAATAGTCGCTGTGTATATACGTAGATATATTTATACATGGCTTTATCAGATAGGTAGATAGCGCTATGTGTACATACGTACCTATAGAATATATGTGAATATACTCTAGGCTATAGAAGTCTCATGATTTTTATATTTGTGGTTAAACTTCTTATGTTCTTGCCTTTGAATGTTTTGATCCATTATTTAATATAATTTAGCTCAGTTCACATAGGGTAATTTTATATCTAATTAACTCATTCATCTTTTCCCTGTTTTTAAGTATTCAAAAGAACATGTGGTTTGGGAAATGAATTTTTAAGACTCTTAGAACTGTTCTACAAGAATCCATAGCAGAACTGCTATTTCTGAGTCAGATTTTTATGCATAATTTAGAAGGTAGATACAAGGAAGTTCTTTAAAAGTTGCATCTAGCAGACAGAATAGTACCTGATTCTTTCATATATAACATCAGTCTGGGAATGTGTACTCTTAAGAGTCTGGGAATAACTTCATTTCCATATGTTCTTTTTGTGTATGACATGACGGAAAGAACATTAGTTACTTTGTAGTAGTTAGCTAATTCTGAATGAGCTAGAAAAGGATGAAAGAGCTTTTTGTTTTGATCCTTTAAGGAGATTGCCTAATGGAAAAAGAGTCAAGATAGAGGGAATTTTAAGGCCCACCAACCTTCCAAATACAGGTGGAATTATACTTTGAATTAAAATTGAACCTAGTTACTTAAATTTCTTCATTGGAGATGGAATTGTTTCATTCCTATTATTTAGGTAAAGTAAGGTTAAAAATGCACATCCTGACATTTGAGGAAGATGTCATAAATACGTAAGAAAATTAACAGTAAGTCAACTGTGAATTATTATTTTATTTTTATTAATACATGTTTGCAGTGCATAATGATTACATTTATCATGGGGAGTTGGTGCGTGGACATAACACATCTTCTTTTTATGTCCCTTTCTCCTCCACTCCCTCTTTCCTCCTTCCCTTCATCTCTTGATCCCCTGACAACTATGAATTACATGTCATCAATGCCTGCTTTTTTGCTAAATAGTTCTAGTTTTCTCAGAAGATCTGAAGGTTGGTTTGGACAATGAAAGTAGGATATTAGACCGTCCCTGTCAGGAGAAACACAAGCAAAACATGTGATTTGGCAAATTGATAAACAATGAAGAAATCTGTTTATGTAAATAATGTCATTACCTGAGATGTTAGAAAAGTAGATTTTATGAAATATGAGAGGCCTCAATACAAGCTAACGTTTGATGACAGCGTTCTCAGTTATTTGTAGTCATTTTTTTCATTTATGTAGTCTGTCTTCCCTGAACCCTCCTCTCCTCCACTGCTTTCTACCTTTCCCCTTCACTTCCCCTTCTGAGATCATAGTCTGATTATAAAAATAGGGAAACCGTTTTGAGGAGTAGGGAGTGAAGAAGATCAGATCTATTTTAATTTGTAATCATTGTAAGATGCTTGAACAGAAGGCCTTCCTTCCTTCCTTTGGAAGTGCAGAGCTGAAACTCAAGAAATGGCCCAAGGCTGGGTACTGACCTATAACCCTGCATTGAGCAGTGGCCTTAGATTCTGTGACATCCCAGTTAGGGACCAGGTTCAAATAACTGTGGGCTGAAAGAGTGTAGGCGGGCATAGAAAGCAGTAGCTATGTCAGGCGGCTAGAGTACGGCTCATCCTTAATACAACTAATTTGTAGTTTGAGTAAGGAGGGAGAATTAATAGAATTATTGATGATGTAATTTAATTAGCTAAAAATAAAGCTTTTTATCAGTGTTTTGAGGCCCTATGGCAAAATCCGTGTGTATTTGGCAATAACAACCATTGAGCTGCTAGAAAATTATATGGTTAAATAGTAAGATAGTAGGTAAAGTGTTCTTTGGGGATAAGTATTAATTTTTTTCCAATTATTTTTATGGTACATTATCTGAATAGTATTAAATTTATAGATAATATTCTTCATGAGGAAAATATCAAATGTGCCTATAACAGTATAGACCCTATTTATGTATTTTGTGTACTAAAGGATAAGTATAAATATTACAAGAAAATAACAACACAATTTATTTAAAAATATTCTATAATTAGAGAAGGAATTAAGACAAATCTTTTTCTGCTGGAGAAAAGCACAATTGGTTAGGTTTAGCATATATAAAGACATTATTATGAAAAACTTTTATATTTCCACATTTGCAAATCAAACCTGACAACATTATCAAAGAAAAACATAATTTTCATTACTGAATTTCCACAATACTTGGTCAGTTGCTTTCTTATGGTGATTGTATTGTTTTACATATCACTTACACTGTTTTTTATAATATAAAATGTGAACTCCTGGAAGACTACAACTTTTGTAGCTGCTGCAAAGCCTACAGCAGGGCTTGTTTGCATTCAGTTTGCAGAAAGGCAAACAGATTTAATAAAGTGACTATACCTGTCAGACCAGCATGGTTAAGAGCATGTATCTTGATGTTCCCTTATTAATAGCATAGCAAACATGTATAGGACCCAGGTTATTTTGGAGTTGAAGAGACAGGAGAGACCAAGTGGGAAACAGGAGGGTTTATTCTAGTAGTAGGTGTACACTGGCTCAGTTAGTAAATGTAAAATGGCTGAGCAAAGGACAAAGGACAGGTTCCAGCTTTTCTACTTTTGGTCAAGGGTGTTGGTCTTTGGCATGGATCTTGTGGGTGGGCAGAAGGAGAATAAAGGCAGTTTGTCCTTGGGGACAGTTTTTTATCTTGGTGGCCCTGCTGGGACATAGTAGTATGTTATGGGAACAGGGGGTTATAAGATTTCACTTACAGGGACAAATGTTACTGTTCTGAGGTGGTCATTTTCCATGGGTTTTGTCGCAAAAACCATAAAACCTCTGGTAGAATAAAAGAATAGATATTTCTATACACAGAAGATTTTTTTCAGAGTTGTACTTCTTCTTTGGAATTAAGCACCCCTTTGCAGATCATGGGTAAGGTATGAAATCAAACAATTCTCTAAGGGGAAAAATTCATATCTTTACACAGTTTCACTCACATCATTAACAGATCACAGTCACCTAAGGGCCCAAATTAAGAATTCCTTAGTCTAGAGAATTCTGAATGTGGAAACAGTAATCCATCCATAATGAACAGAAGAAAATAATACTACATTTTCTGTACTAAGTATTTGTCAAGTCAGTGAAGTATTTGGTAATTAAAGTGGTAAAATGCTCTGTGTAATGGAAACTAGAGGAAATACAGAGACTAAAGATGCTTTGGGCTTGTATTATAATCAGAGTTGAATGTCACTCTTGAAGAGATCTGTGAAATATGCTGTGCCAGCAAAAGGCATCTATGAGATAAGTAATCCACTATCACATAAAATATTGAAATCAACACCTAAAATAAAAAGCGCTTACAACATGAAATGCCTGGGTGGAATGAGGATGCCTGTGGCCCCTGCCAGAACATGAGAATCCATGTGTCCTGTTGTGTGTGTCTCATGCCCAGCTCTAGCAATCAAGTCTGATGGCTCAACAACATCCTAAATTCTAATGCTTGAGTTCTGTAATTGATCCATTCAGGCCAGGCTTTTAGTTCGTTCTTCTTTCTGTCCCATTGTCCCACTGTTTATTTTGGGGGTGGGTGTATGTGTGATAGAGAGAGAGAGATAAATCACTTATTTAAATTCTACAGATGATTCAGAAAATAAAGAGAATTATTTTTACTTTAGCAATATTTACACCCATGCTGGCAAAATGAGAGGTGCTTGATGTGGCTAGAGAAACATTCTAACATGCACATATGACCAGAGACCTGACCAGGCACTCCTAGTACCTCACCAGATGGTTCTACATTTCTGTCTCCATGAGGGAAGGTGGATTGGTTTCTGACTGTGAAGGGAGAGGTCAAAGAGGTTACCTAGGTGTGGGGCTTGAGCAGCTAGACAGAGGCGGTGCCATTTGTGGATGGTATTACTTAGAAGTGGGATGAGGGGCTAAAAATCTGGATTCTATTTAGGCTTATTAAGCTCAGTGTGCCACTTCCTGTAAGTGGAATTGGTAAGTAGGCATTTGGAAATGTAAGTCTAGAACTCTTGGCAGAAATTGGAGGTAGGGATCTGATGTTGACAGTGGTCAGCAAATTGTTGCTAATTATGGCCATGAATGCTGAGGAGAGCATGCAGCTAGGAGAAGAGACCAAAAGCCCCACCTAGAGCCCTCAAGGGCTTAGAAATGTTGCCCTTTTATGGAAGCACATCTCGTTTCATAACAGAAATTAAAATCCTATTTGCCTTAGGGGCATTTATTTTTGTGTAAATGAGGCTAATCATTATTAAACCTAAGCAACTGGAATGGAGGTAAGTAGATGTATTTCTAAAAGGGCACCATGAAGTATCATTGCAGTTATATTTTATTTTACCTTTTTTTTTTTTTTTGCGGTACCAGGGATCAAACTCACGACCTTGCGCTTGCCAAGCAGGCGCTTATGCCACTGAGCTAAATCCCCAGCCCCCTCACTGCAGCTTTAGAACCATTCAGTGTCTTTATTGTGGTGGTGGAAACACAGACCTATATATCTCGGTAAGAAATTATCTGGAACATAATATTGAGGAAATCTACACTATCTGGTTGTGATATGATATAATAGTTTAAGGTGTTACCACTGAGGAAAAGGGAAGCATTACTCCCTAATTCATTTCTGGAGGCAAGTGTTGTACTGATATCAAGACCAGAGAAAGACCCAACCAAGAAAGACAACTACTGGCCAGTCTCCCTAATGAACATATACAAAAATCCTCAGTAAGATACTAGCAAACAGAATTCAACAAATCATCAAGAAGATTACATGACCAGGTGAGATTTATCCCAGGAATGCAGGAACGGTTCAACATACACAAATCAATAAATGTAATACACCATATCAACAGAACCAGAGACAAAAATCATATGATCAATCTCCATAGATGCAGAAAAAGCTTTTGATAAAGCCCAGAACTCATTCATGATAAAAACTCTGTAGAAAATTGGGATGGATGGTCTTTATCTCAATCTGACAAAAGCCATCTATGACAAACCAATGACCAGCACTAAATGAATAAATGAATAAAAACTGAAAATTTTCACTGTAAAATCAGAAACAAAACAAGGATGTCCAATATCACCACTCCTTTTCAACACAGTTGTGAAAACATTAACCAGAGGCAATTAGACAAGAGAGAGAACTAAAAGGAATAAGGATAGGAAAGGAATTAGTTAAATTATCACTATTCACAGGTGACAGGATACTGTACATAGAAGGCCTCAGAAATTCCATCAAAAGACTTCTAGAGTTAATAACCAAATTCAGTTGAGTGGCTGGATACAAAGTCATTACTCAAAAATCAATAGTGTACTTGTTCACCCAACAACAAACTTATTGAGAGAAATTAGGGTAACCATACCTTTCACAGTGCACCCCAAAAATGAAATACTTAGGAATCAATCTAACAAAGGAAGTAAAAGATTTATGTATTGAAAATTAGAGTTTTGAAAAAGGAGATTGAAGAGGATATCAGAAAATGGAAAGATATCCCTTGCTCATGGATAAGAAGAAGCAACATAATGAAAATGGCCATACATCCAAGATTGTTATACGGATTTGATGCTATTCCGATGAAAATACCATTAGTATACCTCACAGAACTAGAGAAAAGACTCCTATAATTCATCTGGAACCAGAAGAGACCTAGAATAGCAGAGGCGATCCTGGGCAACAAAGACAAGTCAGGAGGCATCACAATCCCTGATTTGAAATTATACTACAAAGCTACTGTGATAAAATCAGCATAGTACTGGCAAAAAAAAAAAAAAATAGTCCTGAGGATGAGAGGAATGGATTAGAAGATGCAGACAGAACTACAAATACACTCAGCCTCCTTATCTTTGACAAAGGGGCCAAATATGTTTACTGGAAGAAAGATAGCCTCTTTAATAAATGGTGCTGGAAAACCCTGCTCTCCACATGCTGAAGACTAAAACTAAGCCCATGTCTGTCACCATGCACTAAAGTCAAAATGGCTCAAAGATTTAAATATTAAAGTGGAAACACTAAATCTACTGGAAGAGAAAATAGATCAAAATCTTGAAGACTGGGGTAGGCACAGTCTTAATGAACAAAACCCAAATTGCACAGGAAACACTTCAAAGAGTCAACAGTTGGGATCTTATCAAATTAAAAGGCTTTTGTACTTCAAAAGAAATCAGCAGTAGAGTGAAAAGTCCACCCACAGAGTGAGAAAACATTTTATCTAACTGTCCCTCAGACAAAGGACTTATATCTAGAACATACAAAGAATTGAAAAAACTCAGACCCCACAAATTCAAAGACCCAATCCAAAAATGGGCATCTGAAATGAATACAGACTTCAGATGAAGAAATACCAATGGCAAATATATGAAAAATTGTCCAGCATCATTGATCATCTGAGAGATACAAATTAAAACAACACTGAGATTTCCTCTCATCCCAATAAAATGTCAAGAAAAAGGAACTTTTCTCCACTGTTGGTGGCAATGTAGACTGGTGTAACCACTTTGGAAATCAGTCTGGAGATTCCTCAAAAAATTAGGATTAGAAGTCCCATTTAACCCAGTCATTCCCTTCTGGGTATTTTCCCAAAGGAACTAAAAACATCATACCACAGTGATATATGTGCACCCATGTTTATAGCAGCACAATTTTTCATAGCAGAATCTTGGAAACAACCCAAATCTCCATCAACTGAGGAATGGATAAGAAAAATGTGATATTTTTATGCATTGGAGTATTATTTAGCTATAAAGAAGGTAAACTTGAGGCTTTTATAGGTAAATGGATGCAGCTAGAGTCCATACTCATAAGTGAAATAAATTAGACACTCATGTGTAAACACCGTACTGTCTCCCTAGTGTAAGAACCTGAAAGGGTAAATAAAACTGAAAGGTACAATACACACTGTGAAAGAGAAAGAAAATGCTCAATAGGAAATCACTGGGATGAGGAAAAGGAAAAAAGAAAGAAGAAAGGGAAATACATATATATACACATACACAAGATAGCTAAGATAATTGTACTAATTTCTATTGGTTTATTGAAAGGAATAGTTAATGATTAATTGTTTGATGAATCTTGCATACCTATATCTGGTAATCTGAGCAACTTCTTCAAAAATAACAGTATGTAATACAACAAGCGTTGTTGATTTCCTATCATCTTGTTTTCTAATTCTGTATTGTTTTTATAGTTTTTTGTTGTTTTGTCTTTATGTTATTTTGTTTTTGTACTTTTCTCTTTAAAATAATAAAAACATCTAAAAAATGTAGTGAAATCACTTACCCATTTGTGTATAACTAATATAAAACAGGAATAACAATTAACATTTTGTTCATTGTGTCTTTCTTACATTAGTTTTTCCTTTTTGGGGAGAGGGTAAACTTTTGGGGAGTGTGCTGTTTCATTTTCACAAAATGACACTAGTCATTACTAAAGCTAATATCCTTTTGATGTTTGAAAATTTAGTTTTACAAAGGGAAGGCAATTTAGTACAGCAGTTCTTTACATTACTTTGCCTACATCTTTTTCAGACAAATGCAGTTAAAGCTTTCCCCCCCTCTCCCCCCAGTACCGGGAATCGAACTCACAACCTCATGCTTGCCAGGCAGGCGCTGTGCCACTGAACTAAATGCCCAGCCCCTAAAGCTTTACTATTTTTAAAAGTTGTTAAAAACTGTCTCTTAGTAAGAAAATATAAGAAAACCCAGAAGTAACCCAGTTTCACTGGGGGTTAAGTAAGAGGTGTTCATCTGAAGATATAAACGTTTAAAGATAGGAAATAATGCTTTGGTGAAATTTCAACAACTGTGGCTTTTAAAACGAATGCTATAGTGTGCATGCATGCATGCATGCATGTGTGTGTATATAGTAGGGAGAGAAACTATAAAACTTTTTGGTACAATTAATCATATTATTTTTCTGTGGAAAAATATGTCAGCATTTAATGATAAGATATAGACTGTTACATTTAGTACATTTGGAGTATTACTGTAGTAAGAATTTTCTGATTCATCATTTGTTCTAAGAAGATTGTAATGAGATATCTTGTTTACCTGGAATAGACACTTTTCACACTTTGTTTTTCTTTGTAATTGGTTTTTTGGTTTTTTTGGTTTTTTTTTTGGAACTGGGAGTCAGACTCAGGACCTTGTGCTGAAGGGGACAGAGGGCTCAGTGGGTATCCCAGGCCATTCGGGCACACTCCTGTATTAGTTTTAAAATTCCCAAAAAAAGTTCTTTTGATTTTGGTTTCAGCCACAATGAAAGTAACTTAATTCTGTTTGATTTTCAGTCATATTACAGTTAACAGTTTATAGGTCTTTTGGAACAACAAACTCCTTTACAATGATTTACTTTAAAAATATTGCTTATTGTTTAATTTCTTTTAAAATGAATTTTGTTTTTAAAAATTAACTTGGAAACATTTTAGAAAGGTAGCAACGAGCTTTTACTTTCTTTATAAGAACAAGGAATACTCTGAAACCAAGGATAGGATTCCTTGTGTCCCTCTGACTTACAGTTTATTCTGTAAACAATGATCTAGGCAATCATGTCACTGCCTGCACAAAAGCTATCAGTGAAATCCCCTCTCATGGGCACCAACTCTAAGATCCTCTATGTGGATCTGAAGAGGTATCTATTATGCAACCTGGCCTCTCTCTCCAGGGTCACCTCCTTTCCCACCTTTCCCAGTATCGCACTTCTCAAATCACCATGTATATATAGCCAGGCTAACCACTAGGCTTTGGGGTCCTATTCCTCTATTTTCCCCCTTTTTGACTCTTCATGTATCCCGTCCTGTCAGTCTGGTGGTTTCCTTCCAATCATCTTTCTCAGGCCTCACCCTCTTCCAAGCTGATTTTTAAGTGCAGCGTGGTCCATGTGTGTTCTTCAGCAAAGGGTTGAGTTATTCTCCTGGGTGTTAAATGTTGTGCTAAATACTGATACAGTATTTTCATGTAGCCTTACCAATATGTAATTTATTATATGGTCCATGCTTTTTTGATGGTAGGAATAGGAAAGGGAAAGAAATTAAAGTCAAAAGAAATTTAATATTTAATATCCTCAATTTAACACATTTAAAAAAATAATGAACAAGTAAAGGAAGACAGTAAATGGGGTGTGAGAAAAGAAATCATGAGAAAAGTTAAGGGGATAGAAAAGTTAAAGATTATATCACTGAAGAAATAAAAAAGATTTTGTGTGTAAATGGAGACTTTCTAAGGAACGATAACAGCATGCTTTTCTTTGTGTTAATCAAACTTAGAAGAGAATGCAGTTCTAATGTGGTATGCCCGTCTGTGAAAGAGGGGTCGGTCCTTGGCAGAATAAGTCTGTTGGTATTAGAAGGAAGAATATATGAACGTTGAAATGGTAGAAAATTGTATCATTCAGTTTAAATAGTACTTTAATAGTTTAGCACCAGTACAAGCTTATTGTAAGAATGAAAGAATGATTTTAAAGGTTCATGTAAAGATGTAAAACATTTATTATCTCACTGAAAAATCCACAGTGGGAATTTGAAATACTGAAAAAAAGCAGTTATCTATGTGGAAGTATTTGAGACTGACCTCCTGGAGAGAGCAGAGTCGATTGAATAAACTTAGTGATGACTTGGAATCTCAAGGAAGCAAGGACTTCTTGGTTTAGAGTTGTTGTGAATAAACTCAGCCAAGAATTACTACAGTTAATTTGTTAGTAAACCAAGCAATTGAATCTTAGAGATTTATTAACATTTTTGGGAACAGAACCCAGTGAAATAGTAATTTAATTAGACTACCAAAGCAAAGGAAATGTTTTCCACGTTCCTTTTTCAATAAATGCCTGAGAAAATTTATTAATGTTTCTGAGTCATTTAATCTTTATATATCATTACATTAGATAGTAATGCATATATGTGTATGTGTGTGTATATATATGTATGTACATATATAATTTCTGTTCTGTTTTTAAGCTGGATAATGCAGATGAACAAGCAGCCCAGATCAGAAGGGAGCTTGATGGTCGGCTACAACTGGCAGAGAAAATGGCAAAGGTAAATTATTTACACTGACATATTTTAAAGCATGTTTCATGTAGGTAAAGATACCCAACATAATTTATCATTTTCTTCTTCGAGATACACTTTGTAATCGCAAATACCCGGATGTATGTCTAAGTGAAACATACCCTCCATTTTGAATATCTGTCCTTAATATGTGAAATGTCTATAAATATATTTGTATATTCTTTTTGAGACAAGGTCTTGCTGTATGGATGAAGCTAACTTTGAACTCACTATGTAGCCCAAATATGGCCTAAAATTCTTAATCCTTCTACGTCAGCTTCCTTAGTGCTGTGATTACCATCATATGCCCCATGATTCACTGATAATCTTATGAATTTTTTCAAAGCAATGCCTGAATTTCTCTAATTGCTATGGCAGATCTAGGATAGTTTTAATATTACACTACATAAAATATAATAAAGGAGAAAAGCCCCTTGGTAAATCATGTTATATGCCAAAATATCCATCACAGTACTTGGTAATAGTAATACTAAAAGTGTAATCATTATTTATTAACAGTGTAATAAATGGATTTCAAAAGAATCCATGAGTTTCTATTTCATATAAATAGGGGTGTAACCAGGTATGATGGTGCACCTCTGTAGTCCCAGTACTGAGGTGAGCCAGGAAGGTTACAAGTATAGCCTACCCTTGGCAATTTAGTACCTTAGCTAAACCTTCTCTCAAAACAAACGGGGGTGTGGAGGGTGAATTAGTGCAAAGGCCCTGGTATCCTCCCCCGACAAAAAGGATAGGGGTATTGAATTTAGGATGTTAGCAAAGGAATGATTAAAAATATGAAAAACACTAAGAGGGCTGGAAAGATCAATGGCTATACCCATGATTATTACTCCCTATATATAAAGTAGGCAAGTCATTTAATGTTTTTGAGCCTTGTTTTTTCTTTCTATAAATTAGATGAATGTTGTTTATTGAACATCTACAGTATAGGCAGGCACTGTCTTAGGTGCTTGGGATATATCCAGACAAATGCAGTTGCACTGGGATAACATAAGACAAAACTATTCCTGTATGCCTGCCTAGAATTTATATTCTATTTGCAAGAGCCCTGTGATAAGCAATAAATATGTCATCCATGACATTCTACTATGAAAGGTGATCAGTAGGGTACAGAGTGTAGGAAGAAGGGGATAAGTAGTCAGAATTGTTATCCAGCCTTTGTCCCTGTGATGTTGAAAGGACCATCACCCTCATCCTTGTTTCTTTTTTCTCCAATTTTGAGTGCTTTTGCAGACAGCTTTGGAAGTTGATCCCAAAATATAAAACTAAGTTGTTATGGCTTTTTTCATCTGTGCATGTATTGAAAAATCATTCTAAAGCAACTTTATGTTTTTAAAGGAAATAAAGATGTTCCATAGATAAATACTTGTGTGTTTTTCTTGAGAATGCAAACATCATTTTGTGATGTTGCTTCTAACCATAGAGGAGTATTAAAAGGAAACTTAAGAATCTTCTTTAGGAAAGTCATCATTAATTTTATATTCTCTCTGAAAATAAGCAGTTTTAATATTGATCATACACAGGTGATATTTTAGAAGAAATATGTGAAGGTTGTGTTGGGGTAGGGGAGAGAAACAGGTGGCCTGAGACACTGGGACTGATTCACAAAGCAGTGCCAGATGTTCCATCCCATCCCACCTTGAACAGAGCTGTGCACTTGTCATGGATGTTCTAATTGTGCCAAGGATGTAAATTTCTTAGGTTAGGTTTGAGTGGTACCAAGGGGAACAAACTTAAGGCAGTGATTTTTCTGGAGCATTAGGCCACCACTTCAAAGAAGGCTGTTCTCAGGTTTCATCCCTAGCCAGTTTTGTTCAGAGGGTGACATGTTACCCTGGATTGATGTTGTGAAGGTGTGTCACCCGCAGGTGTCAGATTGGCAAAGATTAAATGAAGCCCAAGAGTCTGAAGGAAAACTGCTCTGATGTTCTGTTTGGAGGAATATAAATTAGTATGATTTTTCTCTGAGGACAGTTTGGCAGTATCTAAATATCAATATTTGGAATGTCTTTAATTGATTGAAAGATTCACAAGTCAGATTGCAGAGACAAAAACATTAAATGGCAGTGCTCATGCACTTCAGTAAGAAAATAGAATCTTCCAAATTGATATTCTTAATCTTTTTCACTTGGCATATTTTTATCATAAAATTGCCTTTTGCTCTAAACTTTTTTCTAAACCTTTAGTAAAAAAGTTACTGAGTTATGGCCATAAAGGATCTTGGCACATTTGTGTGATGTAAAAATTAACTAATTGTGGAAATATGTGGATGACATTATTCAGTAATAATGACATATTTATTGAATGTTTATGTATAAAAGGCCTGTCCTCCCAACAGTGGACCTGTGGTAAGAGATATTGTTAAAATGTTTTTTTCTAACTAGCATAACTATATAGCCTGAATATTTTCTTATAGACCAGTTATTCCAAGCAATTCAAAGATAATAGTGGTTAATTAAAACAAAAACAGAATATGCCTGTGTTTGGGTTTTTCTCTTTTGCAGATCTTATCAAAATTTCCAAAGCATGAGGTTTTAAAATCTAGAGATGAGAGGAGGTTAACTATATTGAGTGTCATACTTCTAAGACAGTGCATTATAGCCATCATATAATCTTTGATGATAAAATTGAAATATGGCTTGTTGAACATTGTTGTTTTCAATGTTGTTTTTAAGGAAAGAAGATTCCCCAGCTTTATAGCAAAAGAAATGGAGAATATGTATATAGAGGAGTTGAGATCTTCTGTGAATTTGCTAATGGCCAATTTGGAAAGTCTTCCAGTTTCGAAAGGTGGTCCAGAATTTAAATTACAAAAATTGAAACGTTCACAAAATTCTGCATTTTTAGACCTGGGAGATGAGAATGAAATTCAGCTATCCAAGTCAGACGTGGTACTGTCATTCACCTTGGAGGTAAGTGGCTTCATCCTGTGCTGGCCTCTGGCAGCATAAATGAGGCTTCACACTAATTTCTGCTGACCTTTGGGGTAATGTTTAGAATTTAAAGCAGGATAATATATTTTGAAGATGTTAAATTATTCTTCATTTGCTAGACAAATAGGTTGTGTATACAAATGAATGCAAATTGTCTTTTAAACATTAAAGCATTTTTAGGATAAAAGGAAAAAATAATAAAAAATTTGAGTAACATATTTATGCCAGCTGAACTAGGTAAGTTCATTATAAAGTCAGCATCAAAATACAGTTGATGGAAATGGAATTTAAAATATTACTACATTCTCTCTAATTTGAAAATGCCTTTCTGGCTTTTTATTTGCCACGCTTCTAAATTATTTCAGCTGTGGGGCCATCTTTCTAGAACTAAATTAAATAAATCAAGTAAATGCACAATATTAGGTGTGGTAGGCGACAAGTAGAGAATTCTTTTCAGGGGCTGTAGTCTCATACAGGCATAGTCAACATGACAGAAAACAAGAATAAATACTATGCATTTAAAATTGTGTCCCCCACAAAAATTGTTCCCCAAATCATCAGTTCATCCCTTTCATATAAAAGTGTGGAAACAAAATCCACTGGTATTCTTCTTAGTGCAGCTATTTGTTGGATGTGTTTTACAATTATAGTTTTTTTAAATTTATGAGTGGAGCTAACCTAGGAACATATCCATGGGTTTGCACAACCCCAGCATACACACAGAAACATCTTTAATACATAGGAGAAAGAATTTATATGCAATATAAGATACAGAAAAGGTTATGTCAGACATCAGAAATATCAGATATCAGGTCTCGCTTGACTTAAATGTCAGCTGTTTTCTTCCCACAAATTTCTTTGCTGTAAGTAAATACTACCAGTCACAAGTTTAAATTTATAGCTCTTAAAGCTTTTTTTTAAGCCTGTGGCTCCTTTATGTTGTTATATTCTCTTTCTCTCTCTCTTTTCCTTCCTCCCCCCCTTTGTTCCTTCCTTCCTTCCCTCCTTCCCTCCTTCCTTCCCTGTCCCCTCCTTTCCCCTCTCCTGGCTCCCAATGCTGCTGTCTCTGTATCCTTAAGAGGCAGAGTTTTAAATATTTTGTTAATTCTACTTTAGGGTTAAAAGGTATTACCAAGTTGCTTCCTTGATGGTAGATAAAGCAAATGTCTGCTTTTGTTCTCTTGACTCCATTCAACTTCAAGCTTGAGATAAGCACTACTTTTCACTGTCTTAACTTCCAAGCTAATGATCTTTTTGTAGATTAATAGATTAAAATTAGTGTCAGAGTAGAACTCTGTGGCTGTAACCCAAGACTTTCATTCTGTATTTATCTGAGTCTGCCATATGGCTCTGCTCCTGGGATTTTTAGTCTCCTCAACCTCACCACAAAAGGTTGTTTAGTTTTACACTGCATAGTATATTACATGTGGAATTTCCTAGTTCCACATGTAGTTCCTGCTGCAGCTCTTTTGCTAGCTGATATAAAAACTTTTAACACTTTTGAAATATTTTGGCCCCCCAAAAATCAGTCATTCAATTATACTATGAATTATTCTAACATGAATTTAACATTTAAATTGATTGAAGAAAAAATAAATTATAAAGCATTTAATTTTTACTATATGTAAATCTTCCATTATATATTTAAAGACTTGGAAACATTCATTTTCTCTTATTTATTATTCAAAAATCTCCTTCTATTATAACTTCTTCTTCTTTATTTATTTATTTACTTTTGCTTTTTTTTTTTTTTTTTTTCCGGTACTGGGAATCGAGCTCACGACCCTGTGCTTGCCAGGCAGGTGCTGTGCCACTGAGCTAAATCCCCAGCCCCATCTATTATAACTTCTTAGGCTGATAAATTAATGCTTAAGTGAATCTGTGACTTATTACTTCGTGGTTTATTCCTAGTATGAAAGGCCTGGTCAGTTAACAATGTAATGGTATTAAAAGATTATAAGCTAAAATTTATTTTAGCATGATCTGACAAGCTTGCATATTTATAAAGCTGTTTGGGTAACTTTATATTGCTCTGTCTAAGGGAGGTATTTTGCTACCAGAGCTTACTATGGATCTGGGTGCTCATAGTGTGTCCTTGGATGCTCATGGTGTTTTATGTAGAAGTTACATGTCCAGTGACAAAATGAAATCATATTAAGTGATGACTGTGTAGTGTCTATCTGCAGAACTCCTGAGAGAATGAGCTGCTCTACTCCTATAGCCACCGGGCCTGTGACATCAGCCAGGCTGCCCTCCCTAGAACCAGTATTTCAGCTAAGAAAACTGAACAATAAGCAGTTAATCCACTTTAAAGCTCTAATATTTCATTTGTTAGAACTGGTCCAGTGGATAAGAAATCTTCACTAAGAACTGGATCCTAAGTCTAAAGGATAAAAGTACAGATTGGAAAAATGTGCAAATGTCACCTTCTTTTTTTTTTTTTTTTTTGGTTTTTCTCCAGTACCGGGAACCGAACTCACGACCTTGCGCTTGCCAGGCAGGTGCTTTTGCCGCTGAGCTAAATCCCCAGCCCCTCAAATGTCACCTTCTTTAAAACTGCTGCCCAGCCCTCCCACTCCCTTCGCTCACCGCATGCTGTTGACTTAACTGAGCTCAATTTTTGGTACAGCACTTACTGTGTAGCACAAAGTTCAGTTATTTATTATGTTTGCTATTATCTGGCTTTTTCTTCTAGTATGTAAGCTGCAGAAAAGTTAATTCCTCCCCTTTACTAACTGAGGTATGGAAAGCACCTAACCCAGGCCTAGCACACAGTTCACTCAACAAATATTTATTAAAGACTTTTATGATATAAAAAACCACCAGTTAGAAATACAGGATTATATTTAAGTCTTTCCATTCATAAAACCTTTAGAAGAAATCATGAAGCAAAACATAAACTGACTGCCAAAACTCTAAGTCTTATAATGGTATGGTAAGGTAATACTCAAGTAAAACTAGCAAAACGTGTTGACCTATGGAGTTATGAGTCTGTATGCTGTACAGAGTGGCTGTGGCATGAAGATAGCTAGACAGGCACACGGAGTCTTTTCACTGACATTAGGCCAGTGGGACCTTTGACTTCTTCTGTACCTGGTAATAACGTCGTTTCCAGTTTCATTGCACTACCTAGCATCATTTTCTCAGAAACCCCACACATTCAGTTGTACAAGCACTGCGTTGTGGCTTTGGAGCCTGTCTTAGTTACTTTTTTGTTGTTGTTGCTGAAACAAAATACCCAGTGCCAAAATTAAGGAAGAAAAGGTTTATTTAACTCACAGTTTGTGGAGGTTTTAGTGCCCACACCATCTCTCTGAGTGGGTTAGCTAGTGCCTCCCTTCTTTTTGATTCTAAGACAGCTCTGTGTTTTCCTCTATTACATCAGTCACAGACATTGAGAAGATGTATCCTAGATCCATTTTATTTTACATGGTTCAGGTTTCAAATTTTGCTGTGAATTGGTTTAAACAACTCAAAATTAGGTCAGCTGATGGTCTGTGGAATTTTTGGTTGTCTTTTCACTAGTGACTGAAACTAGCTATAGCTTTTGCACAGAGGCGGTATCGTAGCCAATGACGTTTATCCAAGGCACGATTATTACTAATTGAAACTAGCTATGCTTATTTTTTCCCTTGTGTCCATCAGATCTGTAATTTTGTGTTTTATTTATGTGTATGGATTCATTGCAGAAGTTACATTTTTTTTTAATGGCAGTTTTTCAGTATCAAACCTTCCTGGTGCAGATGGGAGTATTGTCTTGAGGAGCAGAATGCTGTTTGTTGTATGTTTTAAGAGATTCTGTTTAAAGCAGCTTCTAGTAGAGGTGACAGAAATAATGTCAAGCAGATGTTTCCTTTCATCTCTTCTATTCCTTGGCTACTAAATACACTGTAGAAGTGGTACTGTGTTAACAGTGATTTGAAACATGAACAAGTGCTGTTAAGGTTTGTAGACCTACCTTGTGGTACACAATTCTGGTGTTTTACATGTATTAAATGACCATTAAACTGGGCATAGTGTCACACACCTGTAATCCCAGCACTCAGGAGTTTGAGGCAGGAGGATCATTGGAAGTTCAAAGCCAGCCTGGGCTACAAAGTGAGTTCAGGCCAGTCTGAACTGCATAGTGAAATCCTGTCTCAGAAAGACAAAACAAATAAATAAATTAGTGACCGTCAACAACTTTTATTATTGATTGAAAAAGTTATTAGAGTCACAATGCTAAGTCCAAATGAAGCTGGCTTTAAATTGATATTATTTTTTATTCATCTCAGTTTCTGGTTTTACTAAAAGTAACCAATTTCAGCATTCCTAACAAGAATCTGGAGTCATTAAACTTACCTAGCAACTTTATGTTCCTTACTTAATCAGTTACTAGTACTTCATCCCAATTTCCCTGAGTCCTAGAAGAGCTTCTCTTAGTTTATTTCCACTCAGGGTTTGTGTGTGTATATGTGTGTGTTGGGGTCACTTAATAGAATTGAGCCCAGGACCTTCAGTCTGAACTACAGGCTATATCTCTAGCTTCCCTCACTATCAGGTTAATAATATCCCTTAGTTATTGTGGGCTGATCAGGTCCTCAATCTCCTGAATGAGTGTACATGAAGGCTGAATAAAAAGAGGCAAATGGAGTGATTTCATGGCTCCAGGAGGATCAGAGCTCTCTCACAGAATCTGAGATTCTCTGAGGGCTAAGACCAAGACCTTCTGTGGGTGGCCTGTATGTATTTGGTTATGAGAAGAGAGAGGAGTACCCAAGAAGGGTGGAATCACTCAAAGATTTCTGCAAGTAAGGTGTTAAGTTAATCCACCCAAGAGATACCTGAGGCTATAGTCTTTATCTTGTTGAGATCAGATCCAGGTGACCTTGGCTGTGATCATGTCTTACCCTTTGAGGCTTTCTGGCTTCATCCACCACTACAGGTTTTAGTAAAGATTAGTGACTACCAGAGGTTCACTTACTGAGTCCACCATTTTCAGACAAAGAGCCTAGGCCTTGAACAGATTCATAAGTGAACATGAAAGGCCAATTGATTAATTTAAGTCCTGCTCAGGTCTGCTTCATAGTGGTCTCCATCACCCAACCCCTGCTTTAAAAAAAAAAAAATATTTTTCTAAGACTGGGTCCCCCTGAGTTACCCAGGCATGGCTCAAACTTGTGACTCCCTATCTCAGCCTCGCAGGGAGTGGGGGTTATAGTCATGATGCTGACTTGAGTCCGTATATTTTTCAGCATGTGTTTCACTATGACAAAACACCAGAGCCCTAGTTAAGGAAGGAGACATGTTCTGAGTTTGAACTTTTACATTTTTAGTGACTAATTTTCCATAGATTTGCTGAAAAGAAAACAAAATACACCTTTGAATTTATAAACATAAATCCTTCTGTTTGTACTAGATTTGAAATATAAACAGTTTAAGGGGATTTGTTCCTTTCAGACCTTTTGGATCAAGAATCATGTCACAATTCCATGTAAAATCTAATAAGGTAGATTTGCCTATTCTGGGTATTTCACATAAATAGAACCATAAGATTTTAGGACAGCCTTCTTTCATTTAGAGCATTTACATCTTGTAGCAGATATTAAGACTTCATTTTTATAACTGGCTAATATTCTATCACACACCACTAGATCAATAATGAAGCTAATTTACATATATAAATTACCTTTGAATCTATTTTATAAGATGTAGAAAATTCAATAATGCTGATTCTTATATAAAATTACAGAAAATATACATTGTTTGTAAATTCAGTGAGACTATTACTTTATAGTATTTTAGGGTTGTTAGCCTTTTATACAAATATGGAAAACATGCTTGAAAAAATATGCGTTCTTACTTTCCTCCAGGAGTTATAGATAAGGCACTATGAATTTTTCTATTGTTTTTTGGTGTCTTGTATTAAATTAGCACATATGTTTAATGGACCAAAACATTATTTTTTCCCTGGCAAGTTACTATTTAAATGTTCAGTGGCAAATTAAAATTTTCATTATGTTTTTCTTTTGAGGTATATAGTGGCCATAGAGAAAATTCTTCTTTTTTTTTTTTTTTTGAGAAAATTCTTCTTAAATAGTAATAGTTATATCAAATCAGTGAATATAGAAAATTTCTAATGTCACATATTTGTACCAGTGAACTAGTACAATGCCTATGATAATAAATACTATTATCACTCCATGGAGCTCAATATGTACTTGAATTATACTCATTGAATTTTTATCTGTGATTCTGCTTTATTTCATGTAGACTTGCTGTAATTTTTAAGATCTGAGGTTCACTTAATTTCATGACTTATATTCAGGGACTTTAACCTTCTTTTTATTGAATAGCTATCAGAAGATACTTCCTCAGAATGCAGACTTCCTCAAAGTAGTTCTTTATTGTAGCTTCTATAAATAGAGACAGATTATAAAAACAAAATGCTGGCAGTATTATAAATGTATCGTGGGTCTTCATTAAATTCTTGCTAATATTTCTGCATATGCTAATGCTATCCACTTTGCTTACTATTTTTAAATCGTTTTATCTTCAGATTGTCATAATGGAAGTGCAGGGTTTAAAGTCAGTCGCCCCCAATCGAATTGTTTACTGTACAATGGAGGTGGAAGGAGGAGAGAAACTTCAGACGGACCAGGCTGAAGCCTCGAGGCCACAGTAAGCGAGCTGAAAACATACTTGGTATTTTCTAAAGAGATACGCTGTACTTATTGTGTGATTTCAGGGTGCTACATTCTGAAACTCTTATTTGGCCTGTTTTATCTAAACTGTGTTAGAATCACTATGCTCCTTTCTGAATAATGGCATTAGAGTTAGAACTGTGACAAACCCTTGTGTAGTACAAGTGGACAATCCAGTACGCGGGTATGTGGCTGTTAGTACGATGGTGGTAGATCATTTATAAGGAAAACATGCATTAGCAAGTGTTATTTAGAAGTGACATGAGACCCTATTTCAGTGATTGCAGTTGTACCCTAACCCTTTCCCATTTCCATGCCACAGTTTTGTGGAGATGGACCGGTGGACGTCTCAGTTCGGCACAGTGACTGAGAATTGTTCAGTGAGTAGATTTGCATTGGAGAACCAATGAATGACTCCATCCCATAATCAGAGATGATCAAATTGTTCATTGCTGACAGTTTAATGTTGTGAATCCTGGGAATGAGTTTAATGAAATTTGGAAGATGTTCTCTTTCACTGATTTCAATGTGGCAAATATCACAACGTCAGATAGAAATAACTGCCTGGCCTGAGGGATTCAAATGCAAGTTGCCTGTCCCTTCTGTGTACACTACTCTTAGAAAACTTACTCATCATTTAATCTTTATTTAAAGTGTCTTATATTTTCATGGCTTGCACAGAATATTGTGATGTTGTGAAGAAGCAAATTAAAACTTCTTACTCTGCCTCACAAAATCCTGCAGGTCTGCCCCTCGCCAGTCTCCTGCTTTTCGCTCTGCCTGCATTCTCCTTCTCATTTTCTTTGAGTTGCTAGAAGCTTGGCTTTGGGAATCACAAACATCACTTTCTAAGAAAAACCTTCCATTTAGCCCTAATTTACTTTCTGTACATGTAGATTTGCCTACTCTAGATATTTTACATAAATAGAAGCATAAGATCTTCAGCCTGGCTTCTTTCATTTAGCACATTTAAATCTTGTAGCAGGCATCATGACTTCGTTTTGATAACTGGGTAATAGTCTATCATGTATATGTACCACACACACCATACTTATCAAGTCATCTTGAGTGATATATGCTTGGATTATTTCTTCCTTTTGTCTAGTGAAAGCAGTGCTCCAATAAACATTGGTGTACAAATAACTGTTTTGAGTCCCCATTGCAATTATTTGGGTTATATGCTTGGGTATGGAATTGCTGCCCCATTTACATTTTTATCTGCAATGTATAAGGTTTTCAGTGGTTTCCACCTTATCAGTATGTAGTTTTCATTGCCTGTCTTGTGTGTGTGTGTGTGTGTGTGTGTGTGTGTGTGTGTGTATTACCTTTTCAAGCTGATATGAAGTATCTGAGTGTGTTTGGGATCTGTGTAATGACTAATGATACTGAGCATCTTTTCAAGTGCCATTTGAATACGTTGGAGAAATGTGTATTCAAGTCTTTTGTCCCTTTTAATTTAGCTATTGGTCTTGGGTTATCAAATTTTAAGAGTTCTTCGTATATATTAAATACTATACTTCCATCATATGATTCATGAATGTTTTCTTTTATTGTGTGGGTTTTTCACTTCCTTGATTTGTCTTTGGAAGCACAAAATTTTGATGACGTCCAGTTTATTGTTTGCAACTTATACTGTAGAACCCTATTACCATACAAGATCACAGAGATCTGTCCTTATGTTTTCTTCTAAAGTTTCTGTCATTTTAACTCATCAATTTATGTGATTGAGCCATTTTGAGTTAAGTTTTTACACGATGTGTGTAATGTAAGGATCTGACTTCCTTCTTTTTCATTTGACTGTTCAGTTTTTTCAGCACAGTTTGTTAAAAAAAACTTTCCTTTCCCACTAAATACGTTCTTTGCATCCTATTTGAAAACCAAATGGGCATTAGTACATGCATTTATTTTTTTATCTCTCGTTTTTATTTTATTGATTTATACATCTATCCTTCTGCTAATACCACACCATTTTCTTTACTATTACTTTTTAGTAAGTTTTAAAGTCCAGAGTGCAAACCCTCCAATTATGTTCTTTTTGTAGATAGTTTTGGCTGTTGTGAATTTCCGTATAAATTTCAAGATCAGTTTGTCAATTTCTGCAGAGATTCTGCAAACCTCCTAGGCTGAGATTCTGATATAGATTGCATTGAATACAGTCAGTGTAGAAACTATTTTCATCTTAATAAGAAATCTTTTTATCATTGGATGTGGATGTCTATCCAAGTATTTAGATCTTTAATTTTGTTCAACAATATTTACTTTTTTTTCTTTTTTGATGCTAAGTGTAATTGAAGCTATTTTCTTAATTTTGTTTTTGGATCATACATTCCAGATATATAGAAATACAGTTGATTTGTGCATTGATCTTGCATAATGTAGTCTTGGTGAATATTTTTATTCTAAGTTTTTAGTTGATTTCTCAGGATTTTCCTGTATACAACAGAATATCATTCAAATGTAAATGCAGTTTTATTTCTTTCTGGCCAAGATAGATGCTTATTTTGTCTTCTTGCCTAACTCACCTCTAGTGTGGTATTGAATAGAAATTGTGAGAATGACATCATTGTGTTTGTTCCTGTTCATAGGAGACAAATGTATGTCAGCTTTTCAAAATATCATGCTAGCTGAGGGTTTAGCGCAGAAGATTTTATCAGGCTTACAGGCTTGTTAAGTGCTTATTATATGCTTACAGGCTTACAAATGTTTTCAATCTAATGGATTTTGTCACAGTATCTCTGCATCTGTTAAAATGATCATAATTTTTAAATTCTATTCAAATAGTTTGTTACATGGTCTTCAGGTTTTAAGCCAAGCTTGTACCCCTCACACAGTTCCAAATTGTTACTAAATTATATTTTCTATTATTTTGTGAAAGATTTTTGTAGGTGATATTATTCAATGATATCTTTTTGTGGTATCTCTATCTTATATTTTGTATCAGGATATAGTGGCTTGGCAGAATGAGTTTGGACATGGTCTCTCCCAGTTAATTGGCTCTTGATTTGCATTCTTCTATCTTAATGTATGCAATTATAGCTATAAATTGTCCTTGATGTACTGCTTTAGGTGCATGAATATGTATTGCTATACTTTACTTTCATTTTTATCATTATGATGTCTTTTTCAATTACTAAATATATTATTTGTACAGTAAATAATTTAGTGGGGAAAGCATCTTAGCTGCCAAAAACATGAGCTCCGGGTCCCACTGTGCCATCCTCCAGTAAGGGGACTGGGTCTCCCCATCTATGATGCACTGAGAATGCACCAGTGTGCCTCCACACACCGGTGGGGAAGCTCCTTTACAACACTCACATTAGTTTATTTAGTCCACCTTACTAGCGTATGGCCTAAAACCTAGCGTAAAAACTGGCCTAAAACCCTCAAATTGTAGTTAAGATATATAGATAGATAGATATAGATATAATTTTAGTTAAGATATATAATATATATATTAGAATTCACCCTTCATAAATTAAATGGTATTTCATAATTTTTTTCAGTCATGCAACTATCCTCACAATCCCATTTGCACTGTATTCCTATTACCACTCAAGTTCCAGGAAAGCACTCACGAAATCTTGAGCAGTATAATTTTGCTTTTACTAGATCTTTCATAAAAATGGAATCTTGCAATATTTACTGTTTGTATCTGACTTTTTTATTGTTTAGTGTAATTGCTACAAACTCTTATGTTTAATTGATACTTCAGTGTTTGGTCAATGGAATGAATTGGCTTTTATCTTAGTAGTGATTTTTTTAACACTGACTTTTCTCACAAATAATGAAAGTTGTTATAGAATGTTGCTCAGCATATTTCTAAAACACAATGTACTCATAAAAAACTGGGAACATGTGAGCATACAATTAAAATGAATTAAAATACTTGAATATCAGAGAGAAAATATATAGCAACTTTTGTTTTTGGTTTTTCTTTCCAGAGAAACTTGACTAAAATAGCCTTAGTATTTTTTTTTTTTTGTGAATACTGAATTAACTTTTAAAGTGAATTAAAATATTTGTATTGATTATTGTTTCCCAGAAGCAGATTATCTTAAAAGTGTATCTTCTTACTGCTTATCAACTGCAGCTTTCCTGTAGTACAGTTCCTTTCAACCCTACCTCTCTGGCACAACAGGAAAGAGATTCATGTTCTCCATCATCATTGTGAATTATGGCTCAGACACGTTTTCTAAATTTTATTGCTTCAACAGTTTGTGCTTTGTTGGAGAGCAATTCATCCTTCTGTCTGATGCTAATTAAAGTGCCATATTTAGTCCATATTTCCAATAAACTTAATCACGATTTCTAGCCGTTGCCTATTTCATTCCTGTAGTTCAGATTTCCTGCCAGCAATTAGGGGGAAGCAGCAAGGGAGTTTGGTGAATAACTTAGGATACAAGACCTGGGGTCCAATAAACTGGTTTTGATAGACAAGTTTGATTTATGAAGAGTGATGATGAGGCAATTTAATTTGGGAATATTTTGTTTTTAATTGTAGATTTTAATATAGGGAGGGGAATGTGGATAAATTATATTTTCCCCCTACAGAGAAAACTCTACTATTGATGCATTTTTAAGTCATTGCTTTATAGTCTGTCAATGAACCAGAGAAAGTTTTAATTTTCTATGAATGAAGTACAAAGTGTTGCTATATTTTTATAGCATTTTTACATTTCAGTCATTCATTCATTTTAGATTTAGTTATGCCACCTAAAAGGAAATGGAAAGTTAGTAAAAATGACAGGCTAGATATAGGATGTATTTGTAGTATTCACAAATTTCCTGATCTATACTGATTGTTAAGGCCCATTGACTTCAAGGGATGAGCATCCTTTGAGTGCCTAATTGTGCAAAGGAGCTAATATAATTCCCTTTGGAGATTTTACATGGATCTTGGTACCAGGGAAATAAAAGAAGGGAAATTGGTTATTAATAGCAAACAGAGGAGATGAGATTCGAGTTAAAAAATTTAAGCATACAGTGCAATGTTACAGTAACAAACATGTAGTAATAATCAAAACAATAAATTAAATTAGTTGCTTTAAAGAACAATCATTAGTAAGCAGCACTACACTTGTGCTACACTCTCTGCCTCTTTGTCTCGTAGAGCTGTTGCAGTAGCTTTATAGGGGCTCTGTTCCCTACCTACCTAAGAAGTAAAAGGATAAATAGGCAAGGTGGAATAAAAAAAGCAGAAGAATTGCATCACTACAGAAATATGTTTATGGACAGAATATTCTTTTACCTCATAAAAGTGATGGGAAACCTAGTCCACAATACTCATTTCTGGAAACTTAGATCTTTAACCAGAAAGGTAATAATTTGTCAGCTATTGAAAAAATATTGCAGCTACAAATGGAAAATTAGCAGAATGACAAAGTACTGGGACAAGCAATGGAGAGAGATTAAATATAAACCACATATAAGCCAAAAGAAGCTAACTCTTAAAAACATTCTAGCTTTCATTTTAAATTATTAATGTCAGAATTATTTTGAGGTATAATTCATCAGTCAGCTGTTTTTATAGTCAAGAGATTAAGTATGCTCTTTATATGATACATCAAAAAGTATGCCTAGGGTATCTTTTTGTTTTCATTTGTAAAATCATGCAAATCATTTTTGTTACCAGATTCACTAGAAATAACAGTTCTGTAAGACTAATATTAATGGTTTAGAACAAAAAGAAGTCTAAAGAGACAAATATTGGCCAAATACAGATGTCAAATTCATAAAGAATTTATTTATAAGTAAAACAAGCTACTTGAAGAATCCTCATAATTGAAGGCATCTGAAGTAATTAGAAAAATACCATGGTTAAAATTCCAGATGCTAGCTGAAGAGCATTCCTCTAGTGAGAAACAGCAGTGATATGGTTTGGAAGAAAATATAATTATTGACATGTTTGTGATGGATTTACAGTTTGCAGATAACTTCCATTATAGTTGTTACTTTGTTCTTTAGAGCAACCTCTTGTAGTTATTATTGCTTTCTTTGAATATTTTGTAACCAATTACTGAATCAGTTATCAAATTTGTCAGGGCATTATAAGTAACAAACTCAATTTTTTTTCTTGTTCTATACTCCCAGACTCTAGGGTTTCACTTCTGTAACCCTTAAAGGCAAATAAAATACCCTACTTTTCTGGTCACTTTTACACATTAAAATACTTTAAAATTTTAGACCAGTTTAAATAAAAACTTACACATTTTCAAAAATTTCCCTTTCCTTCCAACCCATCCAAAAGCCTGTAGTGGGGAAAGAGTGCTGTAGTCTAACCTTTTCACTCTTTTTGTTTTGTCTGCCCATCTCCTGCAACTTTTTTTAGGATTGGGGTTGGGAGGAGGGGAAGTGGGAAAATGTCTGTGTATGTTGTGATTTATATCTGGATATCCCCTTGCCCAAAGCCTCATGTGCTCATAGGGGGAGCTTTGGAGAGGTGATTGGGAAGGGATGGATCTACTGATGAATGTATAGCAGGGTGTGATGCTGGGAGGTAAAGCCTGGTGGGAAGTGGGATCTCTGCTCCCTTGACCATTTGCTGCTTCCTGCCTTCAGTGCCATGAATTGTTACTCTTCTTCATGTTCCTCTGTCATGCTGCCTGCCTTGAAACCAGCCAACTATGGACTGAAATCTCCATAAAGTGTCAACCAAAACAAATCTCTCCTCCTCTTTACTTGTGTCAGGTATTTTCTCACAGCAAGAAGGAAGTATCTAAGACATATATAACTGCTCATTATATTTTTCTCTGGTTATGCCCTCTATTTTGGCAAAAGTCTACAAACTTTTCTCTGATGTAGATCTTAGGAGAAGTGCCACATAGTGGATGAGGGACTTCTGACATTAGAACATCCCTCACAGCATGGTGTGTCCTGTGGATGCCTTCTTTTCTCTCCACCAAACTGCCAGTTTAATAATATGACATATGTATCATTTTCCTGCTTGAATTTCGTTTCCTTAGCAGGTGGCCCATGAAAGTTTGAAATTCCCTCAAGACAAGGTCTTCAAGGATAAAGGGTCTTCATGAGGACAGATACTATGTACTATATTCCGATTCTCCGCTATCATACCTACACTAATAGGGCTCAGTAGATGCTCATTAATCTAACTAAAGTGTTTTATCTACTATTTAAGGTATTAAAAATAGTCTGTGACTTCTTTTATCACACCCTTAAGCTCCTGTTTTTCTGGAAATCCCACAGGAAACACATTTCCTTTAATGGGCCAGTACTTTCTTTTGTTGTATGTACTCACTTTAGACTGATATTCCCTGATTATTTCTGGACACATGATATCTTGGCTAAGACAGCATTTTTCAAACTGAGATGTGAAGCCACCTGGAAAAACAAAGTAACTTTTGGAGAAATGCAAAGATGTAAGGATAGCATTGACATGTGACTCCTCAGATTCTGTAAATACTCTTTCCTAAAGCTCTTCTATCTAGGAAAGGACCTGATATATTCATGATATCCTTCTCAACCTCCCTCTCACAGTTACCTTTCTCCTACTTTATAAAAGAAAGGTGCACCTCTCACTAAACCTACTCGTATTGTGGTGTTTCTTGTCTCAGAGTGGATGTCCCTCGAGAATATTATGCAAAAGGAAAATATCATTAATTTTGAGACAGTAATTGATGGATGATGTAATAAATCTTGCTGTATATTAGTTTCTGCTTTGCTTTCAACAAAGTTGACTGTTTTATGCAAGTCTTCTAAATGATTGGAAAAGGGATTTTTGCATATTAATCACAAGGTGGTTTGGGGACATTCGCATAGGAAAGAAACAGATTAATGAGCACTGCTATCATAATGCTCCCGTATTTTTATTTTCTTAAAGCTTACAATATGAAAACAAAAACCAAGATTAAAATTGATGCTGAATTCTCCCTATCTACAATTAAATACTAGACACCTGTGGATACATGAACTAAAAAATATAGCACTGTCTAGTTCTTTGAGATACATATCTAATTAATTTACTTGTAATATTTATTAATAAATGTCATATTTATTTTATATACTTGAGTTTTAGTAATTCTAATAAAAGTACAGGAATTTTGTTTTGTTCTTGTATTAAAAAAATGATTGGTGCACGTTTGTAGTATACAATGATTTATTGTGTGGAATTGTTATATGTACATGAAATTTTTAAATCCTTTTTATCTCCTTTCTTGCCCCTCTCTGCATCTCTTGGACCCCTGCTTTTATGTTATAATCAGAGAAAATGACAAGTTTCATATATATATATATATATATATATATATATATAAAATATATAAATTTGATACAAATAGTGATTACAGGGTAATCAATAAACCATATCCATTCATTAAAATATATTATGGCAGGATGAAATTCTCATTTTTAAAAGGCTAATAGTACTAAAGTAAGAATTTGAAGAAAAAAGGGAATACTGTAAACTTGTATTAAAAAAAAGAGTTGTGTAGGTATTTTTAATGGATCATTCCAGGAACAGACTGCTGTAATGGTCAGTGTTATGGTTTCTGTCTGCATTTTCCCCCAAATCCTCGTGCAGTCATGGGTTGGGCTTCTAGAGTTTATGACTGAGCCATAGTCAAATGCTGGGATTATGGGTGTGAGTGCTACATCTGCCCCTGGGGCCGGTAGTTTGCATACAATGTAAAGGAGAGAAAGAGGGTGCTTACCACACTCCTCCCTTTTTGCTCTTGCTGCTTTTGCTATCTTACGCTGCCATGAACTGTTGCCCTGTGCCGTGTGTCACTCTGCCTTGGAGCCAGCCAAATATGGACTGCACAAAAACCTGCACAAACTGTGAGCTAAATAAACCTTTCCCTCCTTAATTTTGGGTGTCAGGTATTTTGTCTCAGCAATTAGAGAAGAATAACCAAGACAGTCAGATATAATTGAGTCTTCTTAAGAGTGACATCATTGTTTTACATTGTTTTATGTTAAGTGTTAATGTAATGTACCAAAAATTCTACCTCTGCTGCTCATTAAGTTGATGTTAAAAATTACTAGTTTCTCACTTATAAATGTGTACAGAGGGTATATAGTTGTCTAGAATTATTGTAAGAAATACATGATAAGGTTTGAAGGTTGCTTTTCTGGGACCTGCCAATACTAGAGCCAGAACTGAGTCCTGGGGTTAGAAGATTTTACTGATTTTAGGCTTCACATGTTAACTGCTTAACTCATACAGCCAAAAGAAATGCCTTTATTATACTCAATGGCTGCTCCTCCAACATCTAGCGAGCAACCCACAGTTACCAGAGATGCCCAGAGACCTCTCTGGTACTGCTGCCACAGATCTTTACCCAGACTAGTGCAATTCCTGTGGGGGAAATGAAACACAGGAGTTCTCTTTAGACACATGTCGTGATAAAATCTTAAGGGTACTCCTGTGAAGTGAATAGAGATTGCACATGTAAGAATTTGCCTGGATCTCAGAGCACTCAGTGAATGAAGAAAAATAAAATCACAAGTAAAAAGGCATTTGAAAAAAAATCTAGTTGAATAGCAGTTGAGGTGGTAAATAAGTTCATGCTTTGAACAATGATCAGGACCGATAATATTTAAAAACAAAAATATATTGGATAAACGTTAAGCAAGTAGACCTTTTAAAAAAATTTAGTTGACAAAGATCATCTACAATCAAGTTATATTATTACACCCTGTTTTACATCATATGTGATGTATGCATTGTGCAATAAACATCTCAGTCACGTCATCGCTACCTGTGATACACATTAGCTCTCCAGAACTTGTTCAGTTTATATCTGAAAGTTTGTATCCTTTGACCAACATCCTCTCATTTCCTCCATTTCATTGCCTTTAGCAACCACTGTTTTCTGTTTTAAGAGTTCAACACTTTAGTTTCCACTTACATGGTCATACAGTAATAGAATTGTTGAAGAATTCAAAATTTCAGAGGACCCTGCCTGTGCCACATCAGGAAGAGCCCTCTCCACCATGGTCTTCAAACTTCAAGCTTCATATGTGTAGCAGACTCTATACCTTGTTTCTACTTAGCACAGGCTGTATAAGTGACTCTCAGACCTTATTTCTCACCCACAAAACAGGTAAGCCTGCCTAGAAGAGTAGGCATCTTTAGGGAGAAACAACAGATGGAACAAAAGTACCACCCCTAAGAAAAGCCCACAGCAGGTATAAACTAAACTAAAATTAAAAAATTAAAAAAGCAAGATGGGATTTTACATTGAGAGTGGCTTCACAGTGAAGCAACATTTGAGAAGTAATCTAGTGCAGTGCCTGCCATATTAGAGAGAGTTAATTCTCAAGGTTAGCCTAGAAAGAGACAAGTCAGGTAACAATGCCTAAAGTCTCAGTACAATGAATGGACCAGATATGGAAAGTAGTTAAGTAAGTAGAAGGGGAAGAAAGGAAATTAGTAGCTATAAAACTATTAAATTTCAGGAGTAAATCAGTGGTTATGATGGTTATGGTATAGCCATCATTTGATCTCAAGTTGGTCTAAACCAAATTTGCTAATCTAAGCCACAGATTAGCAGAATGCATCAAGAAACAAGATCCAGCAATATGGTATATATAAGAAATACAACTCCTGCCCCCATTAATACACTAAAAGTTAAAGGAAAACAATACTCTGTGCAACAGGAAACTGAAAACAGGCAGGAGTAGCTATCCTGTTTTCCAAAAACTAGACCTTAAGCTGAAACTGATCAAAAGAGGTAAAGATGGTCACTACATACTGGTTAAGGGAAGCATTCAATAGGAAAAGATAACAAATACAAACATACATGTACCAAACAATGGTGCACTCAACTTCATAAAACAAACACTACTGGACCTAAAATATATGATAAATATAAGTACAATTATAGTAGGTGACCTCAGTAACCCACTATCACAAAATATCAACTAAACAAAGAAATCAACAAAGAAGTATCAGAATCGAACTAATTCTTGGAACAAATACACTTAAATAGAGTGTTCCTCTCAACAACAGAATACAAATTCTTCTCAACAGCTCATGGAACTTTCTTCAAAGTTGACCACATATTAGCAAATAAAGCGTGCTTAACTAAGCACAGAACAATTGAAATTTTGCCATGGATATTATCAAATCATAGTGCAATGAAACTAAAAATCAATGGAAGGACAAACCTCCAAAATTAGAGAAATTCATGGAAATTAGACAACACACTCTTGAATAATCAATGGGTTATAGAAGAAATTGAGAAATAAATGAGAGGTCCTAAAATTAAATGATAATTCCAGTACAACATTCTAGAACTTATGGGACACAGTGAAAACATTTCTGAGAATTTTATAGCTGTGAACGTCTGCATCCAGAAAAACAGAGCAAGCCTAAATAAATAACCTAATGATACATCTCAAGATTTTAGAGAAACAACGCCCTGATTCCAGAGGTAAAATGATGAAGGAAATTATAAATCAGAGCAGAAATCAGTGAAACAGAGACTAAAAAGAAAAGATACAAAGAATAAATGAAGAGCTGGTTCTTTGAAAGAATAAAAAATAGACAAACCTTCAGTCAGTTTTTCAAAGTAAAGACACAAATCAATGCAATTAGAAATGAAAAAGGTGAAATCGCAGCAGACGTTGTCAAAATCCAAAATGTCACCAACTGCTTCACAAACCATTAGGCCAACAAATTGGAGAACTCAGAAGAAATGGATAGATTCCTAGATACATCTGAATTACCAAAGCTGAACCAGAAAGACTTAAAAATTCTGAATAATCCAATAACAAGCAATAAAATTGAAGCAGTAGTAAAAATCCTACCGTTTAAGAAAAGCACAGGACCTGATAGATTCGCTGCTGACTTCTACAAGAATATCAGAAAAAATCTAATGCCAATACCCCTCCAACTCTTTAGTGAAATCGAAAGGAAATGTTTACTCACAAAGTCATTCGTGGAAGCTAGTATTAACCTCATTATAAAACCAGACAAGAAGCCAACCAAAAATGAAAATTACAGATCAATATCTCTAATAAACATAGATGTTAAAATCCTCAACAAGGTACTGGCAAACAATGTAATGAATCATCAAAAAGATCATATACCATGACCAAGTAGGCTCCATTTTAGGGATGCAAGAATGGCTCAATATGTGCAAATCAAAAAATTTAATTCCACATATAAACAGACAGAAAAATCACATGATGTGTCAATAGAAACAATAGAAAAAGCCTTTGAAAAAATCCAAAATTCAGTCAGGATCAAATCCCTGAATAGGTTTTAGAGGACCTTATCTCAATCTAATAAAAGCCATTTATGACACACTTAAGGCCAACATCATATTAAATAGGGGAAAAACTAAAGGCGTGCCCTCTAAAATCAAGAACAAGATAAGATATCCACTATCACCACTCCTGCTTAACATAGTCATGAAACATTAGCCAGAACAATCAGGTAAGAGAAGAAAATAAATACATATGGGAAAGAAAGACATCATCATATGCAGATGACATGATTCTTACAGGACTCAAAAAATTCCACAAAAAAAATTCTGAATTTGAATCAAATTCAGAAGTGTTAACAGGATACAAAATCAACACAAAAAAATCGGTAGTAATGAATAATTACTATTATTGTTTCCTTTGTCATGCAGAAGCTTTTCAACTTGGTTTGATCCCATCTGTTGGTTCTCCATATTATTTCTTGTGCATATTATTTCTTATTAGTAACTAATAATCAATTCACTGAGAAAGAAATTAAGAAAATATACCATTTAAGGTAGCATCAAGAAAAGTTAAAATACTTAGGAATTAAGGAAGCAAAAGATCTCTACAACAAATTACATAACTCTGAAAAAGTAAACCAAAGGGAACGTCAGGAAATGGAATGAGATCCCATGTTGCTCTACTGGTGGAACCAATATAGACAATATGGCTATACTTCTAAAACTGGTATATAGATTTAATCCAGTGGCACTCAAAAACTAAACAGTTTTTACAGATCAAAACTTTACCTGAAACCAAAAGAGACCAGAATATCAAAAGCAGTTTTCTGGTTAACAGTAGCAAAGGAAGAGGCATCACAATCCCAGATTTGAGGTTATATGACAAACCTGCAGTGATAACAACAGTATGATACTAGCACAAAGCCAGAAATGTGAATCAGTGGAACAATAGAGGAAGGAGAACAACCATAGACACATTCAACTTTTTAATCTTGGACAAAGCAACCAGAAACATACACTGGAGGAAAGAGTCTCTTTAATAAATGGTTCTGGGAAAACTACATGGGGAAGATTGAGTCTAGACCCATATATCTCACTGTGTACTAAGCTAAAAATGATAATGGAGCAGACATCTAAATGTTAAAATAGAAAGAATCTGTTGGAAGATAAAACAGGTAAAACTCTTAGAGACATAGGCTTAGGCAAGGACTGTTTGAAAAGAACCTTGGTTGCACAAGAAATAATATGGAGAACCAACAGATGGAATCATACCAAGTTAAAAAGCTTCTGCATGCCAAAGGAAACAACCAAGAGTGTGAAGGGACAGCCTACAGAATGGATAAAAACATTTTCTCAGTTGTTCCTCACGGAGGACCAACATTTAGAATATATGAAAAATTGAGAAACAACTAGACTCCCCAAAATAAAAGAACCAATCAAAAAATGGGCAAGTGAAATGACTAGATACTTCTTGGAAGGAAGTACTGATCGCCAAAAAATAGATGAAAAGATTTTCATAAACACTGGCAATTAGAGGAATGCAAATTAAAACAGTACAGAGATTCCATCTTACTCTAGAAAAAGTGGCTATCATGAAGAAATCAAATAATAAAAAATGCTGGTAAGACTGTGGGGAAAAAGGAACCTTCTGCGTTATTGGTGGGAGTGTAAACTAGTATAATAACTATGGAGATAAGATCAAGATGGAGATTCCAAAAAAAAAAAAAACTGAAAGTAGAAATTCTGTTTGACCCAGCTATTCTCCTTGTAGGGACCTTCCTGAAGGAGTTAAAGTCATCGTGTTACAGTGATACATGAATACCCAGTTAATAGCAATTTGTAATAGCTAAATCTTGGAATGGCCTATCTGTCCATCAAAACATGAATGGATAAAGAAAAGGTATTTATACACAGTGCAGTACTACTCTGCATAAAGAAAGAGAAACTTGAGGCTTTCTGTATAAATTGATTCACCTTGAGGTCAGGTTAATTGAAATATATCAGACCCACAAGTTTAAATATTGCATGGCTTCTATTATATGAGAAAACCAAATTATAAATAAAAACCAGAAAAAGGGTAAATAATAGGAAGTAGGGAATGGAGATAAGAAATGGAGGAGGAAGGGAAGAAAGAAAAGGGAAAAGGATTTTTAACAAAGATAGTTGAAGAAAAAAATGGAAATAGAAGCCAGGTGGCACACGCCTGTAATCTCAACATTTCTGAGGCTGAGGTAGGAGGATTGCTGTGAGTTCAAGACCAGCCTGAATTACAGACTGTCTCCAAGAAAAAAAAGGGAAATAAAGTTTTTTCACATGAGAAGGGGGTCAAGAGTTGGAGAGTGCACAAAGGGATGGGAGGGCAAGGGAACAAAAAGAATTAAGATGTGTTGCATTCATGTACCAATGCCCCACAATAAATGTAATCATTGTGTACTGCAGTCATGCACTAATAAAAAATATGTAATTAATAAAAAACTTCAAAATTTGAAAGTATTAACTTCAGACTAATTATGATGGATATTTATTAGGACACATGGATTTAAGAGATATAGTGAAATATACTAGAGTATAAATCCTGCCCTTTTAACAGATCAGCTGTGTTATTATGGCTAGCTGTTTAAATTTCTTTGGTTTTGATTCCTCACTGGTAAAATGGAAACATAGTTAGTTACTTCAAGGTTTATTTTGTTGATTGAGGCGACTTCTGCTTTTACTTCTCCGTGTATGCTTTTTCCTTTTAGGCTTTGTTTAATGTCTTCATGTATACATCTCTATGTTCATGTGTTCATTTTTCTACTTTAGACATTCTATTTTTAAATCCAGGGAGTTTTAAGGAGAGGATCCATTCTTAGTGAAGGATTGAGTGCTGCCAACTACATGAAACAATATTATTTTATAAAGAGAAGTGTGATTTTTGTCTCTACTGTCCTAAGATTTTTGGCTTGGATGATTTTACTGTCTCATAATATTTATTTGGTAAGCATTTTTTTAAAGATGTGACAGTTAGTTTCAATCAGAGGTAGTTTTCAGTATGAATAATGCCCTAATGTTAGTTATGAAGGGGAACATTATTTGGTTGTCATATATTTGTCATCAACATTCATTTTGTTTCTCAGTTGATATCATAGAAGATTTATATTTGCTTCGGTAAAATGCAGCTGTCAAAGATCTGTAGCACTCTACAATTGCTGATGGTAACTTTGCAGCCGTGTCTTCTGTGTTGACACAGTGTTAATACATTAGGCTCAGGTTGCTCAACCATTTTCTCTGGAGTTGAAATGCAGATGGGGCATCACACTGGGGAGATGTAGATCAGTAGAAGGAAGGATTATACTAAATGAAATGCAGTCGTATATTGGAATCCTTTTAGATGTAAGGAAATCTGAAGGAGTTTATGAAAGTCTTTTGGAGCCTACATGAATCCAGTTTCTGCAGCTATAATGAAATACTTGAGTCTGGAAAATCTATAAAGGAAAGAGGTTTATTTACTCAGTTTTGGGACCTGAATGTACAAATAGCATGAAACTTGCTCTAGTCAGCCCTTACCCCCACCGCATCCCATCATGTGTGAGTATGTGTGAGAGGAAGAAGTCACATGGTGAGACATGAAACCAGAGAGAAGCTTGGGAAGGTCGAGGCTTGCTCCTTTATAACAACCCCTGCACGTAAAATCTGACCAGGTCTCATGAGCCTTTCATCCGTTCCTTCAGCAGGAAATCAGCAACCTAATGCCATCCACTAGGCCCCCACCTCTAAGAGTTCCACCCCACTTTGCAACACTGCCACGCTAAGAACCCAACTTTCAACACAGGAAACAAGCATGAAAATGTTTGAGTGACAAACATCAACCAGAACATAGCAAACTCTTTGCAGGCCATCAGTGGTAAGAAGGGAATACCGAAAGCTAAATCAGCATACCCAGTGGACCTTGGTAAAATTGAGATCCAAGCAGAGTAGGAGCCCAGAATGCCATACTTCCTCAGGCGTCTGTACTTGTACAGATGGTGCATGCCCTGGCTTCTCTCTGCATGGGAGCTCCAGTTGTGCTCTAAGACCCATTCAACTTCATGAAGGATTTTTGTACCCAGGTTCTCAGAACACTCTTTTTTATTAGCACTTTTTACTTAAACATAGTATAATATAATGTATTACATTCAGTGTTTATATTCATTGTAGTGACATGTATAGAAAAATATTCATTCTAAAAATATCTGTGGTTTGTGTTTACTCATAGAAAATGTGTTTATTTTTAATATCTATAGTGTATATTTGTATATGCATTGTGTAGACTTTTTCAGTTAGGTAATTGTATGAAAGGTGGTTGAAGTGGCTGTAATAAGATAGACTTTTTGCCAGTGGAGTTCATTTTAAATATATGCTGTACATTTCCTATAGCATACATTCAAATGGAGTAATTCTCATTTTGAAACACTGGATGTGCTTTTGTTTCCCTCAGTTTGGTAAGGATTCTGCACTGTGCACTGTACAATTACTTCATATATACATCAGATATAATACATTCATCTGCAGAAACTTTTAACTCAAACCATCTGACACTTTCCCCATACTAAGGCATATTTATTACTGGGTCCACAATAGTAAATGTCCTCCCTATATTTTACATATGTTTTTGATCATTGACTATTTAGTAAGCTTAGTGACAATTTTGTTATTTTTAATAAATTTTTAAAATTGCAAGCCTTCCTGCTTCGAAGGGAGTCTTAGACTCCTTCTCTCCAGTATTGTCTCCTTACCAGGTAACTTTTTCAGAGTAAGAGTCTTCATTCAGTTTCTCCTTTTCTGTAAAATTGAAGAAAAAAGTTTAAGTATAGGAAACCTGTTACCTAGATGATTAAACAGTGTTTTCCTTAAATTTTTATTTATTTTAAGGAATGAGTAAGTTCATGTAAACTTCAGGGGATTTTTTTGTACTTACATATCTTTGAAATTAAAACAATAGGCTGTAGAAACATTACAGCAAAGATATTGGCATAACACTATGTAAGGAGGTGAAAAAACAAATCTCTTCTCATGTTTTGTTCTCAGAAAGAACTTCATTGACATAAGGCTGCCAAGAAGACCACAGAGATGTTAAGTGTGGTAAAGGACATAAAAATAATTAGGCAATGCTTAGACAAGTAATAGTTTCATATTCCTGACTCAGATTTTATTACATAAAATGCAGGATGGATTTGTTGGCAAAGATTAGAAATCTTTTGGCTTATAAAATAATAAAATTTTACCTGGAGCAAGTCTCTGAAATTCTCACTGTGTTCTACTGTTTAATTTTCCCTTTTTTGCCATAATTTAGCTTTGCTGGCAGATGGCATCATTTGGATGATACTGAATTTGGCAAATTCTCATAAGAATCTTCAAAAATTTTAATAATTTCATGTGAAAAAAATTTCTCAATCTTATATAGTTCTGCCAAAATGATCAAGATGAAGTCTTCTACATTTTTTATTTTTGTGCCCTATGTTACTTCAATTTTAAATAGGGTAGATGTCTGGGAAAATAATGTGAAATAGTATTTATTCACTATGACTATAATTCTGTAGATATAAAAATGTAACCTGTCATCTTCTACATTTACAAATTGTGTTCCAAAAGTAGCATCCTATGTCTTTATTATAAGATCATTAACAAAATGTTAATATCTACATGAACATTAGGCAACTTTTGTAACCTGTAGGTTCCCTCTGATAACTCAGAATCATTCTATCGAGTTGTTTGGAGGAAGGCAGACTTTTGAGTCATTTCATTTTTACGTTCTCGATCTGCAGATACCAAATTCTATGTGAAGGGGCTGGGGATTTAGCTCAGCGGCACAGCGCCTGCCTGGCAAGTGCAAGGTCATGAGTTTGGTTCCTGGTACAGGAAAAAAAAACCAAAGAAAAAAATAAAAAAATAAAAATAAAAACAAATTCTAGGTGAAGCCCACTGAATCACCCTCTGGACAGAGGCTCTTCAGATCTTTAATAAATGACACCTTTGGTTAGCAAATACATAGGACTAAAACAGAAGTTATTCCAAGTTTAGCTCTGAATAAACGCGTGTCATACCCAGATTTCATTGGACTTTAGCGTTCTTTTGAGCTCCCTGCTAAACACATGTGCTGGTAATAATGAGACTAGAATGAATTTATAATCTAGTTTAAATGAAGGGTCTGATTTCTGCTGCTGAAAAATCATTAAAATTGCAAAAGTTAGGTTATTTCTGGCAAGCCATCAGCAAGTTTGTGTAGTTCATATGATTAGTCACTTTTGTGATGAGACTTACTAACAGATGGACTTGTTTCCCCCATAATCAGACAGATTGGTGATTATATTAAAATTTTATCATTAATATTTTCTTAGGCATATCTGTGTATGTTTCATACCTCAGATTTTCAGAGGTATCCAACCTAGCCAGTGACCTTTGCTGTTTCCTCACAGTTGGTGGGATCTTTAGGAGAGAAAGCTTGTTTATACCAAGCTGAGCTTCGCTCTGTTGCTTTGACTCCATGGGGATTCTCTTTCTGTTCACAAAGAGGCCAGTTCCTTTACTTAGCTACTATAGGTGTTGTTTTGCTTTTTGTTTTTTGTATTTTTTTCCTGCATCACATATCTTCTGAAGGCCTAGACAAAAAGTGTCCATCCATTGTATAATTATCTTGTTTTAAAACAAATCTAAAGATGTGGTAATCGAGGAGCACATAGGTTAAACAGCTCAATTTTTATAGTACCATTTATGTAAATTGATACATTCAAAAATGATAATATGATCTAGGAATATTTATCCATATGGCATGGGTGAGAAATAACTTCCCAATAATGTATAATCATTCTTTTTTATTAATAGGAGGTAGATAAAACATATTCTGACTTACTTTACTATGCAGTTCATATTGTAAGTAATATTGTCCTTTTCTGAAAGAAATTTTCATGAAGAACAAATACGTGTGAAAGAATACAAATAAATAGCTTTTGGCCTGGGAGAGAAAGTTGTTAATAAAATAGATCAGCACAGTCTACTTTTTAGTAGTAAGATTTATACTCGATATCATGCCTTCTGTCTGGATATTCTCACATGGATATCTTATAGGCTCTTCAAACTCAGTGTAAAGTAGAAACATTCTTGTACCTTTAAATACACTCTTTTTTCCACTGTTACTGAATGTGTTTATTGGATGTAAATTAAAAGAACACTGAAATTCCATCTTACCACAGAAAGAGCAGTCATCATGAAGAAATCAAGTAATAACAAATGCTGGCAAGGCTACGGGGGGAAAAAGGGAACATTTCTACATTGTTAGTAGGAATATAAACTAGTACAACCGCTATGGAAATCAGGATGGTGATTTCTCAGAAAACTAAAACTAGCAGCTCTATTTGACACAGCTATTCTCCTTCTAGGCAGCTTCCTGAGTGAAAGACATCCTATTACAGTGATACATGCATACTCATGTTTATAGCAGCACAATGTACAATAGCTAAGTCTTGAAAGCACCCTGTGTGCCCATCAGTGGATAAGTGGATAAAGAAAATGTGGAATTTATGCATAATGAAATATTATTCTGCCATAAAGATAAACTTGAGCCATATGTAGGAAAATAGATGCAACTTGAGAACATAATGTTAAGTGAAACAGATACACAAGCATAAATATTGCATGATTTCTCTTTTATGATAAATTTGAGTTATGAATAAAGAGAAAAATATTGTAAAAGATAGGAAAGAAGATCAAGAGATGGAAGGTTGGGAAAGCAGACAAAAACAGCAATTAATATGTGCTCTGTACATGTGCCCACTCTACAGAAAGAATGTAAATATGTACTACAAATATGTATTAATAAATTTTTAAAAAATATACTCCTTTAGTGTTTACCATCCTACAATGTGACACTTTTCCTACAGAGGTACCATAGCAAAAAAAAAAAAAAAAGAGAAAAAGTAAACAGACAACTGGACGTTTGTAATTTCCTCCTTTTGCTGATCACCACATCTAAAGTCAACTGATTCTGAATCTTTAACGCCCAGCAAATCTGTATGCCCATTACATCATTATGGTTGCCAAGCATCTTGGTTTGGGCTTCTCGAGGTTCACTTTATGATTCTCTCCTTGAATTCCCTGCCTTCATGCTTGCTTCCACTTCAATTTCTAAGACGCAGATCTGATTATGTTACTTCCTTTCTTAATAGCAACTTCCCCTTGCCTTCAGGATGAGGCCAGACCTGAAAGCTCAGCATAACTTGATTTTCTCCAGCCTCTGTATCTCTTGCATCTTTCCAGCTTACATTCTTATCCTCTGGGTTTGCAGTCAGGAGAGCTGTTGGGTTTTGATGGGAGTAGTTTTCTTTATGATACTGTCCTCTGCATCACAGCCTATTTGAGCAATCCATCTACAGGGAGGCTACTGATTAAAAATATTAAATGTGCACAGAAAGCTATAGATATTCTCTGAGTAGCTGTCTATTATTCATACATGAGAAAGTTAAGCATGAGTCCAAATGGATTTAATAGTGTCTAGGAATCAGTTGCCTTCTGATTTCTCTTCATTACACAATTAAATACAATCTGCTGAGTGACAACATACAGATCCCTTTCTGTGGCCCAAATTTTCCTTTAATAATTGTAAATAATACAACATTAACATCCCATCTTACTCACTTAAAAGATTTTTCTAGTAATAAAAATGGCAAATATTATCAAAATCTTCTTTATAACTCTCATAGTTTCTTGGAAAAATACTCCTTAAATGTGAGTTGAAATTCTAATGTTCCTAATGCTGTTATAATATTCTAATTTTAAAAGTATGCAGTGTATTTTTTTAAAAGACATCTTTGTCATAATGGTAAATTTTTTATTTAACCAAATACACAACCGTGCTTGTTTTTGTTTAAAAAAATCTCCACCCACGTTACTTGCTTCTTTCACTTATGTAAATAAAGACTAACAAAGCATCAGCTAAAAATGCATTCATATAGGTTATCTAAGAAAAAGGGAGTTGTAAATCTAAATATCCAACCAGACCACTAAATTCCATTTTTTTAACATATATGATTTTTGTGGTTAGAGGGCCTAGGTGATGTTTCACTAGGGTAATGTTTCATCTACATATTATTCCTTAAAAATAAAAGTTTTAAAACATGCCATGTCCTCCTCTACCACAACTTCTATAGGCTTCCCTTGAAAAATTGCCAATATATTTTCCCAATTAAATTGAAATGCAAATCCAAAGTTAAATTTTCTGATTCATCCAATTATATCCTATTAACATACTCTATAATCCTATGTTTATATACTCTAAAATCCTATTAACATATCTCCCCAGTATAAAACTTAATAAAATAAAGAACTGAGTATAGATCCTATTAATAGGATTTTAGAGTATATAAACATACTCTTTAATTGAATAACTTTGTGTGAGATATTAAAATAGAAATTGGAGTAAAACATTTTCAGATTTAACTAGCATTTGCTTTTACAATAAATATCAGTGGACTTTGCCTCAGTATGTAGTTTTTTCAGAGAAATTTGGTTATTAAAAAACTGTCTGATTCATCTCATAGAAAAGCATCATGGCTTAAGCAGATACATGACACTCAATTCTTGTGTGAAATACTAACAATTCTCTCCTGAAATGGCATAGACAAAATAATGGTAGGAAGGAAAAGTACACACCAAAAGACAGGTGCAAAAAATTATCAAAATAGCTTAAATGCCACAAAGCTTAAAAATAAATTTCAAATATTAAAATAATATTCTTTGTGAAATAATATATTGAAAACATTTCTTACAAATGAAATTTCTGTGAGTGTCCCTTCATAGTTAACTGAGACAGAAACATTGGATCAGAAATGAAAAATTTCAGACAGATACATTTAAAATATTGTATGTACATGTGATACTCATCCATCTGTAGCAGTCCTGCTATATAGATGTTACATTAAGTCATACAGTTTTTATGGAGCACTAATATACATGGTAAAATCACTGATACTTTTTTAGTTGTAGTTTTCATATTCCAAAATATGGAATAGTTTCAGAGTCCAGTTGTTACTCTTCTGTTATGACCTTCCCTCTCATGTTAATTGGGATCAAACATTTACAGATGAATTGATAGGTGTTTTATCTTTTCATTATTTCTTTTTCTGAGTAATCATGTAAGGCAGGACTTGTAAGTTTCCCTGTGGTGTAAATAGGAAAATAGATCCTCAAAAAACCAGATCCTCAAAAAATGTAACTGGATTCCCAGTACCAAAATAAAAAAGTCTAACTGACATACCTAGATTAACCAAGCTTTTGAGCAAGGAGACCAGCATTCAAACCCAGTTCTCATAGATAACAAAGTTTATATTCTTCCATTGTATATGCTTTTGAACATATGAATCTATATTTATATCCAGAGCTTAATGGTGGAGGCAGTGGGAGTATAACTACAACTGGTAGAGAAATCATAAGCACAGAAAGGCTATGCAGCAGACACCTTCAATTGAAGGCCATTGTACTCTTCCTCAGTGCTGCTGTACTGACTGACATTCTCTCTCTCCATTTTACCTTGAGCCTGAGTCTTTAAAGCCAGTTTCTGTTTTTCTTCATCTTAATGTTTTCGTATGCACTTACTAAATATCCTTCCAGAAGTTGCCCAAATGAGGACAAGAATTGTAGAAAATATTGTTATTTCAATATTCTCTCAAATATCAGGTAGGCAAGTGTTGGAGAAATATAGATATTTAAAAGTTCTTTCAAGTACTAGATAGGCACATGTCGGAGAAATACATATCATAGCAGTGATTTCCATCCCTTTAAAATCTTAATGGAGCTCCCACTTACAATTGTCAAGAAGTTTTTCCAAATCACAATCAACTTAAATGTCCTTAAGCTTTAGATGCATATTTGTATAGCATTTGTCTTCCAAGCTGTCTCAAAATTTTAGTTGTTACTGTCATCAAAAATCCACAGCAGGTGGGGATTTCCTTTCCTAAGTAATGGGACCATAAGTGTTATAGAAACCAGAAATAGAGAAATGCAGTGACTTTCTAGTTTACCAGATTTTTCCAGAGCTTTCTGGCATTGAGTCATCTCTATGTAGTGTACTTTTGAACTGTTTTCTGCGCTGGGTACTCCTGTGGCTGACTTTGAGCTCTTAGCAGTTACTTGAAGTCACTTGCCTCTATGCTATGTATGTGCTTTTTCTGAAAACCTAAGACTCTCTTCTCAGCCTCCATAGAAATAGGCTTAGGCAATTTGACCCTCTCTGACATCCAGGGTGTTTGTAGAAAAACTTCTCCCTATTGCTTCTGTAGTATATCTGTGCAGTTGAAAATTCTGTTTCAAATACAGAAACTGTCATTGGGGAGGAAAAAGTTGTTTTATCTTTAGAGAGACCCTAAGAGGATTGACCACTCCCAGGGGAAAGCAGTGAAGCTGTGCAGATGGTTCAGCCTGCTATTCCCCCTTTACAGTCTTCCATGTTGCTGCTCAAAGACAGGACTGAGAACCTTTTATCCATGAAGCCACTGAGCAGCATTTGCTTTTATGTGTAAGCCCTTAAGACTAGAATGTACCAACACTGTAGTATGTGGCAATCCTAAGAGCTTCAAGTTCAGGAAATATAAAGCAAAATATTTTCATACCGTTCAGTGACTGGCCCCAAAGAACATTAGCTCTGCTTACAACTCCATCAAAAGAGACATTAATGGTTGGAGGATATCTGGCAAAGCAAGTAGTAATAACTGACAGCTTATCAATAATAACTGCAACTTATAAATACTGCACCTTATAAATACTAACATGCTGTACTGGTTACTTAGTGATAATTATAATCAGTAGTTTGGAACTGTATCTTTTAAGTTTTTATACTACTTTTTAATCTTTAAAGGATAACAGATTAATCCTATTACATTTTAAACAGTTTTTTTTTTTCTCCAGTTCATGTAATATATACAACTTTCATTGTGGTGTCAAGATAGGAGTGAGAAAATTGGTACTGTTCAATAAGATTAAAGTTGAAAGGATAGGAACAGTATGGACATAGCATTGGTAAATTTTTGTAGAGGACTAAATATTAGCATATGCAGTATAGTTATACTCAGTTCTTGGGGCTGAGGATTTAGCTCAGTGGCACAGCACCTGCCTGGCAAGCGCAAGGTTGTGAGTTTGATTCCCGGTACTGGGAAAAAAAAAACAACAAAAAAGAAACATCTATACTCAGTTCTTTATTTTATTAAGTTTTATACTGGGGATTTGTGTATCCATGACAAACTGCTTTAAGATTAATTTATTTTATATATCATTATTTAACTTATCTCTATATATATATTTTTTTAAATCTTGGTATAATTTTATAAAAAAAAATAAGACTTTTTTGGTATAGTCTTGACCATGCAAAATTGTAACGCAAGATATGAGTTGTTTTTAATTAGATATTTCAACCTAGTGCTTTTTGACTGCCGTATTAGGAAGAGAAAGGAAATGCTTGGGAGAGTTTATTGTCTTCTGCTTTTTTTGAAGTCTTACTTTACGCTAACACATTTGCTAGATTTTCACAGAAGAAAATGATGTAAGTTTAATATACTTTCCCTACTCTGGATATAGAGGTTTAATGGTGTGAATACTTCCTAAAAGAGATTCAGGTGTTAGAGGACAATTTTATCCTTTTATTATTGAAGCTTTGGCAATCTTTGGAGCAGCCAAATGGGAGCTATCTCTTTGAAAGAAAAAGGAAATAGCTGCAAGACAGTAAGTGACAGCATGAAAGTGGCTTGAGGAGGCTTTTCCTGTTTTAAAAGTTATCATTACCCACCCTGACCCATCCCCCCAAATTTTTCTGCCTTCACAGCGTTTGAAATGTCTTAGACATCCCAGAATTCCTTCTCTCCTTGTTATGTCTGGAGAAGGATAAAACTGCTTTGTCTTTCCATCACAAAGACAGATTTTAGTCAGTATATGGGATAGCTCCTGCTAAAAGCCTAGAATGATAAGAGGACTTACCTTGAAGAACATTTTCTAATTCTTATAAAATTCACATCGGGTCATTTCCTGCTGTAAATTATCTTAAAGGAATATTTAAAAGATTATTCCTAAAACTACATTAAGATTAAAGGTAATTTTCACCTTATAATCTCCTTGCCTGTCCCAGAATGGTCTTCTATGAGTTCTCCCTGCTTTTTCCCACTTCCTCCCTCCTTCCCTCCCACCCTCCCTTTCTCCCACTTTCTTGCTGTGTTTTCTTCCCTTTTTGCTTTGTTTTACTCTAGTTGATCTCTCTTTCTCTTTGTAATGATTTTATCTGGATTTTAGTGTCAAATTTTCTAGAATTGGTTAAAAATTTGATGTTCAAATTTCATTTTTTCAGGTAGGTATTTTCATAGGCATTACAGCTAAATACTATTTCCACAGACACTAATAAAAAGTTAACTTTCTGTCTATACATTCTTTATCAAAGGTGCTATGCTCTTTCCACGGTTAACATGATTCATTTTCATTTATGCCGCAAAAGTATTATGCAGACAGTATTATTAATTTTGGGTCAAGTGCTTTCCCAGAGCTCTTTTCTTATTAGACTTGGTGTCCAAGCCCAGAGACTGTTGTCAACTCCCACACTATATAATTTTATCTACTACCCCTGTACTCTACTATAAGAAAGAGTTAATTTTTTAAAATTTATTTTAAAAATTAAAGAAGAAAAATATATTAAGAAACAGACATCCATTTACAAAATAGCATAAGAACACTATAAGCAATACTGAACTACAGACAAAGTGGTAGGAAATTAACAAATGGTTCTTATATTAAGTATTGATATCTTCAAAGTGGTTTCTCAGGAAAACAAATACAGACATGCAAAATTGATCAAATAAGTAATCATTAGCTGTTCCTTTCAGTAAAGCAATAGAAGTCAGTAGTACAGCAATGTTTGCTATCCTGTATATACATGCATACATAATTGCCCCTTCTTTCTTTTCTCTTTTTCCTCATCCCAGTTGCTCTTTACTTTTAAGCATTTTCCTTTTGTTTCACAATGTCTGTCCTACCTCCTAATTTTTATTCACCTTCAGGTTCTTACACTAGTGAGACAATACATTGCTTACACATGGAGTTCTGATTTATTTCACTTTTGAGTATGGTCTCTAGTTGTGACCATTTACCTGTAAAAGCCTTGATTTTATCTTTCTTTATAGCTGAGTAATATTCCATTATATAAAAGTACAATTTTTTTATCCATTCCTCAGTGGATGGACATTTGTGTTGCTTCCACAATTTAGCAATTACAAATTGTGCTGCTATAAACATGGGTACACATATATCACTGTGATATCATGTTTTCAGATCTTCTGGGAAAGTACCCAGAAGGGGAATAGCTGGGTTGAATGGGACCTCTAGACCCAGTTTGCTGAGGACTCCCCAAACTGATCTCCATAGTGATTTCACCAGTCTGCATTCCCACCAGCAGTGGAGAAAAATTTCTATTTCTCCACAGCTTCGTCAGCACTTGTTATTGGTTGATTTCGTAAGGATAGCCATTCTTACTGGGGTGAGGTGAAATCTCAATGTTATTTTAATTTGCATTTCTCAAATGGCTAATGATGTTGAACATTTTTTTTTTTTTTTTTTGGTTTTGGTTTTTCTCCGGTACCAGGAACCGAACTCATGACCTTGCGCTTGCCAGGCAGGTGCTTTTGCCGCTGAATCCCCAGCCCCTGAACATTTTCTCTTGTATTTATTTGCCATTTGTATTTCTTTATCTGAGAAGTGTGTATTTATCTCAGCTGCCCATTTTTGGATTGGGTGTTTGAATTTGGGGTGGGGGTAAAGTTTTTTAATTCTTTTTTGGGATTTCTTTTTTTTGGTTTTGGTTTTTCTCCAGTACCGGGAATCGAACTCACGACCTTGCTCTTGCCAGGCAGGCACTGTGCCACAGAGCCAAATCCCCAGCCCCGTTTTTTAATTCTTCATATGTTCTACATAGAAGACCTTTGTTTGAAGGACAGTCAGCTAAATTTGTTTCCCAATTTGTGGGTTTTCTTTTTACTCTGCTGGTGATTTCTTTAGATGTGCAGAAACTTTTCAGAAGGATGAGATCCCAGTTATTGATTCTTCAAAGTGTTTCATATGCAGTTTGGTTTTTGTTCATGAACTCTCTGCCTACCCTTATGTCTTCAAGATTTTTACCTACTTTCTCTTCCATTGGATTTAATGTTTGTTTTAATATTGAGATCTGTGATCCATTTTGACTTGAGTTTGATGCATGGTGATAGACCTGGGTCTATTTTCAGTCTTTGGCAAGTAGCAAGCCAGTTTTTCCAGCACCATTTATTAAGGAAGCTATCGTTCTTCCAGTGAGTTTG